>NC_064818.1:52752351-53029907 GCF_023721935.1 Panthera uncia | reverse complement strand
TGACTCCCCAAACCAAGAAAATTAGTTTTAGAGTTGTGTAATTTTAAATCGGGTCAGCTGAGAGAATTATAAACTGCATTTATGCAACTGGCCCGTGGCTGTGCTTTCGGCTGGCAGGCAGAAGGTTCCAGCATCCTTTGCCATTAATAGCATGTAAACTACACTGTTATTTATCTGTACTGCCACTTCTGCAAGCCATTTTGATGACTAAGTTTAATTCACTGTTAGTATGTTTCAGGTTTTTCATCCTGTAATCATACCATCCAAAAGTTCATTAAACGAAGGCTCTCCAGCATGTAAAACCGTGCACGAAGATCAGTACTTCTGCAATCAAAGTTAGATGTGATTCTATTAAAAGGTCAAAGAGGCCTTTCTTTGTTTGCAGAACCACAATTTAGGAAATATTTAGAATATCGCTGAAATATTAAGATAAACTATATCGCGGCAAAAATATACCCTGATGCTTGTAGTAGACGTATGCGTTTCAGGTACCACCCATATCCCTCAACTGCCATTGACTGACAGGAGAAAATCAGTTCTGAATCATATACATTTTTATCTATTTGTGGGCTCTGGGCACAAAATGCACCTGCTACATACAGTTTTTGTCTGTTTCTTAGAGAATTCGCCCCATTGAGTTTCCTGCACATTCTCATTGGGCTCTTTAGTTTTTCCATTTTCACACTACCTGGTGAGTTTCTTTAGTCTTGTTATCTCCGGTCCCCATAGAAATTTTTGTCCTCTTCTTGAAGTTGCTGCCCAAAGTTGGCCTGCCTCCTCCCTCTTGCCCTGGGCTTCGGGCCCCACCCATCTTTGACTGCCCTAGTGAGCCTCCCAGCTTAGCCCTCCCCAGAGGCTTTTCAGGATTCTTTAGGAATCCCTTCTTTGGGGAGACTTTCACCTTTTTCCCCCAGGCCTGGTCTTTACATGCTTTTTGTGGACTTGACAAAAAAATAGGAAACCAGGGTCCTGTTGAGGGCAATGTGATAAACAACTGTTCTAGAATGTACTGTTTCAAATTGCTTGGGCAATGGGCCGCCCTAACTTGTGTTTTCATGTATTTCAAAACCCTTGTATCTCAGTGAAAATATTCTCAATGGGACCTCTGGAGCATCTTATAGTAATATGCGTTGGTTATGTACAATTCTATATCTATAGCAAATGATTTATGGTGAAATGAAGGTTTCGGTTTAAGGGTATTTATTCATGACAACTGACATCAATCCTGGTTTTAATTTGTCTTTTCTTATAGAGTAGAACCTAAATATGATTAAAAAGAATGAAATTTACTGACAATCATGGGAGGATTTCTCTTCCCTACTTACTTCTTAGTAAGTGCTTTTAGGAATTAAAAAAAAAAAAAAAAAGGCTGATACCTTCTCCTGTCCCTGGAGACTGAGTGGTCAGGCATTAAAAAATGGTGGTATCTTTGCAGCGCCTGGGTGGATCAGTCAGTTAAGCGTCCAACTTCAGCTCAGGTCATGATCTCAAGGCTCATGAGTTTGATCTCAAGGCTCTGCATCAGCCTCTGTGCTGACAGCTCGGATACTGTGTTTCCCTGTTTCTCTGCCCCTCCCCTGCTCATACTCTGTCTGTCTGGCTGTCTCTCTCTCAAAAAAAAAAAAATAATAATAAAAATAAGCATTAAGAAAAATTAAAAAAAAATTTTTTTAAATGGTGATATCCTCCTTAAGGTGAAAAGCAAAACAGTGCTTCGGTGCCTGTATGCATGTAGACCATCTCAGGAGGAGATGCTAGAGAGGGGTGGCTTTTTGGGGAGGGCCATGGTATAAGAAAGAGACTTCTTTTCACTCTATACCCCTTTTATACTAAGAAAAAAAAAAGAGCTGCCCAAAGTGGAGTCACTTGTGCTGAGACTCACATCAACAAACCAAGACTTAATACCTAACCTAATTATGTAACTTTTAATAGTCAATCAGGAATTACCTGCTCTGCAGTAGTGAGAAGGTAATCTGCCTGATAGATAGATACCCCTCTCCCCCTCCCCCTCCTTGCCTCCCCCCAAAAGAAGGTGACCTTGCCTGGGACAACCTACTCTTTGCTAGAACAGCTTTGCACCACGTCCTTCTGCCTATAAAAATCTTCCATTTTGTATAGTTTCTCAGAGCTCCTTTCTGCTAGAGGGGATGTTGACTGATTTGTGAATCATGGGATAAAATCTATAAGATCTTTAAATGTACTCCATTGTTTTGCTTTTTAACAACTTCTAAATTTTTTTATATCATGTTTATGTATTAACTTTAAAAAGCATGATAATATCCCTTTTAACCTTTAATACATGATCCAGAAAACTTAAAGTTCCTTCGTTAACTTGGTTTTCTAAGTGCCTTTGCTCGATGTATATTTAGATTGAAAACGTTGCCTGTTCAGTGTCTATTGCCTTTATTTGTTCTGAGGCTCTGTGTTCATCAGCAGGTTGAGACTAGGCTTCTTTAACTTGAATTTCAAATTTTTTGCATATATTTTGCATATGTCAGCCCCATTGCTTTCTTTCCTCCTTCTTTCCCTTCTTTCAGAAAGGATTTAATAAGGCTGTTTCTGGCCAATATTTTATTCCACAGCTTTAGACAAATATGAATTTGAAATGAGGTGACCTTGCCATGAATTGAACCACAAATTATGCTGTTTAAACCGACATCTCTCTGCTGCCCTTTGGAGCAAAATATTGTTGCGTTGCGGAACAGGACGTGGAATTTGGAATCCAGTGGTTGAGAGTTTCTAACCCCAGAGCTCAGTCAAATTTAAAAGCAACCCTAACTCATTTTCCTTAGGAATCTCAGCTACTGGAGGGAAATGCTCAACATGGAATTTACATGAGTTGTCACCTTTCCTTAAGTGAAGGCTGGAATTCAGGGTCGAATACCAATGTTGCCAGTCACTACGCTGTTGTTGGGCAGCTGTGTGTGCTGTTGGGGACAGCTTCTGCAGAGGTCATTGTCTAAAAAAGTACCTCCCTGGACTTGCTGTATTGGTTTGTGTCACCAGAGTTTCAAACAGGCACTTTCTGGCCAAAGTTACTTTGTCCTGTAAAGAGATGATACCCATTTCAAGCAGCAGCGACATTTTTGAGGTGTTGCTATTTCTTCAGAAGATTTACACCTTTGATTTTGTACTTTTTAAACAGGAAGCTTTATCACATTTGCCGGCCACGTGTATAAACAAGATATTTTCTCCTTTTCCATCCAGTGACTACAACTAGAAAGTGAGAAACCTCTTTTGCCTTTCTTTTTCCTCCCTGGTTTGGGGAAGTAAACATTAGAGCATACGTGGGGCTGTCACAAAAACAGGGAGCTCATCATCATCTCCTGTGATTCCTGAACATCATGGGAAGAAGTCCCTCTGAGTGCTCCACTGACTAAATTAGACAAGGCACCATCTGATACCTGCTTCACAGCAGTGCCCTCATCCTGCAGTCTCCTTATCAACGTGGAGATGACTCACTCTGTTTTCCTCACTCAGAGAGATTTGCTCTGGTTTGCTGATTATGGCAGTGATTAAATAAAAAATGGTTCCTGCAGAGGTATGCTTGAAAAAATAACTGCATTATTTTTGCTCGAACTTGCACAATTGAACTTTCATATTACAGTCAGGTATTGGTTCTTGGGCTTTTTTGGGAGAGGGGTCAAGACCCCTCTAAGGCACATATGCACATTGCCTAATTTGCATATATAATGGATTCGCACCCCTCCACCCAGGTATCATGCCTTCTAACTTAGTCACACAAACCATTAGCATATTATTATAAGAGTGATTCTGAGCAGCAGGTTACCTGCTCTGGATGGCATTTCTGTTAGAGAAAGATTAAGGAAGATAGCTATGTTCAAAGCAGCCTAAGTTTATTGAAATTTGCAACTGCCAGAATTGGCTCGATATGGACTCAAAAGCTGGAAATTCTCTTCTATGAATTGCTTTTTTTTTTTAGTTTATTTATTATTTTGAGAGAGAAAGTGAGCATGAATAGAGTAGGGGCAGAGAGAGAGAGGGAGAGAGAATCCCAAGCAAGCTCTGTGCTGTCAACACAGAGCCCAACACGGGGCTCAGTCCCACGAACCACAGAGATCATGACCTGAGCTGAAATCAAGAGTCAGACACTCAACCACCTGAGCCACCCAGGCACCTCAAATTGCTATTATTTTAATAAAAAAGGGAAAGAGGTACTTTTACCCTTTTTGCTTTCCAACAGCTAATCTCCTGTTTTTCTCAAATTCATTTATTCCTCTTCTCACCTCCCTGTTCAAGAGAAAAGTTATTATGGAGAAATATAGGTTAAAAAAAAAGTGTATAGAGTTCAGTCTTCATTTTCCAACCAAGTTTGTGTTTCTAGATGTTCCATTTGTTCCCTGAGTTAATTACGTTTATAAGCATCCTGTCTGTTGTGGCAGGTTACAAACTAGCTGCCCAGGAAACACCAGTTTTAAGTATTTGAAGTAAGTGGCCAGAATTTTAAAAGTGAGGCAATTTCATATAATTTTATTTCTAACTCCTCTTGACCGAGTATCTTGCAGTATCAGGCCGTATCCTTGCGTGGAGCAGAGTGGGCTAAACGGAGGACCAACGGTTGTTCCTCTTGTGGGGGCCTTCGGGGCCCAGTTTGCTGCAGTCCCCGCACACCCACTTGTCACCTGCTTAGCTCGCTCAGGCTTTTGGTTTTGTAACCTGTGACTTATGGTTTCAGTTTCAAATCTTACCTCAAAGAATCAGGGGATCTGGAGGCTCAACAAAACATTGTTTTGGTATCCTCCTTTGTAAATTACAGAAACTAAATTCAAAATGATAAGGAGAGGGGTGCCTGGGTGGCTCAATCAGTTAAGTGTCCGACTTTGGCTCAGGTCATGATCTCACAGTTCATGGGTTTGAGCCCTACATCAGGCTCTCTGTGTCACCTCAGAGCCCCCTTCAGATTCTCTGTCCCCCTTTCTCTCTGCCCCTCCCCAACTCGTGCTCCCTCTCTCCCTCTCTCAAAAATAAACAAACATTAAAAAATTTTTAAATAAAATGATTGGGAGAAAAACGGTTGGGGCAGTGGAGTAGTGAAACAAATATTTTTTCCTTCAAGAGATTTGTGTGTTTTTTAATAAGAGGAAGGAAAGAAAACAATAAGGTAATTTTTAGAGTATTCTTTACAAATACCAAATGATTAGATTAGTTGTGAAACATATCATGTATTCTACATAATGTGGTTTGCTCATAAAATTACCATATTGGGAACATTTATATAAATCTAATTAGATTTTTTTTCTCTTAAATATTTTCCTTTTTCTTTCTTCAAATGGAACTGAACTACTGAACTTGAAGGAGCTGAACATTTCTTAAGTTTTTTTTATAATAAGATCAAAATATAAAACTGGATGACAGAAGTCACCATTTTCACGAAACAGTTGTTAGTTTTTGAGCCCTGGTACCTTCCAAAGTAATGAGTAGATTACCGGAAAGGAATTTCACACAAATGAGACCAAGCCAACAAACCAACCTCAGATTTTAATAACCATGTGAACTAACCATTACCATTTTATGAACTTTGTGATAGGCAGTTTCTGTTTTTTTCTAAGAATTCCTTTTTTCCCCCTCTTAAAAATCATTCTTGTAACCTTCTGAAAATGGGATGCTGGCCAGGATGCCGACAACATCTCCGTCCTTTAGCTTTCTGGTTTTAGAGTGCAAGCCCATCACAGAGGAGTCTGGGCTCCTCACCCTGGCCACCCTGACTTGCCACCTACCTTAGAACAACATACCTTCTCTGGGCTTCATTTTTTTCTTATATAAAATGAGATCATATTTGGGTTAGCTGTGAAGAATTCTCTGACATGTAGCAAACCCTTCGTTCTGGGCATAAGTTTTGGGAAACTCTGGTGTCCTGGCCAGACAAGTTCTGTGGGGCTAGAAGGGCAGAGCCTCAGTGGAGAGGGGTTCCTCATGGTTGCCTCGAATAGACATGGAAGAGCTAAGTACAATGAGGTTTGTACTCAGCAAGCTCACGGCATGACCCTCAACCCACCATTCTGGGAGAGGACTCTGGACCTCTGCTTAGTAGACAGGACAGAAGGGAATTAGGAAGAATTTTAGCTTCTTGGCATTGTGTAGAATATTTCCAACCTTTGGTGCTCCCAGGTCTATGAGTGGACTCACATTTGCTGTTCGGATTATCTTTACACTTGAATTATACGATCCTGGGTCATACTTTTCCTTTCTTTGTGGCAGTCCGACACCAGTTACATACCATCTCTTGGCTATTACGTGGCAAAACTGTTGACCGGAACAAAAAGTAAATGGCAAGTGGAGAGGTTTTAGCTGAGTAAACGATACATGTTATAGAACATGGTCAACACAGGACAGTGCCATAGAGGCTGCTGCGGGTGTTTTGTGGTGGGCCTGGGTCTGCAGTTGGCGGAGAGTGTGGTGTTCTGCTTGTCATTGGTTGGCAGCTTCTAATGGCACTTGGAGCATGGAAATATAAATATATGCACATACGCTATAACATATGTAATATATGTTAAATGTATTGTGTGTGTTTTATATCAAATATATTGTGTTTTTTAGGAAATTTATGTCAGGAATAAATGGCACTGCAATGATTTCAGTGCTGCTTGGGTTATCATTAAAGGGGCTGTGTGTGTAGGAGCCCATTAGAGACCAGAGACTAAGCTTGCAAAGGCCTTGCGATTGTTTTAAAAGGCTTTTGACATATTCTAGGCTGCATTCTTGGCTCACATACCTAAAGATACTGTGGATTTTGCAACTCATTAGATCGGCCCTTCAACATTAAGTCAGTGATTTGTTTTGTTTACTCGTTTGTTCAGGCAACAGCTATGGAGTAGCGAATACCTTACATAGTGCCTTTTGGCATTTGGAACATATCCACGTACCTCAGCCACTCAGGTGTGCTGGTTTCAGAGGCCAGTCAGATGCGCGGGCAACAGCCTGCATTGGTCAGTGACCGTCTTTTGTGCTTGTGAGCAGATATACCCACAGCTTGGCCTGGGCTATTTAGGAAGGAACTCGGGACAGGTGGACAGAAGGGTTGCTATGGGGGCTGGGCTTGGACAGTCGTGCCCAGGAACAGAGGGGGTGGGAGTCCTCTGCTGAGCATGAGTGGGGTGGGTGGGATGTGGTTGTGGCTCTGAGGAAGATGGAAACTATTTGGAACAGCTGCCGTGGGTTGGGCACTAGGGGCTGAGCGAGAGCTGAAAGCTAGGCCTGCTGAGTAACTAGGAGGAAGCCGTAGTGGACAGCAGGTGTGGCCTGGCTGTGTGACTCTGGGACAAATGGAGAGAGGCTGGGGTGCGGGGTGGCGGTAGGGATTGGCCTGTTGCTTGATGATTGACCTAGTGTAGGCATATGCCAGCCATGTGAGTGTGGCCGGACAGGGAGCTGTCGAGGGCGTCTGAGGGTGCTGGGCAATACCTCTACTTAGCATGGCTTATAAGGCCCTTTGTGTCTGAGCTCCTCCCACCTTGCATGCCCTCTTGGGCCATTCCTGTGTACTTTTATACATATTATTCCCTTGGTCAAATTATTTCCTCCTCCAAGTGCTGGCTCAGGCATCAGTGCTGGGAAGCTGTTCCTGCTTGCACTCTGCTCCAGTCTCTGCTGGGGCAGCTGACCCTTCGCCCCGTCCACATGTCTCTCCCGTGGTACCGTAGAGGCTTGTTCACAGGCCGCTGGCATATGTGGAGCGATGGGTTCATTGAATAGAGGACTGTCCTAGTACCTAGACGTACAGAATGTGTTCGGTAAATGTTTGCTTAATGGAAGCATAACTGCTGTGTTGCAGTATTAGTTTGTAATATTAGGTACCTATCTATCCATCTATTGGTTGATAGAGTAAACAATACATGTTATAGAACATGGTCAACACAGGACGGTGCCATAGAGGCTGCTGTGGGTGTTTTGTGATGGGCCTGGGTCTGCAGTTGGCAGAGAGTGTGGTGTTCTGCTTGTCATTGGTTGGCAGCTTCTAATGGCACTTGGAGCATGGAAATATAAATATATGCACATATACTGCAACATATGTAATATACATGAAATGTGTGTGTGTATACATATCTTAACTGATAGGTAGATAATATATGTATTAGATATATATTAGATAGATAACATATATGTATAAATATTAGACCTAGAAGAAAACTATAAGACCAGCTAGTTCAACTTACTCATTTTATAGTTCACGGAGAACTGAAACTCAGAGAGATTGAGTGCCTAACCTGATGTCACACAGCTTGCTCGAGGCAGAGCTAGGACTCAAAATCACCTCCCCTGTCTCCAAATGCCATATTCCTTCCACTGTGCCACAGCAGTCTCCGGATGTGTCTGTGCATGACTTAAGTGTGTGAAGACAGCAAGCCTCTGCCTCCGCTAAGTGCGTGGTTGCAGGCTAATGTCACTACTCATGGTGGTATGTTATCTCATTTTTCTCCTAGGGAGGAAAACTGTGTCCTGACAACCCGAGGACCTTTTCCTCCGCATTGTGCCAGGTTTACAACAGCCCTTACCTCACTGCTTCCCCTTCCCTTTCCGGGTTTGTCCTAGTTTATCTTTGGTTAGGGCGAGCATCAGCAACTGTTTCTAAGTAAATAGAGGAATTGCAGATTCAGGGTTTGTGGTTTCCAACATTCAGTGCTTTGGGCTTCAGCCTGTCCCCTTCTGACTGCTGTCATTGCTACTCCTGTCTCCAGATTGCCCTGATTTAGCATGTGTTCAAGACTGGTAGTGTACAATGGAAGTTTCCTTCTTGGAGCAAGCAGAAGAACTGACAGAGCACTGAAAAAGGGAAGCCTTAGGAGAACGAGAGTGGGCATATGTCTGAACTGTTCTGTATCAGTAAAAAAAAAAAAAAAAAACAACAACAACAACAACAGGGTATCTGTTGGTTTCCAGACCCATCCTTGGAGAATGGGATACATTTTGGGTTGTCTAGAAATGCTTGCTGTGTATTTTCCGTCTCCAAACTTGTCTCTGTGCTTTTGGATAATATTTGATGCTTAGAATGTTCTGTCTAGGGTTAAAGTCTCAGTGTGACAGAGGGTGGGGTGTGGCTGGTTCCCTTACCGCCTATTCACGGATGACGCAGTTTTGTGAGGTTGGTTCCAGGTCACTGCAGATCTTCTTAACTCCCTGCCCATTACCCTTGGTCTGAAGTACCTTAGGGTCAGTTCCAGGACTAGAAGATCTGGACATGAATTCTGGGGGTGGGGGTGACTGGTTTGAACCTTTGGGCTCATCTGTTAATTAACCAAACAGTACATGGAAACAAATGCCCATTTTGAAAAAAATGCTTTGGAGACCAGGGTCTTCAGAGTTTTTATTACTTCAGGGAGCTCTTCAACACTGCTCCCTCTTAGCACTTCCATACTCCCCTCGCTTTTTTTTTTTTTTTTTTTTTTTAAGTAGGATGATGCCCAGTGCCCCCATTAGCTCAGAAATCCTGTGGCTTGGAACAAGGCCAGTGTCTTTGGTTTTATGGGGTTTCTGAAGCCACTTTGGACCTTCTTGGCTCCCAGGCACTTGGGAGCCTGTTTCTGATTCTCCCTGGGCTGGTTTTGAGTTCCAGGTATTGAGCTGAAAGTACATCAGCCAGGGAGTTGGACTGCATCAGGAAGTATTTTGATTTGCTATATTCTCTGCTTGGCATCTACTCATTTCCTTCAGGGACATCCCCTTCCTTGGAAAAAATAACTCCAAAGATGCTTGTCTGACCTATGAGCTAATAAGAAGGCACTCCAACCAGGCGCTTCCCTTTAAGGATCTTGGTTTGTCAGTCACAGGTCACCGGGTGAGAAGGGCATCACCAAATTTAAAATGTTCCTGCATCCACTCCTCCTTGACCCACCTGCCGGCAGTGGTCCTTATGCTGGCTCATTTTAGAATGACAATCTTGGGACAGAACCAGCATTGACGATAGCAGATGTTGGCCAGAGAGTTGTTTTTTTTTTTTTTTAAGTTTATTTATTTCCAGAGAGAGAGAGAGAGAGACAGCACGAGCAGGGGAGGGGCAGAGAGAGAGAGAGAGAGAGAGAGAGAGAGAGAGACAGAGACAGAATCCCAAGTAGGCTCTGAGCTGTCAGCACAGAGCCTGACACGGGGCTCGATCTCACAAACTGTAAGATCATGACCTGAACTGAAACCAAGAGTTGGATGCCTAACCAACTAAGCCACCCAAGTGCCCCTAGAAAGTGTTTCTAAGGTGTCAGCCATCACACTGCTGGTGTACCCTAAGAGGTACCCTAACTAGTGGCCTCTCTGAGCCCCAACCCTGAGCTCTGCTCCAGGTGTGTGTAATCTTCCTCTGTGATGCCATAACTTCTCTGTAATTAGGAACGAGAGCATTAGAAGGGGCTCTGCTGGGATCCCAGAGCTGTGTTGGGACCTCATCTGGAAGCTCTCTGAGGAGCATCATAAGGACTCTCACATAGCTAAACTTGACTGCTCTTTTCAGTAACCACTTTGGGCTCTTGGTCTGTGTGAAGCATGTGGCCAGGGATAGGTAGATTTCACGTGTATTCACCTTAAATTTCATCTTGTTAGATTTGATTCATCTTACAACCTCCAAAGAACTTTAAATACCCAGCTTTTGTCATCTAACATGATGATGAGCCCTCCCTCATGTATGTCACCTCTAGATACAAGTTGTAGATCAAATGTACAGGACAGGCCTAAGTCCCCGTGCCTGCAGGCTGGTGGCTCAGTCATCTCTATGTAAATCTGCCTAATTGCTCATATTCATATTCACAAGAATATCATAGAACTGTTAAAGCCTGGCTCAAGTGAAGTTATGCTCATCTGAACTATCAGTCTTCTAAATCTAACAAAAAAGAGAATTGGTTCATTTGATACTTGATTATGGCGAACCTCTATCAGTTTTTGGCAGTCATCACTCTTGAGTATTCATCTATGTAATACTCCAGGCTAGAATTTTTCTGGACGTTAGTGCCAAGCCTGTTGGCATATACTTCTAGAATCTTCCTTTTGTTAATTATTTAGTTCCTTATCTTTGAACGCCATTCCTTTCTTTGAGGTTTCTGAAGGACTGCTGACGGTGATTCATCTGCGGCATAGGTCCATACTTTGGCTGTCTGTGGGTGTGATTCATCTGAGCCTAAAAACCTGACTGGACTTAAAATGGCAGTAGCTTCCCCGGCTCCACACCTGTCTTAGTTACCAGAGTCGCCTCTTCCAGTCAGCAGTTACCAGAGTCGCCTCTTCTGGTTTGAAGAACGTTCCCTTAGCGCAGGCGAGGAACTATTTCTCTTCTCCTCCGCTGGCTGCAGCGTCCCACTGGCTTCCCCAAACAGGCCTATGCTTCTTTGCTTTTCTTCTCACTCTGATGCTAATTTGACAAACAAATGACAAACAAAAACCTACCCCTGATCGTTATTCACATTTCTCACCTGTTGTAATTCATCCCAGATACTAGCCTTTTGGACTTTCTTCTGACTGATAAATGCTGCTGTCCTTTGTTTAGCTTCATCTCTATTCTATCCTCCTGCAGCCCAGACATGCAAATAGAGCATCCCAAGCTAGGAGTGCAGCCCTTTAAAGGACTTTGCAGGGCCTTCCTGGCTGTGGTCCTCCCTGGGCTCTTTGGACCACAGGAGGATTTCTCCAAGCTCAGATAACCTCTGCCTCCCTGTTTGCCTTTCTGATACTTAGCTTCTCACCATCATATTCTCTCTCATTTTAAGCTCTGACTGGCTCTCTGGGCTGCCTGGCATAACCCTGTGGGGCTGAGTTAATGACTCAGGACAGGAGTCGGCCATGCTGACCGCCCAGAACTTTCATTCCCACCCTGACTCCCCGAGAGACCAGCTCTTCAAACCTCCCACCCAGGGCAGGGCAGGGCTGGGGCCACTGATACCTCTGCCAGAGTTGAATTCTCAAGGAGCATCTGGGCCTCTCCCTGAGCTGAGGCAAAAGACCAAGGCCGCCCAGAAGGGAATAGGCCAGGGATGGGCCAGCAGAGGGAACGGGCTGGCCGAACTCAAAGCAGCACATCTGGGGGAGGCTGGAAAGTTTGCTTTCGATAACTCTGAGGACTCTAATCCAGGGGGCCAGGCAGCGGGGCATTCCACTTTTCTGCAAGAGGAACTCGGTACTGGGAGACTGCCTTCTGAGTCGCCATACTATTTTGGGATGAGTAAGTCAAGGAGCAACCCTCTCCTGGTGCCTGGAAGTGCCTCACATTTCCTCATTTTAGACTTGCCGTTCCTATAAAGAAAAGCGTCAACTCCGTTACAGATGCTGGATCATTAAGGCTCAGGCTGGATGGAATTTTATCTCCCCACTCCCCCCTTGTGGACAAGGATTTACTGAGAAAAATCTCAGTAAGGGATGTTGATTTAGGGTAGGCTTTTTAGAGGACCCACTTTAGGAATGTGCATTTGCATACAAACAATGAAAGTGCTAATTAAAATGATTCTCACATAGTCATTTTAGCCTTGCAGGGACTGCAGCTCGGCAACACTTGTATAGTGGAAGTGAGTGTACTTGGAAATAATAAAGTATTGCTCCTTTCATCCATCTAACCAACTAAGACTTATTGAACGCCTTCTGTTTGCAAGGCACTGTGCTAGAACCAGGGGGTTGGGCATTGAAAGGTCAAGTACAAAACCTGATGTTTGCCCTCTAGGGTAACCAACTGAGGGGGGTTCCTGGGACATGAGACTACCAGGAAAGTCCAGGGAGAACCAGGGTGATTGGTCACCCTACCTCAAGAGTTGAAAGTTAGTAGGAATTAACCAAGTTCCTAAAATGCTCTGCCTGTGGATGGAGACCACATCCACTCACATTGTTTTAAAAACTCTCTGTATTTTGGGGTGCCTGGGTGGCTCAGTTGGTTAGGCGGCCGACTTCGGCTCAGGTCATGATCTCGCGGTCTGTGAGTTCGGGCCCCGCGTCGGGCTCTGTGCTGACAGCTCGGAGCCTGGAGCCTGTTTCGGATTCTGTGTCTCCCTCTCTCTGGCCCTCCCCCATTCGTGCTCTGTCTCTCTCTGTCTCAAAAATAAATAAACGTTAAAAAAAATTTTTTTTAAAAACTCTCTGTATTCTGCCCTTAGAGTTTTTCCTCCTCCATGTTGAATAGTCAAATTCCCTTTTGAAGCTATATACCAACACTTAGAGTATTTCTGTTGCCATCATCCACCATACCGGCATCACCTGTCACGGGGCACCTGCTATGTGCAGGACTTTGGACTTTGTCGTGGGGAGTGTAGGTGGGGCCGGTTCAACACTGAGGTGCTATGAAAGCCTTTCCAGCTCCTGACGGAACACCACCACCAACTCCTTACCTTTTTCAAAAAGTGTGTTAGGGCACAGTAGGTGCAGAATAAATATTTGTGGATTGGAGGTTATCAACTTTGCAGTTAAGAGTACAGGTTCTGGAGTCCTGTAGACTCGGTTTCAAATTCTCTTCCATATACTTGCTTCGTGATCTTGGCTTGCTGTAACTTAACCTATGAGCCTCATTTTCCTCTTTTGTGGAATTGAGATTAATACAAGGGATTTATTGTAATATGCCATAATAGTAATAACAACTATGATAGGCTGCATGGTATAGTGTATAATTGAACGTACTCTGGACTCAGACCGTCAAAGTTCAGATCCCATTTCCTAGTTATGTAACCACAGGCAAGTTATTGAGCCTCTTTGGGTCTTAGTTTTCTTATCTGTACAACAGAGATAATAATCGTACCTCTAACAGAGGGTCATTAAAAGTGAGAATTGTACGTGAATCCTGAATTTTCCAAGGGTGATGAGGGTAAAGTTAGTATGACAACATTCCAGGCAGCTCCTGCCTGTGGTTTTGGCAAAGTAAAACCATTGTTTGGGTCTCAGCTTTCAGTTAAAATTCCGATGTAATCTCAGACCTTATTTTTAACCCTGCCCACCCTCATTTCCCCTTTTCTGATATATATTCATGTATATCTAAATGCTATCTTTACTTGTATATCTAAAAATATGTAAGAATTATACAACGCCTTGTGCTTGGCATGTAATGTCATATAAATGTTTGCTAAACTGTAAAAACTATACAGCATTTCATTTTGGTTATTTTAAAATTTCTGTGAGATTAGACAAGTATTAGTCTCTTGCCACCTGTTTATTGTTGTTATATTTGAGGGACAAAAATGAGATTCTGATGGGTTAAAATGGCTTGCCGAAGGGAACCTCGTTAGTAAATGTTAACTGGGCCTAGAACCCATGGTATTTGCAATAAAAGGTACAGGTGTACCTATACTCGTTTATCAAAGGCACATGGGTATGCACAAAAACATTAAGTCTTTGATATAATAAATCTGGAGACAAGCGAATAGTGTATTTACCCCCTTCTATATCCACTGCTCTCACTCAAATGTGCCGTGATCCCTTAGAGTACTGCTAACTGATGTTCTCTGTGAATTGCAGCATTGAACTTGTACACTCCAGTTGGTTCTCTGAAACGTATTAAGGTTGCCAGTTTAAACCTCTTCCAGATTCTGTCTACTATCTGGCTGGACTCCCTTTGGAGACCAAAAGATGCTACTGTGTTTATATACCTGATTGCAGAGCCTCTTAGAGGAGCCATTTCATTCAAGGGGATCCCAGGCTACATAGGAACACTCCCTCTCCCCCTGCCTTTATATGTGGTGTTGAAACACTTCATTTCTTGTAAGAAAGTTAATTATGAAAGGGGCGTATCCAGGAATGTGAATATAGGTTTAAAATGTTTGTGTTTACCAATCTGCCACTCACTCAGATACCTTTAGATTAAAACATGTTCATGTTTGTTCATTAACGTGAGCACTTAAAAAATGCTGCTGTGTAAGGTGATAAAATATAAATATTCTATATGAGCAGTGAAAGGTGGTTTAGTACTTAAGTCCTATTTTTGAGCTCTGGAATTCAATTCCTTCCTGTTACCAGCTGAACCTGGGACTGATGTATTAGATGAAAATATAGTCCTATCTTCAAACGTGGACAACAGGACATTCTGTCCTCCAAATTTCAGTGTTTGAATCGGGCGTTGCAGGAAACTTGGCTCCCTCTCTTTCTTTTCAAAATAATAAACAGAGATGATGTTGCCTCAGGTTTCATCTGATGGGGCTTAGATGCTGTTGCCTCATAAAGGCTGATTCATAGACAAATGGGAACTAATTATAGTAACGTAAAAATAACGTCCCCGTTTAAATTTGGCAAGGCAAGATGCCTTGCATGTTTTGTAGGACATGAGAGACTGTTTCTTTAGTGGCATGGGGGTGACATACCCATTCCTATTTTAGCCACACAGTGGTTGTGCTGGGTCACTACCTGCCCTCTTTTATTTTTTAAAGGATTTCTCTTGCTCTCTCATGCACACGCCATGCACAAACGTTGAAACACCTCTTACTACCTTCTACACAGGGAATTCTCTCTTGTTATTTATCCACTGCATTTTTAAGAAGCAAGTGTCGGAGTAGTAGAAAGCGGATGGCATTTTATTCATATATATGTGTGTGTGTGTGTGTGTGTGTGTGTGTGTATGTGTATGTATACATATATATGTGTGTGTATATATATATATATACATATATGTGTATATATATATTCACACATATATATACATATATATATATTCACACATATATATACATATATATATATTCACACACACACACATATATATATATATATATATATATATATTTAAAGTTAATTTATTTTGCACGAGAGAGAGAGAGAACACATGCCTGGGTGTGTGCAAGCATGCTTGCAGGGGAGGGGCAAGTGAGAGGGAGAGAATCCCAAGCAGGCTGCACACTGTCAGTGCAGAGCCCGACCCAGGGCTTGATCCCACAAACCATGAGATCATGACCTAGGCTAAAATCAAGAGCTCAACTAACTGAGCCACCCAGGTACCCCAGAAAGTGGATGGCATTTTCAATTTATTTTTTAGTTCTAATTATTTTGGAATATCTACTATGAAAAAGTATTTGATGAAATGAATGGAAAAGTGTCACAGGGTATTCCTATCACTTCTTACCTTCCCTGCTTGGAATTAGGTTGGAAAACATTCCACCATGATTTTCTTCAAATAATTTTGGTCTTTGAATTTGCTTTATATAAATAGGTGATACATGAACCATGTTCTTAATTCAAAAATTAGAAAGATATTTGTCATGAAAATTAAATCTTCCATCTTTTTTTCTGTCAAATTCCTGTACCTAGCTTTCTCCTCAGAAGCACCAGTTTCTTGTGAACTATTCTGGAGCTTTTCTCTGCATCTGTAAATATGTATGTTTGTCTGTTTTCTTTACACAAATGACTTCATACTATCCATGGCGTGTTTGGACCCATGGTATTATCCATGGTTATTTAACCATAATTTTGGAAATCATTCCATCTTACAGTTTGAGCTACCTCATGGTCTTTAATAGTTGTTTCTGTTGAATAGATGTGTCATAACACATAAACAATAGTTTATGAATGGTATTTAGGCTACTAAATCTTTTGCTACTAAAATCATGGAACAATGATGACCCCATACATCTGCTATGTGACAGGCACTCCATCTTGGTGGTCATCAGTGTGGGCTCTAGAGCCTAAGGGCCTGGGTTTAAATCTCAGTTTCTCCATTTACTGTTGAACTCTATGGTCTTGGCTAGTTACTTATTCTTTCTGTGCTTCAGTTTCATCATTTCTAAGATGGTATTCATCTTGTAGGTAGGATGTGATGATTAAAAGCCTTAGTCTAAAATACCATATGATTTTACCCATATGTGGAATGTAAGAAACAAAACAGATGAACATATGGGAGAGGGGGAAGAGAGAGTGAAACAAACCATGAGAGACTCTTAAAGATAGAGAACAAAATGAGGGTTGATGGAGGGGAAGTGGGTGGGGGATGGGCTAGATGGGTGATGAGCATTAAGGAGGGTACTTGTTATGATGAGCACTGGGAGTTGTATGTAAGTGACGAGTCGTTGAATTCTACTCCTGAAACCAATATTGCACCGTATGTTAACCAACTAAAATTTAAATAAAAGTTTGAAAAAAAACCCCAACAACCTTAGTCTATAGAAAGCTTATAGACCGTGCCAGGCATGTAGACCGGTCTGTACGTATTTATTAATAGTGTCATTTGGGGTGATGTGGAAACATCGGAATTTTAAGATGCACTTATCTCTGTGTGTTTCTGACCCACTACTAGTAGTAAACAATTTTTGTGTATAGGTTGTAGCTCCTAAATTTACTGAAATGTCATGCTCATCCACCCCTCCCCCATTTCCTCGTTGCTTTTGTGTAACATCCTGGAGGAGAAAAGGAAACATTTCTGGCCACTCTACTCAGGTGTTCAGACCCCTTCAAAGGCATAAAATGTATTGCCTATGGTGATAATTTGTTTTGAAGTTTATTTACTTATTTTGAGAGAGAGAGAGAGAGAGAGAGAGAGAGAGAGAATATCTCAAGTAAGCTCCACGCTGAGAGCACTGACGTGGGGCCCCATCTCATGACCATGAGATCATGACCTGAACTGAAATCCAGAGTGGGATGTTTAACTGATTGAGCCACCCAGGTGCCCCGCCCATGGTGATAATTTTTAACAAATGGTTCAAAATCTTCCCCCATCCATAACTAACTTAGAACTTTATGATACTTAAATGTCTTACATTTAGGTAAATACATTGTATACGTATGTGTATATAACTCAAATTTATTTAATGATTTCACTACATTTGAAATGATAAATTGAAACTTAGGGAAGGACTGGAGAGTGCACTTACCCTGATTTAACTTCGGTGGAAGTTACAAGGTCTCCTGTCATCTGTGAATCTTACATCATTGAAGACCATCACTTTTGGATTCAGATAAACCAAAGCTGAAGTCCCCATATTGGTGTTGGCCAGCTGTTTGAGCTTTCACTTCCTGGGCGTTGGTTCCCCATCCATAAATGAAGACATCAATCCAGCTCATAGGACTTTGCGGATGACAGGAAAGAGTAAGTGAAGGACCCAACGGCATATGGCACAGAGCAGGTGCTCATGAACTATCAATTTTCCTACCTTTCCCGTCCTGCATCCTGCTTCCTCCTGCCATCCGCACAATCGCCTGAGAGTAACCTCTTCCACCTGACTCCAGTGTTCTTCATCTCCACGCTCCTGACTCACCCTGTGATTAACCGATGTGCTTTCACTGCTTCAGCCGGGAGGACAGTAGATGTCTCATGTGTCACCTGCCTCTTACCTTGTGGTAACCAGTTTTCAGTGAATGCCAGCGAGTGAGTGAGAGTCAGGCTTGCCATGACCCTAGTGAGGTCATTCCTGGCTCTTTGAAAGCAGTAGCTAGTACCAGTATTGCAAGATTGCAGTTCGGGGCCACAGCTCCTGGAGTGTCACGGAGAATGGTGTTTTCATTCTTGGCTATTCCTTTTGAGATAATTTGCTATAGCTAACTTATAAAAACGATTTTCCCAGATAATTCTTTTTGGGGGAGGAGATAGGTGTGGGTGAGGGATGTCTCGAAAATGTTTCACTTCATCAAACTCCATTTGCAGGGACTTGCAGGCTTTGACTGTTTTACCCCCACTTCCCAAGGCAAAACTTAAGCCAGCTGGCTTATAGACTCCGTGGCCAGCTTTGCTTGTCCCTTGGTTTAATGTGTTGGAGGTGGGCGGCTGGGCGCCCAAGCAGAGAGGGCGAACAGGGGAAGTGAAGCTACAGCTGGAAAGGGAGCAGGAAGACCTTTGCTCCATCCTCCAAATCACTTTGGAGAGCAGCTACTCTATTTTGCATTAAGTGTTTTGCTGTGAATTTTTGAAATAGCAGTCACACCCATATTCAAATTAAGAACCAGGGTGCTCTCCAAAGACATGCACAGCCAGGCCTCCACCATTCTGCAAACAAATATTTGGATAATAGGAACCATTGTTACCACTTGGAATGTTCTTCCCAATTATATTCTCTCTCTCTCTCTCTCTCTCTCTCTCTCTCTCTTAATTTTAGAGAACATGAGTGGGGGAGAGGGGCAGAGGGAGAGAGAGAAAGTCTCAAGCATGCTTCATGCTCAGCACAGAGCCTGGTGTGTGGCTCAGTCCCACAACCCTGGGATCATGACCTGAACTGAAATCAAGAGTCAGACACTCAACCGACTGAGCCACCAAGGCACCCCATTCTCTCTCTCTCTCTCTCTCTCTCTCTCTCGTTTTCCAGACTTTCCTATCGTTTCACACCAAGTAATTCCCACTGTCCAGTTTTGGTAGTTAACTCTGGGCCGTTTGGTCATTTGTTAGATACAGCCTCGTGTGTTGAACCGTTAATTATTAACCCTGTTGTCCTGTAGGCATTTTCCCCGAGTTGACGCCTTGGCTTCCCCACCAGGTCTTCCCTCTGGGATGAGGCACGCCCCAGCCTCTGTGCTGCTGCGGGCGGGTGTAGGACAGTGCTTCTCAAAGTGTGATTCTTCTGGCAGCAGCAGCACCCAAGAAGTGTTGGAAATACACACCAGATCCACTGACTTAGACAGTTTAGGGTCAGACACAGCAGCCTACAGTTAACCATCGCTCCTGGCCATCCCTCTGTGTGATGAAGTTAGAGACCCTCTGGTATGGCCAGAAGAACTGGGGCTTGGGGGTTGGAGAGGTCTGGGCCTGAAGCTACCTCCGTCATTTACAAACTGACCTTAGGGAAGGGTTTTTTCTGTTTCTGCTCTCCCATTCCACTGGGACTATGTAGAAGTTTGTTTTGCATGGCGTTAATGGGTGCCCTAAAGGGAGGGAGGAGGAAATGGTTCTGTGGGCAAATAAATTAACAGAATGCTGCTTGAGTGCATTTCAGTGGGATTCCTTATGGCTAGACTTCTCAGATACCTAAAGGTATCACTGAAGGTCACTGAGAGTTGCCATGGAAAGACATTGCAAATTTGTTAGATTCTAGAACACCTTTTTTGCCACACGCTAGCTTTTCTGGCAGCACTGTTCTGTGGAACATGTTTTGGGAGATGCTGGCCTAGGTGATGGGATAGGGTCCTATTAGCCTTGTGATTTTACAGCCCGGTAAACCAGTGTGAAATTCAGAAACTTCAAATGCAGGTAAATCAGACATAATGCCAGAATTTATAATTTGGGTAAACCAGACTTACACAACAACTTGAGCACTGGAACAAAATGGAAGTAACGAAACATTGAAGAATATAAGGTTAATATATTTTTAAAGCAGCAAGTTTTTCTTCAGTAGAAAACCATACACTAGGAGAGAAGTGGGAAAGATAAGGAAAATGTCACTTACTGAGTGTATTGGGAGTCCTGGCAGGAATCCTATGGCACATTCAAATCAGGTAATTTAAGGAGATTTAAATAAAGGAACTATTTATAAAAGGTGTAGGCAGAGTTTGGGAAAAGCAACAATGGTTGACGCAGGACTTATTCCTCTCTGTATATGCAGGGTTTTTCACGTAGCCGGTACAGTCCTCATAATCACCCCAAAGATAGGTTTTATTATTTCTTACTTTGCAGAAGAGGAACGTGAACTTGAAAGAGGCAAAGGAAGTTACCTTCGATGCTAGCTGGAGAATGGAGGCAAAGTTCCAACTGCGATGTCAGACTCGCAACCCCACGCTTTCTCCACATATTTTTCTTTAGGGGAACATCCTCTTTTCCCTCAGTCTTTCTCCGCGTGATGAGGCTGAAAACACTGCTCTCTAGAAGCTCATGTTCTGAGCTAGATGTGTTGCTCTGAACAATCAGTAGACTGGAGAAAATAGCACATTAGGCAAATAATGTAAATTAACAAAAGAATATAGATTCCATATATATGGGAGAGAGAGAAAGGCAGTAAGTTGGAGCTCTGGAAATCCATCATCTGTCCTTTTTTTCGGGTTGGTCCCATTCTAGAAAATAGGCTTGGAGGATATGGGAGCCATTTGAAGGACACAAATGAGGCAGCATAGCTTGTTGGGGGTAGGACAAGGTAGAGGGAAACTTTTGAGACATATGGCGCAGCTTGGGAAGGCTTGCTGTGGGCATAGCATGGAAGAGCGCTCTATGCCCAGGTGCCTCCACCAAACAGAGACAGTGCTGGTGGTAGGAGGTGGGCAGGCATGTGGGAGAAGGAAGAAGGCATGGTGGGATCCTTGGGTGCTTCTGACTCCAGTTTTTACATTGGGGCCATGCTTGCCCAGTGAAGTCTCCATAGCTTAACACCTTTGTTAGAAAGTGGTAAAGGTAGGGGCGCCTGGGTGGCTCAGTTGGGTAAGCGTTCGACTTCAGCTCAGGTCATGATCTCACGGTTTGTGAGTTCGAGCCCCGTGTCGGGCTCTGTGCTGGCAGCTCAGGGCCTGGAGCCTGCTTCGGATTCTGTCTCTCTCTCTCTCTCTCTCTGTCCCTTCCCTGCTCACTCTCTGTTGGCCTGTCTCTCTCTCTTTCTCAAAAACAAATAAACATTAAATTTTTTAATACAAAAATGTGGTAAAGGTTGAATTTTTTAAGAACTGATTTTACCTCCTTTAGGAAGTTTCAGATATGAATGCTTCATTTCTCTTATACACTAAGAAACTTTACAAGTCGTGTCTCTGAGGAGGCCACTTTCCCCATATCCTTTTGAATTTGGATTGGCTTTTCCTGCTCCATTAAAATACATCTTATGGTTAAGCCCTCTTGATTCTAGAAAACAAAAAAACCTCTCAAGTACTGTGCACAAGCCCTGCCTTTGAAAACATCTGGTAAAAATAACAAGTCGCTTGGAAAACCCTGATTCTCAGATGCGACCCCTGCCTCTTTATTAGCAGGGAGTCACTGGAGTAAACCTTTATTTCCTGTTGCTTCCACACAGCGGTGCTTCACGGAAATATTTTGCATGTTTCCTTAGGCAGCAGGGAACCTTGAAGGGCAAACAGAGTGCCGAGGCCCCAAATAGGAACAGAGATGCCGTCTCTGCCTGGCCTGGTCGCGCCTCCGGGGGCTTGGAGAGCCCGCCTGGGCCTCGGAGCTTTGAAGCTGTGCCGGGTCTCTGCCCCAAACCACAAAAAACTTCAGCTCTCCCCAGGCATGAGCAAGGCCCGACCTGCCACACCTCCAGCTCTTTGTACAAGAGAGGTGTTTTAAAATAGTCTTAAATGTCAGACGTATTTTTTTTCACAGCATTCCTCAGACATCTCATAAATTATTCTGCAGTGAAACTTTAATAGGGCCGCTTAGAAGATGAAGAGTTCTAGTCAGTGGAGTTTTTGGTAACTTAAGCAACTAACTGTTAACCTCAGCCCCTCCTGCTTTCTCCACCCCAGAACTCATTGAAGAAAACCATTATGAATTAGAGATAATCTTCCTGAAACCATGCTCGAGGCTGTCTTCGATGACAGCGGTCTTCTGTTCCCTCGTAATGTTGTGTGTTAATTTGAGTAATGTGATATTCTAATATTTGATTGTTTTTGACTTAAAGGCCATTTGATAGGGTTCAACCTGGTAATGGTAAAGAAAGTAAGGAGTTTGAGCTCAGAATTTTCTGACTTCATAGTATATCACGAAAAAAAATTTTTTTTTTAAAGCCTGTGTTACCCACCTTTCTTGCCAATTTGCTTCCTAGGGACATAGGTAATTAAAGATTCTGGTTTTAGAATTTGTGTTGCTGCCCAGTCTGTGTCTGCTGTCATATTGGCTCCACGTTGAGCCTTTTACAAATATGCATCACATCTACAGCTATAGACCTATTGGGTTCTGGAGGTAAGCATGTGAGCCTTCTTTTTGCGGATTTTTAGTCTGTTGTGATTTACTGTTACATTTACTTACAATGCTTACTGACTTGATTTATTTGGTTACTGGTTTCTGGAAAACTGGAATTTGGAGAGAAGTGAAATTATTTATTGGTAAAAGAGATAGAAAATTTGAATTTGGATCTGCCCTAATAGTCTGAGATATGTGGTACAACACAGAATTGTTGTCACTTGATGCCTAGAGCGATGCTCTCTAGACACTGTTCAGTCCATAGAAAGAGAAACTGTATTAAGGATGCTAGTATACCTCATTGCATGGTATTTTTCATTCTTCAAAAATTGGACTTTGTAATTAATCAATGTCTTAGTCTTTTCAGGCCACCATACCAAATACCACGACTGGGCTTAAAAACAACAGAAATTTATTTCTCACAGTTTAGGGACATTCAAGGTCAAAGAACCAGCATGATCATGTTTTGGTGAGGGCCCTCTTCCACATTACAGACTTCTTGTCATAGCCTCACATGGTGGAAGGGTTATGACTCTGGGGACTCTTATAAGGACACCAATTCGATTTATGAGGGCTCTGCCCTCATGACCTAAGCACCTCCCAAAGGCTCCTAGTACCATCTACCTTGGATGTGAGGTTTTCAGCATATGAATTTGGGGGGAAATAAACCTTTAGACCATGGCAACATTTTATTATGTAGAACATTCTATTATTTCTTTGTATATGGATATGGAAATATGGATACTGGAAAATCTTCCAGTATCTGGAAGAATTTTTCATAGTGACGGTATATTTCTCAGTGTCATTTGCCTTTTTATATAAAATCAAAATATTTATTGCTCCTTTACTACATCCAAGGCACTGTGTGAAAATTCAGAAAGAATATTTGTAGTGAATAAAGAATTTTGTTCCTCTTGAAATATGATGTTAGCATGACATTCTCCTTACCATTTGGTCTACAGAAAGATAAGGCCAGTTATCTGTGTTTTGACTCAGGGCAACATCCTGTGGGGGAAACAGTGCTGAATAGGGAGCCCTTGTTTTACTCTTGGCCAGGTCACAATCTCACTCCAACCATGTGGGTGGGCTTCTCCTTCCTCACCTGGACTGTTTTCTCAGCTATACAGTGAAGGTGTCAAACTACATTATTTCTGTGGACCCTCATAACAAAATAAACCCAACATTGATTTTTACTGAATGTTTTTCACTATGTAGGTCACTGAGATAGGTCCAAATAAGTGTAAGAGAATCTCTTGTGTGAGTGTTTAAAGGTTCCTCAGAGCTAAACAAAAACAAACCCCCAAAACATTTATTGACCATCCTATAAGAGTAGGTCACTGCAAAGAGTAGAATGAACGTGTACTCAGCCACCCTTCAGAGAATCATCCCTGGCTTACAGAAGAATGACCAATACAACAGCCAACACTTAAGTGGGAAAAAGTAGACCAGCCAGTGAGTGCCCTGAGTCAAAGAAGTCATTTATCAAGCACTGCACTGTGTCCAGCTTTGTGGCAGGTGCCCCTGAGTGCTTTACCAGTGTTACCGCAACCAGATCTTGTAGTAGCCACACGAGAGGGATTGCTGTAATACTCCATTTTATGGATGTGGAAACTGAGGTAACTTGCCCAAGATCACACAGCTAGTAAGGGGTGGAGCTGATCATTTATACCGAACCTACATTCTTTTTTTTTTTTTTTCCTTTTAATGTTTACTTATTTATTTTTGAGAGAGAGAGAAAGGGAGCACAAGCAGGGGAGGGGCAGAGAGAGAGAAGGAGACACAGAATCTGAAGCAGGCTCCAGGCTCTGAGCTGTCAGCACAGAGCCTGACGCGGGGCTCAGACCCATGAACCATGAGATCGTGACCTGAGCCAAAGTTGGACATTTAACTGCCCGAGCCCCCCAGGTGCCCCAAACCTACATTCTTAATCACCATGCCTCTGAGGGAAGGCAAGGGCAAGGGCATGGGGAGAGATGCAATAGGCCTCTCTCATTAAAGGAAAGCATGGGAATCGCCAAGGGTTAGTGATGGAAGGAGAAGGGGACATTCATGATCACGGGCCACCTACATCGGCCCGTTTCCCCGGGCTCTCTCACCTTGATCCCCGTCACTGCCTTGCTGGATCCCGGGGAACACTGCCTCTCTGTTAAGGCTGTAGCCCACGCCTGGCCAGAACCAGGCCTTCCAGCTTCCCCCTAGCGTGCCTGCCAGAGCTAAAAAGAGCTGTGTGTGTTTACTGGAACTTGGGATATCTCTGCCACTTGAGTTGACAAGAGTCAAATCGAGGGAGTAAACAGCTGGACTCCCAACAACTATGTGGAATTGGAGAGTGACGCCAACAGCATAACTATACAAAAGTTTGTAAAAATTTTTCAAAATTCAGTTTTACTTCAAACTAATGTTCCCCTTGTAACATCTCCATTTATAGAACCAAAACATTCTAGTTTGGGAATTTGCTGTGAAAGGCTTATAGTCCTTAACTAGCTCTCCGTTCATTCCTTGGGCCGAAGGGGTCACTTGTATCCACTCCCAGCCCTCAGCCCAAGCTTCTGTTCACTTCCACTCTCTCGGCAGCCAGCAGTGGACTGTCTAGGCATCGCGTGGCTTTCACAGAACAAAAGACACCATCATCTTGCTTTGAAGCCCCCTCCACAGTTTGGACCATAGGCCTCTGGAGGGCAATGGTGGTGTTCGTCTCTGTAGCCAGCCCTGAGCACAGTGTCTGACACTAAGCTGGCACTTCATAAAGGCTAGATAGGTCTGTGGGAAGGTCTGTTGAGCTCATTCTCTTAATCACCAGAAAACAAATGCAGTGGAAAGGTGTTTACAAAACGAGGTGGGAGGAGTGGAAGGAAGGGAAATGCAATGCAGTGCCACGCTAGTACGAGGTGATCTTTAAGAGCCTGGGATTTAAGGTCAGATCAGGTTTCTGTCACAATCCCACAGCATATACTGGTCATGTGACCCTGGGGAAGACACTGAACCATCTCCTCCTTTCGAAGTTGGTAGCAACAGTACATATGCTCTAAGGTTATTAGGGTTAACTGAGATCTTGTATGTCACATGCTAAGCATAGAGCTCTTGATGACACAAATAATTGTATTTTATTTATTGCTAGGGAGACAAGTCAGATTTGGCTACCTCTCAAAAGAAACAGGAAGCAGACTTGAGTATGTGGCTCCCCAACTCACTAAATTAAAAAAATGTACGTGTTGCAGAGTGGTGTAATCCTGAATGCTTTGCAGTCACCTGTATCAGAAGCGAGTTCACCAGGGTTTGAGTGCTGTTTGTCAAAGTTTGGTCCTACAGATGAAGAAAGAGGTTGTTTTAGAGTGGTGACAATATGGATCTTTTTCTTTAATTTTCAGACGTTTAATTCTGTGCTTATAATTTCCTTGGTACTTGAAAATATAAAATAAAACCTGTTAGATCTAAAAAGAACAATACTCTTGAAATGAGAGGAAACTCTTTTTCTTCTAAAAAAGAGCTTAATACTTGAACAACTGCTTTCGAATTTCTTTGGTTGTAACTGCTTTCCCAGTTGCTTTTTATAGGAAACTATTTTCTGTTGCTGAATAGTTAATAGAACTGTCTGGTGGAAACACGTTGAGAAGTTAGCAGTTTGAGTTTGATATAAAATGTAAACATTGCTGTTACAGTAATATGAGAGGATAAAGTATTAATGGACTTTTAGAAATCAAAGTCTGCTTAATTAAAAAAATTTTCTTTACATGGCATCAACGGATGTATCAGATATATATCTTTTTTTTTTTAGGGTATAGTCATTTTATGGGTGATGATATGAAACAGTCTGAAATTTTGGGCACATTTGATTTCTTGGCTTTCTCAATTATCCAGTTTAGGAATATTTAAGCTGATAGATGAATGTGCTCCTAGTAGATTTCTCATTTGGAAACCCTGTGCCAGACAATGTGCAGATGGGGCAGCAGTCATGCCTGGCAGGCCTAAGTGCAATTATATTTGCACGTTGTTTTACTCACTGTGAACAGTTTGCAGGGGAAAAAGGAAAAACTGTCTCCCTGCTGAAATGAAATTCTGACACAGTCAGTGCAAATTAGAAATTCTGTTTAATTTGATGCAACAAATTCATAATAATTTCCAGCTTTGTGTCAAGTGTTGGAGCTGTGGGCATTTAATACTTGGAACTGCCGTAACTTGGTCATATTGACCAGTATTTCTCAAAGCATGGCCTTAAACCACATCCTCCAGAAATGCAGATTTTA
This sequence comes from Panthera uncia, assembly GCF_023721935.1. NCBI lineage: Eukaryota > Metazoa > Chordata > Mammalia > Carnivora > Felidae > Panthera > Panthera uncia. Next base: position 53,002,979 of record NC_064818.1, on the reverse strand, counting down.
GGCACTCCCCCCCCCCTTGGAACTTCTCAATCCACACGTCTGGGAGCAGAAACTGTAATCTGCATTTGAGACAAGTGTCCCCTCCCTGTGACCAACATACAGCAGTTTTTGAGGCCCTCTGATACAGCGGGAGCATTTTTTACGAAGATTATTTTAGTTGTGCTTTGAATTGAAAAAATATTTTTAAATCCAGAGAATTCAAATTTATAATGAAAATTGAAGTCCAAGTTAGGAATTTAGTTGAAGGGCACATGTAAAATGTTCCTGTTCTTTTCTGAATTCTCTGATTCATCAAAGTTGACTAGGAGCAGGGTTACAAGTAGTACTTTAACTTTTTCAGCATCCATGATGAAACGTACATTTGGGGAAATCATTAATGATTAAGTCATGTTTGAATTTATAAAATAGGAAATTACTAAGTTTGGAGGAAAAGGGATGAAGAGAAAGATCCAGTGTTACCTCCTATCAAGGGTTAAGACCAATATTTATTTACTTGGGGGCAAAAGTAAAGACAATAGCCAGTTCTCCACAAAAAGACAATGATGGTTTTATTGGGCTCTTCCCACCACATAGCAGCATTTTTGGCCTTTAAAGTAATGAAGTTAGAGGTCAGTCTGTGGCTTGCCATATTCTGTATTGCAGATGCATCTTTTAAGGAAAAAAAATCAGGACATGAGAAAAAAAATCACTTTATCTTAAAGTTTCTTTGACTTAAAAAAATGATTTCATATAACATATCTATATTTAAATGCAATTTCTTAATGTCATTTGTGTAGATTTCAGTGATAGAAGAAATGAATAAGATTTAACCTTTTTAGTGAAGTATTTTATATGTACTTATTTAACTTTAATAATTCTTGTAAAGAATTGATATTTTTGTTTTAATATTATTTGTGTTGGTCTACTATTCACTGACACTGTTTTACTGATCTTTGGGGACTCACTGCCCCACTGCCTGTGTCTTCCTCCATCTGTTCTGTCTCCCTGATGATAATGGACCCAGCACGTTCTGAGAGAAACCGCACTATATTTTCAGCAGGAGCAGAGCACCACTCTAAGGATGATTTCCTTATCTTCCATACGGTTGCCTGAAATCTGCCTTCTAGCACTGTGATCTGTGAGCTACCACGACCCAGGCGTTCAGTCTGTTTTCTTTGCTAGGAATTTCCAGAGCCACGGCTGGGTCACCCTTTGCCTTTTCTGGCAGCTGGTTTCACTCTGAATTTAATGAGGGAGCTGAGCTGAATGGCCAGAGGAGGGTTTCCCTGTCTGGCCCCTCATTGGAAGAACTCGGCCGCTTGTCCACGTTCAATGAGTCAATGCCCGCTGCTGGGCACTTCCAAGAATAGGCTCTTCCAAGCCGGTGTTCATCTGGTCGGCGTCTAGGGCACCTTCCTGAACTCACCCACTTCTCCCTCCCTCCTCTTTCAGCTTTGGTGTAAACCAGCAATGAAGCCGGAGCATAAGTATTTTAAATTACACCTATATGTAAAATTTGGCATCTCTGGGATTTTCTGTTCACTGGTTGGACTTTAGCAAAGTACGTGGGCACACTTCATGTAGTCCTCTTGGATTTCATGCTCCCCAGGGCACCACTGTACCTGATTCGCTGCACTTAAGTTTTTTAGTTACTTTTTATTTTTATTTTTTTTTATTTTAGTGAGCAAGCCGGAGACAGGGGTGGAGTGGGGGAAGAGAGAGAATCTTAACCGGGCTCTAAGCTCAGCACAGAGCCCAGTGCGGGGGTTGATCCTGCGACCCTGGGATCATGACATGAGCCGAAATCAAGAGTGGGATGCTCGACGCATTGAGCCACCTAGGCGCTCTGCCAGTTTGTTTTTAGAGCTGTGATATTAGCACGTGGGAATTTGAAATGCTTCATCACCATGCTGAGAGGTCAAGTGTTTTTCTTGTCTGTTTTTAAGAATTTTGAGCTCATATTTTAGTTTCTTCTCCCCTTATAACCCAGTATATTTACTTAGGCTTTACATTTTTACATAAGGAAAAACCTATTTTTGCACTTTTATTATTAAACAGGTAGGAAGAAAGTCTATGATTGTGTGTAATATATTCACCAAACTACACAAATACTGCAGCTCCCTGTAAGAAGATTGGGAACCAACCCAAGAGTTCTAAAGTTACATTTTTATGACGGGTTTTTGTTGCACACTTCAAGGGCAGGAGAGATTTTTGTGTGGGATCCTTATTTTTCCCCCTCTCTGCAGTCTTCTTAAAATGCTCTCTGTTAGAATCCTGGTGGTTTGACTTCCAGATCTATACAACATACTACAAATTAAAATAGAAGAACCACTGTTCATTCCTCACATTTAGTGAACTTTTATTGCATGAATTAATGGGTTCAGCAGCACCAAAGGGCATTTGATTGTGGGCTTGCCTTAAATTAATGATTTATTTTTAAAAAGGAGAAAGCCATTTATTCCCCAACTTTGTACTTGTGTGTAAGATTTTAGAATTTAATTTTAAAGACATTTGGGTTTACTATAAATGTTATGAAACCTTAGATTTTAGTTTTCTACTACTGCTTTTTTTTTTTTTTTGACGAAAGAGAATGCCACAATGAAATTTTTCAAAGCCATTTAGAATATTTTAGTACTCTCATGACTTACAAACTCATATGATCATAGATGCTTGTCGTCAGGGAGATTAACTTCAGGAAAGCACAGCAGGACCCCAAACCTAGGAGCTGTCACCTCTATTGCTGACACGGTTGGCTTTCCCCAGTGTGTCCTGTTGGACTTCAGGGCTTCTAATATTTGGAAATTGTGGTCCTTTCCAGCCCTGACGTATTATGATACTCTAAGAGTCCTTTGGCCACATGAAACCTTCTTAAAGACAGACCGCATTGCATTTCTTCCCCATCCCCTTTTTCTTTGATTGAACTCAATTCCTGACCTTCTTACAGACAGCCAAAGGCACTGCTGTTCTATAACCTGCAAAGTTCTATACAAATGCAGGGTGCTGGGTGGAGCTACCTCAAGTTTTGTGTGTTCTCTGTCCAAGGCAGAAAGCCTTCATTGCTGGCAGTGCCCCTGCCTCCTTCCAGCAGAATCCCGGTAAACTGTTGTTATAGTAAAACAGTGACTAACTTGAGCCTTTTATTAACCAGCATTTCCACCCACCTACTACTATGCTCATTTTTGGAGTTAGAACGAGACAAATGGGAAATAAACCAATTATATCAACACGTGATCATTTATCGAATTCTTACCGTGTGCAGGCACTGCTACATGGGCGATGCTTGGTCCCATTAATCCTTACGGCAGCAGGGAAATTAGTGCTATTTTTTTTTTTTTTTTTATTTTTGGGACAGAGAGAGACAGAGCATGAATGGGGGAGGGGCAGAGAGAGAGGGAGACACAGAATCAGAAACAGGCTCCAGGCTCCGAGCCATCAGCCCAGAGCCTGACGCGGGGCTCGAACTCACGGACCGCGAGATCGTGACCTGGCTGAAGTCGGACGCTTAACCGACTGCGCCACCCAGGCGCCCCATAGTGCTATTATTAATCCAGGGGGAAACTGAGTTTCAAAGCGGTAGGATCACTGCCTCAACACCTGGAACTATTTGCTGATAGAGCTCAATGTGAAGCATTTAATATTCTCTTAATCAGGCTCCTTAATCTAGATCTCAGGATCATCACATTAACTATAATTGAATACGTAGTTCTCTTCTTCCAACATTTTTTGTCATATTTACATGAGTGGTGAATTGTGAAGACAGGGTCATTTTATGTCGAGAACTATTCTCTTTAACATTAGTTTGAAAATGATCCCTCATTTGTCATGTTTTAGTCTATGGTAGTGGTTGTTAATTGTAATGTCTCCAGTTAGTAAGCTTTGTGAGTAATAAAGGATTTTTGACACCTTTTGTTTTCTGGTAATTTCATGTCAGCCACCAAGGCAAATGGGCAAAAAATAAGACTAGCCGTGGGCAAAAGTGGCAGAATGAGATTTAAGGAGTAAGCTCCAAAAATCAGATTCTCTCTGAGCAGCAGTTTTTGCAGCAAATAAGCAAGATAAGACAAATGTAGAAATTGTCAGCTGTGGTTGCTGTAATCAACGCTTTTGTGGAGCTTTTCACAGCCAAATGGGCAAAACAAGTTTGCTGGGAGCTGCTTTCCTGGGCAGAGAGGGTATATATGGTTGAGGGAAATTGGAGGAGGAAGTCACAAAAAGCAGTAGATGTCCATGCATTCTCTGTTGGCCTGGCCTCAGCTCATGTACTCTCCCTGCACCAGTGTCCCCAGCCCCCCTAGTTCATCCTGTGTGCCTCAGTCAGATTGATTTTTGGATTAGGAAGTGTCTAAAGAACTCACCTTGGGTTCTGTGGTCTGATAGAGGCAAGTACAGATGCCTTTCCTGGATTCAAGGCCAGTTGGTGACCATGTACACCATCTACCCAATGTTATTTCCATATGCTCTTCAGTAAAAGTCCTTCCCATCAACTGGATTGGACTTGGGTCTATTCTGTGTATATGCTGTGCTGTGGACTAAATACCACCTTTGTGGAACCCACCTCAGAAACCCCAGCTTAGGCACTTTGTGAGAGCAGCTCGTGACTAGCAAAGGACACAGAAGACAATAAATTTTACGTGGAGTCAAGTGATACCCAGTAACATAACATCCATGAGAATGAACTGTGCTGTGAAAGAGTACCCCAGTTACTTTGCTTCTCATGGGGAGCTGAGTTAGAAGAGGGGATTGTATGGTTGGGGAAAGACAGACCATGTGACTTAGGAGGGACAGGAAGTTGGTACAGTCCCCTCTTAAGAGGGGAGCGGAGACTGTTTTGTTAGCCCGAAGACTCCAGCCTCCCTATCGTTGGACACCTACTCAGAGAAACCAGCTGCGGAGAATGTGGGCAGGAACCTTCCTGTCAAATGCTATTGATGATGATGATGAGAGCAGCTGACATTTATGGAGCACCTTCTAGTCCTGTGTTAGGCATTTGAAGTGCTCGCTTTCTGCATTTAATGCTCAGTGTAACACTCTGAGACCGCTGGCTGCTGGTATTCCCATTTTACAGATGAGGACACTGAGGCTTGGCAGGGTTAACTGACCGCATATCATGCCTCTGATAAGTGGCAGAGCAGTAACTGAAATCCAAGTTATTTTTGCTTTAGAGTTCCTCTACACATTTTTTTAAGGGGTGTGTGAGTAACAGGGTGATGGTGGATGTCATTGATTCGTAAAGGCTACTAGAACATGCTGTATGTAATTCTATTCAGTTTAGTCTCCTCCGATGAACACTTTCTGTAGAGAAGTCATTATCCTAAGAACTGCAGTGTATTTTGCACATTCAGAAAAGGGTGCTTTGGTCAGCACATCCTGGTCTTTCCCACTAAGTCCTGAAGTGTTCTCTTAGCTGGCATAGTCTTACACTGGAGGGTGATTTGTAGATGCTTTTCCGTGCTGTCTTTAGTGATCATCAAGGTTTCAGAGCTCTTGGTCTTCTCCCTCCAAGTAGGATGTAAGGTCTTGGAGGCAGGCACCATCTCTTGTTTTGGCTGATAAGCTGATTAAAAATGTTCCTTGAGATTATCATCTCTCTTTTTTAGGTCTGTATATTCTCTGAATAGCCTACATGTAGTAATATCTTTCTTCAGGCAGGGACTGTGTCATGCCTCTTTGAGGCCACATTGTGGAATGGAAAGAGCCCAGACTTGGGAGCCAGCACCAGGATCTGTATTCAGCTTTCTTAGTGCTTCTGCAAGACTTTTTAACAAGTCTTCTAACTCTCACTGAGCCTGAGTTTCTCCATTTGCCGTGTGGGTATAGAAACCTTACAAGGTGTTCTCAAAATGAGAAATGACACATGCAAAGTTGCTGGTTCATCTGTCTGAAGCATGAGCACAGGCTCTTGTCTAGAATGCATGCACAGTAAATGGGTCTAGATCATCATGACTTGGTTCCTTGAGACCTGACTTCTAAGAGAGCAACCGTGAAGTGTCTTAAAAAACATGATGCCTTTGTCGAAAGTGTCCTTCATTGCCCAACTTTGCATAGGAAGACAGATCTAGAGATGGATTTCTTGGTTCTTAGATGCTCCTCTAGTTCGTAAAGCTTAACGTTTTGTACAGGTGAGTATTGGTACAGGTAATATCAGCTTCGTGATGAGATATACAGTGACCCTACTCATCAGTCTGTTAAAACAATAAACAAAGGGTAACAGGACTAGACAGCACCTTCTTTGCTAGAACCATTTTTCCTTTTATAACACAATTTACGATGTTTCATATTTATTTTTAAATTTAATTAGAAACACCTTATGAAATTAGATATTATTAATTTCCTTGGATAGGTGAGTAAACTGAGACTGAGCAAACTAAGGCACTTCCCAGTTTGCGCAACCCTGGCAGTTTGGATTCAAACCCTGTTCTTCTCACCCTGGATTTTTGTTGTTTTCTGCAGACACTAAGCACATGTAGCAACTGTTAGCATGGTTTCTTTTTCTGCATGCATTTAATTTTTATCTATATGTGTCTTTGTAGTTGATGTGGGCTTCTTAGAGACAGCATACAGTTGAGTCTTGGTTTTTTATCCACTTTGACAATCTGTCTTTTAATTGGTGCATGTAGACCCTTTGCATTCAAAGTGATGATTGATATAGTTGGGTATACATAGGGCAGCTGAAGTCATAAATGTGTGTATATATACATGCATAAATATAAAATTTCTATTTATATAAAATATATACTAGATGCCAACCTGTTTCCAAGTAGTCTGGTATGAGAGTTGTCATGGATTTTTAAAAAAAATATTGAATGTTTGCTATGAGTTTGCTACTATATTTTAGTGATGTCAGCTTAGTTTGAAGAAAACCCATTTCAGAAATTTGCACTATGTTCTCGAATGCTTGGATGCAGCTTTTATACCTGATATATTGAAAAATTGCCTAAAACCAGCACAAAATGAGATTATGAGATTAGAGAAAAAGTAGCTAATATATAATTCACTGATTATTTAGTGACTAATGGAAGTTGGGGTCTCATGTTTATTACTGGTAGGGACCCAGGGTCTGATGAAGTCCTTGGCCTCCAAGACCTGAGTTAAAGGATCATTGATTTTGGGTCTATATGTGTTCCACCTCAGTTATTAAGCAGATACCACTAAGAAGAGAGATTTTCTCAGAAGAAATAATGTTTTCAGTGTTCCATATTGGCTCTTTGCTAGGCTAATATACATTCAGTAAAAATTTCAAAACTCCTTAAGGAAAACAAGCAATTCCTGAATAAGCCAGTATTATGAATTGAAGTATTTAAGTTATGTATTTGCAAAAGACCCAGCGTCTTTTTACTGAATGGAACTTCTGTTCCCTCATTCCTGAGCGTGGTATGGGCCTGTGCTGCAGACGTCTGTGATAGATGATGTGGTGAATAGCCTTAGGAGTTCTGTGGTTCAAAAGCCAAGATGAGAGGGAACTATGGATTGTCTATAAGAGTGGACACCTCTCCTGCCAATATCAAACCCACGCTTCTTTCCCATTCTCAGGCTCCAATTGACCCCTTTTTTAGAATTTTTTTTTTTTTTCAGCCACACTTAGTAACTTCTTAGTTACTAAGACTAGACCACTAGACTCTGGCCCAACCTTGACTCTTCTGAGAATTCAAAATGCCCTTGTCTATCCTTTCCCTACAAGGAGGCATCATGTAGTGACTGTGGAGACAAAAGGCATCATCTGTCTCCTGGGCTTGCCTTTATTAGTTTGAGGTTATATGTTCACAATGGAAACAGAGCTAAGATGTTTTCCTTTTATCTCATGAATTTGGGAATCTGCCCTGGTTTGAATTATCTAGATTGTCTCAATGGAGGGTTCCAAATGTGCGGGATGCTACAATTAGACACCTTTGTTTTAGTTCTGTGGACACAGCCATATTTGGGAAACACAAATGGGCCAGTTTTGTATTTAAGACTTGTCTTGGTTAACAATGCATGTTTGAGAAACCGTGTGTGCCCAGAGTTGTACATATAAAGAGTTTGAGAAGGAGCTCAGGGCTCTGGAATGCCATGAAGTCGGGTTTGGAGCAGGGAATTGGCAGCGAGCAGGCGTGGGGAGCAGTGGGGTACTGGGTGTGTGTTGTTACCGGGCAGCCCCTGCTGACTATTTTAAGATGAAATGTTTTGGTGCGATTGCTTCTTTAGGAAATCTGGCTGAACATCTTAGTCTTTTTATCGCCCCCCTTGTCCTCATAAGGAACTACACGGGAGTAGTTTGGCTTCATTAAACAAAAGCAATCACTGGAGATTAATGTTGGAATCCCACATTTGGGGCATTCGCTATTAGTCCTATGGAAGATTGCATCATGTGGGACTGTGTTCAAATAGACAGGGTTGTTAGTGGTGCGTTTTCTAGCTTGTCGCCTAGAACTTTCTGTTGAAAGTTCTGAAGATGACACAATTGCATAACAAATGCTAGGTATGAGCTAAAAAACATTACTTTTTTGTTAAAAAAAGAAATGTCGTATAAACAGTCTGGAAAATAGAAGTGAAATTTAAAAGTTACCTGTAATTCCATGCTACCAAATCATTATTAGAATTTGGGCATGTTTCCTTTCCAATAGATGAAATAGGTTTTATTTTTTACATAACTAGAATCACAGATGTCCTACAAACCTACACACTGCTTGCTTCACCTAATCTTGTAAGAAGTGTTTGCCCATGTTGTGTGGTCTACATAACCATTATCTTTGTAACTGTCCAACAGTCCACCCAGAGGGGTGTGTGGCCGTGTAATTGGCTTCCTGTTACTGAACACCAGAGAGTGTCCAGGTTCTCACTATTATTAGTAAAGCTGTGGTAAACATCGCTGTGTAGCTTTGTTGTCATTTGGGATTCTTTCTTTGGGCTAGATTCCCCGAAAGCACAAAGGGATTGAGGTGGATAGCTCTGGATGTGTTACGTTCAAAACAGTGATAACCGTTTACAGTGTTACTGGTAGGAAAATGTCAGTGCCTTTGCCTCAGCTGAGTGTTGGTGTTTTTAAATTTGTGGACTAATTTAAGAAGTTAAAAAAATAAAGACATTATTTGAATCTATTTTTTTTTTAAAGCTGAGTATACTATAAGATAAGGATATTAACCCTCTCTGTTATGTTTGCTGCAAACCATGCATTTTTAAAAACATAATGTAACATATGATTACAAGTTGTCACCCAAATTCTATTATCTGAAGCTCAAATAATATTGCATTTATAAGACTTGAAACTATTTAGGGGCTGTATTTCGCTTATTGTCAATTTTGTTGGCAGCATCAACTTTTTATGTTTGCTTAAAGGCTCCATTTAAGTATAAAAGGTAAAACGTGATTGCAGTTGTATTGCAATCTTTTATAATTAGTCTTCTAGCTTCAAATCTGACCCATCTCTGGGAAAGGCCTGGGATGAGAGTATGATGATTTTAGTGGGCACTTGGGCGTGGGATTCCTGAATTCTGTGATTATAAATTGGTCTTGTTAAAATGAGTTCCTTATCATCACAACTTTTTGTGGTGATTAAAAACAAAACTAAGGGGCGCCTGGGTGGCTCAGTCGGTTAAGCATCCAACTTTGGCTCAGGTCATGATCTCAAGGTTCGTGGGTTCAAACCCCGCATCGGGCTCTATGCTCACAGCTCGGAGCCTGGAGCCTGCTTCGGATTCGGTGGCGCTCTCTCCCTCTCTCTCTCTCAAAAATAAACAGAATAAAATAAAATAAAATGAAAACTAAAGCAAAATCCAAACCCTTTCATTTGTGTTGGGCCAGTGCATCTGGCATTAAAGGTTGAGGAGGTAAGGGAAAGGGTCTTAGTGGTGGGAAGAAACAATGACATGAATGACTTGGAGACTCTTCTTTGGGATTCAGAAGGAGTGACAAATCTGGTACAGTGGAGTTTAGGGTTTATTGAATATATGGAGATGAGCCTGGGAGGCTCATCAGGACCTTGTCTTCATGGCCGTATGGTATATTCAGGAATCTGGACTTAAATTTTTAGACCTGCATTTCCCAAAGTGTAACATCTGAGGTGAGCTGAGAAGTATGTCTTCGAACGTTTGAAGATGTTAGCATTCATTCCTTGATTCTCTCTCCTGTGCAGAAATTATTCCTTTCTGTGGTCCCATAACACTTAGCTCAGATTGCTAGCAGAAGGGTTACCCATCATATTGTATTTCAGTGGGACATGTGTGTCACCCTAAAATTCTGTGGTGGCCTCAAAGACTGCAGCTGTCTGATTCATGCTGGTCTCCTCTGGGCTAAGCACCATCCTGGGTGCATAGCAGGCATGAAAGAAATACTGTTTGAACAGTGTCACCAGGCCAGTGTTTTAGCCACATTGTTCCTTCCTAGGAAGTTTGCTGTCTTTTTTCTGTTTTCTCTGTACTGCCCAAGCCAGCCCCTCTGAGTTCACAGGAGCTCTGTGGATCATTTTCCCTGTGGGAATTTGACACATAAGAAGTTGTCTTCCCCTGCTAAAGCCACAGTGTGGCACTATATGGGCTGTACAGGGTGGTTCTGAGGCTGATCAGGCCATTGTAATGGTCAAGGAATAAGGAGGTGGAACACAGTGGTGAGTATGAGGATGGAAGCACAGAGGTGGCTGAGGTTATGACTCACGAAGAAGGAGGAATTGATCAGACCAGGCAGCTTGTCAGGTGTGGGGTGGGAAGGGAGTGACAAGGAAAAGAGGAGAAAACAGTGTGTGAGGGACGATGATTCACTCCACCGTTAACTGGGTGCTTGCCAGGCACCGTACCAGATGTTGGGGTACAGAGAAGAGGGAGACCCTGCCTTACCAGAAGGTGCTCACTGTCTAGCGGGTTCCATGAATGAGGCCTGATTGGAGGAGCAGACACAGATGGGAAGGCAAAGTGGGGCAAGATGAGTGAAGGTCTCAGCCGGCTCTCGCAGCTGGTTATCAGGACTCGGTGTTCAGTGAGTAATGGAGTGCTATTGAAAGGTTCTAATGAGGGAAATGGCACTTCCAGTCTGTGCATCGACTGTGGAGGGCTGATTCTCATCTGGAATTCTGTATCTGTTGCCAAGGGGCCAAAGGCTGAAGATGGCCTGAGGAGGAAGAAGAGGGATAGGGGACTTAGTAGAAGGGGTAAAAAGACAAAGAGAAACTTTATCTGAATCCGTTTTTGCACCCCAGTAAGGATATGGGTTAGATTTCTGGTTTAGGAACCTTTGTTTTGTAGCCACAGAACCCAATCATCCCAGGAAAACTCAGGAAATTATAAATGAATGAAATCAGTAAAAGCACAGCCACCATGGTTGGAGTGAAAGGTGGGGAACGGGTGGGTGGGTTACGTGCACTGTGGCATGACCGTCCTTCCAAAACAGGCAAGAAACCAGGGAAATGGGCTAGGTAACCTGGCATGGATCCTTCCAGCTCTCCCATTCCAGATGAAATCCTCAAGGAAAAGAGCATGAAGAAGGAGAGGGATGAGGACCCAGTGCAGGGTCTGCTAGGTCTTTAAACTCCTGGAAGAACTATGGAGGCCCTGTTCTAGAAAGAAGATCTTCATGGGCTGACGTAAACCAATCCACGGTGACACTTAGAAATCAGGACCTGGAAGTTTTATGGGAGGAAGAAGGAGTTAAGTGTTTTAAATTCAGTGGAAAGGTCAGCGAGGCCCCGACCAGTGCAGAAGCCAGTGTTGGGCTTGGCCGTGTGTGCACTGGAAACCTTTCTGAAGGCCATTTCAGATAATTGGTTAGAGCGGAAACCAGTTGGAGAGACTCCAGGAGGAAATGAGAGGATGTGGGGGATGGCCTTTCTGATGTGTTTTCCTATAGTTCCCTCTCCAGAAGCATGGCTCTTTTCACAAAAACTGTGTGTTTGTTGTGTTTTGAGCCCCCAGCTGTGTCATGGGATTCCAGACTGAAGTTAATGTCAGGGTCGAGTTTATCCTATCTTTCTCCCCTTGAAAGGAAGTGTCAGCGACTCAATGTTTATCCTTTGTGGCTTTCTGAAGAACCTTCTGCACCCTCTCCAGCAATGTAGAGTGTGCATTTGAAGAGACATGACCATTAATAGAGATTAAGAAGAGGATGAACTGTCAAAAAAATTGGAGAAATTTGGCTTTGCTGGTGGGTCAGCAAAGTATAAAAAGCAATAAGGCCAAGCATTTATTCTGGGGCTTTGTGAGCTATCACTGTTCTTTTCAAGCCATTGGAAGGAGGTAGCTGCAAATATATCAAATCAAGTCCCAGATGGGGTTTCAAAGCCAGAGTATGGTTTGGTTGGAATGGGGAGCTAGCTTGCTTTTAGGCAGCTACTGTGGATTTAAGGAGGATCCTGGTTATCTTGAAGTGAAGACTCCAAAATTAGGTTCTAAAGGCTGACTAGAGACAAGGACAAAGTTCATGACTGAACGCCATGAGGATGACACAGTGTCTCTCCTATGGAAACTTAAAAGTGTGTGTGTGGGGGGGGGGGGGGGGTGTGTGTGTGGGTGTACACATGTCCTTATGTACATATGTGGAGAGAAACAATAGAAGCCAAACACTGTGGGCACAGGAGAAGCTGGAGCACCCTGTGTGAGAGGTCAACCCGAAACTCCTTCTTTTCCCAGAATCTTTGCTGGACCTTGAGTTCATTTTTACAAACTCAATTCTTCCCTTGTTATATATCCCCGAACCATCCATATAAGGAAGGACCTTCTTTCCTTCTCCAATAAACAAGCCATATTTAGTTATTGGATCCTATTTGAGCTGGAAGCATGAGTATAATTTTTGCTTTTTAGTAATTATTCACTCTGTGTCATCAAGACTTATCTCAGAATTACAGGGTCATGGAATTAGGGAGGGACCATGCGGAACCATTAATTATCTAGTTGTATTCTTAACAAGTCTGGCTACTTCACATCTTGTTCTTCTGTTGGAATGTCTGTGTTGATGCTGTGGCCCTTTAACCAAGTACTGTAGGTCCTGACTGCCCAAGGCATGGAATGGCCACTTGACCTTCGCTGGCCCACCCAAGCTGTGACACTGTGTAGGTTCCTGCAACTCATAGTGGGATAGCTGTCCGCTGGCAGCTGTATGTTTTTGTCACTAGGTGGCACTGTTCATCTTTTTGGCTTTTACCCAAAGGTGCCTGCTTCTTTTGGAGGGGCTTGTGAGAGAAATTCCAAAGACATGGCATCATGTTCTCAACCACATCAAACTCTTTACAGCTTAGTTTTTAAGTAAATATTAAGTGTCAGGGGGTTTTATGTAAAATAAATTCTCACATTCTACATATGATTTTAATAGCTTGCATTATTTCTAAATAAACTGCAGGGACTAGACTATGACTTTCAAGACTATGACTTTCAGACTCCGTTTGTGCACCTTCCTGGTCACATCCTCACCACCCTGACTCAGAGCTGTTCAGGTTGTAGAGACAAAACCCTTTACTGAGCCACATGGGATTCAGATCCAGTTGGCCTTACTTCAGGGGAGAGGAATGAAGATCCTCCTCTCAGAATGAAACCTTGGGCCCCCCCCCCCCCCCCCTTCTTGTTCCGGTCAAGATTCTCAGGTTGCAGATGACCAGAAACTGCCTCTGGCTAACTCCAACTGAAGAGGGGGTTTGTTGGTAAGATCTTGGGTCGTTCAGATTTGTGGAAGCTGGAGAACTGCGCCCAGAACAGGGGCAGGAATTCAAGGAGGCTGAGTCGGATGGAATGAGAGCTGAAATCAGGCCCTGACACGGTCTGGATGGGATGTCGCTACAGTCGCTGCCGCCACTGATGAGGACTGGACACTGGGTGCCCTCCTTGGCACAGCTGCCACTGCCACCCTTGCTGCAGATTTTATTTTACTTTACGTTACCCCCTCCATGTGTCACCTGCTGCAGATTCAGTCACCAAATGAGAGCCTGCAACAGAATCTCCTACCCAAAAAGTCTGTGTCCGGAGCCGCTGCTCACCTGGGCGTGGTCGTTGTCACCTATCGCTGTCATTCCAGTTCTTAAAATGTTCAAATAGTGTCCTGCCACTCTGGGCCCATTCTCCTTCCATCTTACAGTTCCAACCACTAAATGGTTAACCTCTGGCATGGGGTTGGGGCGCAGCTCCCAGAGAGTGCTAAAGTGGTATCTTCTGTGGTTGCTGGGCACTTGTGGCAAAATGATGGTATTTGGGATATTTTTCCTGACCGTATGTACTTTAGATCAGTTTGTAAGCAAGTGTGGGGCTGACACTTAGAAATTACTAGTATCTGTATTGAAAAGTATTAAGTGTGCAAAGGGCTACCTGCGTATGACAGTGATTTTCATCATGTGTGAGTTGCGGCATCTTTTTTGCTTGATTCAGAAGACCTCTCCATTCATCTCTTTCCCAGCCCGAGAATGCTGTTGTGCCATGTACTTATTTTTAAATTAAGATGAGTTAAACTAAACTATACAGAGGGAATCGGTGCGTGAATTATGGACGGTGATTACAAAAAAATATGATATAGCCATTAAATAATGGATATGATAACTGTGTAAAAATCAAGAGAAATGTTCAGGAAATTTTAGTTTAAAAATTAAAACACAAAGCCGCCAGACATTAAGTTTACAACTACAAAAATGCTACTTGTTGAAGATAAAGGTTAGGAAGGACGATAAAGAAAGAAAATACATTTGATTAAGGTAGCTTCATGGCTGAATCAAAAACATGTCTTCAATCACTTTAAAAGTTGAACAAAACCTTAATGAAATTATTAAAGTTATTTTATAAATAAAAATGTTTGGGTGCCATGATGACAGCCTTTTTGGTCTTGGGAGGCAAACTGGGGTATCCTAAAACCGGGCTTGGACACCACTGGGGTGTACAGAACACAGAAGGTTGTGTTCCTTAACTGAAAGAGCAAGTGTTTCCACAGGTGGGGGGGAGGGGCGGCTGTTGAAGGTCACAGATAGTCTCAGGCGTATTTGACAGTGTCAGAGACAAGCTATCGCTGATTCGGGGCCGCAGAGGACTTAGAATGATTTCCTTTTTGCCCCTAGCATCCTACTCAGCTCCAAGGACAGTAAGCAAGGCAGCGGCCCAAGGCAGCGGTCCGTGTGTTACAAAGGAAACTAACACAGGTCTCCTTGTGCAGACCCTCAGACCATACGGTGGCCTTCTTATTACAGGGGTCATGAACTAGAGAGTTGATGTCCTCTCCCTCATTGCTTCTCAATTTTAAAGTGCAAAGAGACCAGCTGGGGATCTTGTTAAAATGCAGATTCTGATTCAGTTGGTGTAGGGTCAAGCCTGAGTTTCTGCATTTTTAATAAGCTCCCAGCTGATGCCAGAACTGCTGGTCTGTGGACCACACTTTAAATAGCAAGGTTCCGTATATCCTGAAGGCTCGCTTTTCAGATTTCTTTCCAATATGTTCAGCTAGACCTTTTTATTCAAAATGTGTGCTTTGAAAAGTATAGAATGTTGTTGAGAGATGAAAGACCTGCACAAAGGGACGGAGAGTCTATTCTCATGAATTGAAAAATCCAGTTTTGTTAAAATGTTAATTTTCCTTCAGCTGTATAGATTCAACATGATCCCAATCAAAAGGCCAGCACCGTTTCTATTTTGTTTTGTTTTTGGTAGAAATCGGTAAGATTCTAAACTGTGTGAAAATGTGAAGGATCTAGAAGGGCCAAAAATGATTTTGAGAAAAAATGAATTTGGAAGACTGACACTACGTGATTTCAAGACTTAGGCTAAAGCTAGGGCAGTCAGATAATTAGTTATGGGTTAAAGTCAGACCAGTGGAACAGAAGGAAGTCCAGAAATAGACCCCCACATACGTGACTAATTCCCAAATTGTGGTATGCTAAGTGAGAGAAGCCAGCTGCAAAAGATTACATACACTGTGATGCCATGTGTAAAATGTTCTAGAAAAAAGGGTTAAACTATAGTGATAGAAAGCAGATCAGTGGTTACTGAAGACTTGGGAGGAGACCATAGTGAGTGAGTAAGTAGAATGCATTCCCACCTTGGGGCCCAGAGTGCACAACCTTCAGGTCAGTCTGTTTAGGTTCCACCACCAATCTGTGCCCCTCTCTGTACTCCGGTCTCCTCATCTGTGCAAACTAATACAGTGTCAGTGCTTACCTTGTAGGGTCATTGGGAAGATCAAATGAATATATTTGATGCATCAAGAACATTTCCTTGTTCATAATAAGCTACGTATATATAGCTTATTATATATACGTGGCTTATTATTCTTTGATAATCAGTTTTTGTTGTGATCTTACCTCTTTATCACAAAATTTGGTTCTTTCCTTCACCCTCTCCTTGATCCATGTGCATTCATGGAACTTGGGGTTTTTAATAGAATCTTAGAACTGGAAGAGGTCTTGGATAGTATCTTAACAAAGTACGGGTGACAAAATGGAGGCCAAGGAGGTTGAGTGACGTGCCCAACGTCATGTTCCCACGTAGCCAACCAAGAACTAAAGGCATGGCCAGGAGACTCCTCGTTCCGCTCTGTTTTATCAAGGATTATGTATGGTGTTTGTATTATGGTGTTTGCATTCTTAATGTAAACCATTGGGACTTCTTGTGAACCCACCATTCCTCAATTCTGTTGTGTTGGTGTTTGTTTTTCTGCAGAGCAGTTCAGAGCCCCAGTTGCAGAAGACTTGTTCTGTTACCACCATGAGCTCTGGTAAGTCACTTTAAATCCTGTCTTTCTCTTCTGAACAAATCTACAAAACTGGGTGGTTTACCCAGATTTCCCATCTACTCTTAAGGCCCCAAATGCATTTCATTTTTTATTTTTTGAGACCTGGGTAAGCGTCAAAGCTTTGTTGTAAGTCGTCATTGCTACCATCACCTTCGTTATTAATGATTTAATGAGCACCTGTTACGTCTTAAGAACTATGATCTACATTTCACATGCGCTATGTCCTAATTTTTATATATTTCTAATTTTTAAACAACTTTATTGAGATACAATTGGCATAAAATGAACTGCAGATATTTCGAGTGTACAACTTGATAAATGTTGACATATGTGTACACGTCAGTGGCATTATTTAATCCCAGTGACTACAGCAAAAGTAAACAGATTGACCATAACTGCTCCAAGGAGTGAGCTGTTCTAACGTTTTCTTCATCGAGGCTGGAACAGCAGTTTGCTTACGTTTTTGCTATGCCTTTGGTAGTAACAATCAAGACCTAAGGAAATGAACAGTTTTTAGTATTTTTATTATTTATTTATGAGAGAGGGAGAGTGCACATGGGGGCACAGGGGAGGGGTGGAGGTGGGGAGAGAGAGAAAGAGAGAGAGGGAGAGAAAGAATGAGAACGAGAATCTTAAGCAGGCTCCACGCCCAGCATCGGACACAGGGCTCCATCTCATGACTATGAGATCATGACCTGATCTGAAATCAAGAGTTGGACGCTTAACCTACTGAGCCACCCAGGCGCCAGCCTGAGTTTTGAGTATTTTTAGTTTAGAGTGGGGATAGAAAGCACGGGCAAGGGAAGACAGAGAAGGGAACAGGTCCCCACTCGTTGTGTAGCCAAGTACTGTCAGCTTTCCAGCCCAGAATTCAGGGCAGAGAAGTTTCCTTTTGGAGACTAAGGCCCACCTTGGCTTCTGAGCATGCCCTACAGCCTCCTGAGACCTGTAGGCTGAGGGGGAGTTGGGCAGATGACCAAGTTGTAGCTCATTCAAAAAGGTCTCCTGGGGGTGCCTGGGTGGCTCAGTCGGTTAAGCGTCCAACTCTTGATTTCTGCTCAGGTCATGATCTCACGGTTCATGAGTTTGAGCCCCGAGTCGGTCTCTGTGCTGACAGCACAGAACTGGTTTGGGATTTTCTCTCTCTGCCCCTCCCCCGTTCGCCTGTGCGCATGTGTTCTCTCTCTCAAAATAAATAAATCTTTAAAAGAAAAAAGGTCTCCTAATTCTGCATTCTCTCTGGAGTGTTAATCTAATCTCTGTCCATTAAAAACAAGCCTTTCTCGGGAGCCTGGGTAGCTCAGTCAGTTGAGTGTCCCAAACTTTGGCTCAGTTCATGATCTCATAGTTAGTGGGTTCGAGCCCTGTGCCGGGCTCTGTGCTGACAGCTCAGAACCTGGAGCCTGCTTCAGGTTCCGTGTCTCCCTCTCCCCGCCACCCTCCACTCCCCGCACTCTGTCTCTCTCTCTCTCTAAAATAAATACACATGAAGAAAAAAAAAAAAAAAGCCTTTCCATTTATTGACACACAGTGCCCTGTTAGCCAAATCCTAAATTGTGCAGGACAGCATGTGCTTAGGACAGAGGATGGCTCCAGGTGGAACAGTGCAGGGCCTCAACTTGGCTTCCTCACACACCAACTGTCTGGCCTCTGGCCCGTGGGGGCCATCTCAGCATTCTCCTCTGTGAAATGGACATCATGAAAGCACCGGCTCGCCCGGACTTTGTGAGGATGAAGTGAGGCAGTGCTTCTCAAATACTGTGCCCTCGGCATCACCAGGGTTGGGTCCTCCGTTGTCGGTTCAGCTCACGTGTCCTCCTTGAGAGGAGGGGAACTCGACTTGTCTCTGATTCCCTGAGCGCTTTTGCTGCACATGCAGATGCCACACACTTTCTTTTTCCCTCCACGTGGACTTGGGTACCTCCAGGAGCTCCTGCTTTGTAACTCATTTTTTTTCTTTTTGTTTGCTTGGCTTTTTGGTTTTGCTGTCATTTAAAACAGGCCAGGGCTTTTATTTTTTATGTATTTTTTACTTTTCTTTCTTTCTTTTTTTTTTTTTAACTTTTGCCCTAAAATTTCTGGCTCTACCAGAGTTCGCCTAAGCTGGCATTGCCGCTCCCGGCACGCTTAACGGTAGAAGGAGGAAGAAGGGAGGGGCCCAGCAGGAAGGTGAGGGTGAGGATGGGCCTGCGGGACCGGACTTCTCCCAGGTTCGCCATCAGGCGTGGTGCGAGAAGGTATTTCATAGAAAGAGTCCAAAAAATCCGGACCTTTTGGCCTGATAATCTCACTCTTGGGAATTTCCATCTTAATTCAGAGGAAACAAAAACATCACCCACACGAAGGTGGGGAGTGAGCAGGTTCCTGATGTGCATTTGTTTGATGGAATATTATGCCAGTATTGAAAGTGATCATTAAGGGCACCTGGGTGGCTCAGTCGGTTAAGCGTCGGGCTTCGGCTCTGGTCATGATCTCACTGTTCGTAAGTTCGAGCCCCGCATCTGGGGCTCTGTGCTGACAGCTCAGAGCCTGGAGCCCTCTTCAGAGTCTGTATCTCCCTCTCTCTGATCCTCCCCTGCTCACACTCTCTCTCTCTCTCTCTCTCAAAAATAAATAAACATTAAAAAGAAATAGATCATTAGGAAGAAAGCAGCTGTGTAGAAAACATTAGTTTTAACCTTTGGTGGAAAGAGAAGCATGAAAATGATGGCACTTTTTAAAAAAATATTTTTATTTATTTAGTTTACATCCAAGTTAGCATATAGTGCACCAATGATTTCGGGAGTAGATTCCTTAGTGCCCATTACCCATTTAGCCCATCCCGCCTCCCACAACCCCTCCAGGGTTTGTTCTCCAAATTTATGAGTCTCTTCTGTTTTGTCCCCCTCCCTGTTTTTATATGATTTTTGCTTCCCTTCCCTTATGTCATCTGTTTTGTCTCTTAAAGTCCTCATATGAGTGAAGTCATATGATACTTGTCTTTCTCTAATTTCACTTAGCAAAATACCCTCCAGTTCCATCCATGTAGTTGCAAATGGCAAGATATCATTCTTTTTGATTGCCGAGTAATACTCCATTGTATATATATGCCATATCTTCTTTATCCATTCAGTAATGCATTCTTTTTATTCCGAGTTTGGAGGGGGCTGCCAGTCACTGAGGGAAGTGCTTTGCTCGTGTTATCTCCTTGCATCCTCCTGGCAAACCCACAAACATGAGCATGAGGTACCAGTCCCATTCTGTAGATGGGGAAACTGAGACCCTGAGAGATTCATGATTTACCTGTGATAACCGGCTAGTGTGTAGTGTGAAGTTGAGGCAAACCCAGGCTGTGGACACCAACACACGATGTCGCAGAGGTCTGAATCTGAGGCGATGGAACTGTTTTGCATATTTTCTTCAAGTGTAGCTATATTTAATGAAAAGAAAGAAAGGAAAGGAAATACGTGGGCTGGGCCTGGTGGCAGCTCAGAGGCTGCCCCAGTGCTAGCGTAGGGAGGCCTGAAGCAAGGCCTACGGCCCCAGAAAGGAGACAGTGAAGACGAACTGGGGCAGGTGCACGGGGAAGGGAGAGTTGCAGAAAGAACAAGTGGGGTAATGCAGCTTCGGTTTCTGGCCTTCTTGCCAATGCCCTCCTTCCACCCATCCCTGAAATGTAGGTGCGAGGGAGATAATGGCATCTGGGAGAATTAGCCTTCATCTGTAGGTGGACAGGGCAGTGAGCAGGACAGAACCTACGGGCCAGAGTCAGGAGGTCTAGGCTGCCGGCGGGGAGGGGTGGTGGCCCTGCTTGGGTCTGGATCCAGGAGCATCCAGGCTGGCCTGTCAGTGAGGCTGATTGTTGAGAGCCTAGGTAGGTGACCCAGTCTCAGCCAGATGAGCTACTGGGATTTGGGGCAGGGCTTCAGGCCCAGCATTTGGGGAAATAGCATATAAGCTATTTCATATAGAATATATTTAGTTTATAGAATATGTAGGAGACATTTTTTATTTTAAAAAATCAAAAATGTTTATCCCTGCTGGGGTCAAGAAGATGCCCTGTGGGATGGAGCAGACCCGAATTCAAACCGCAGCTTAGTGATCTTGGGCAGGCCTGGCATCCTCTGTGGACTTCAAATTTCTTACCTATAAGATAGGAGTCCCTAACTCCTAGCTCCAAGGGACTGGGTCTGAAGTATAAAAATGAGATGCTAATTGTG
The DNA here is from genome assembly GCF_023721935.1 of Panthera uncia. Classification (NCBI taxonomy): domain Eukaryota; kingdom Metazoa; phylum Chordata; class Mammalia; order Carnivora; family Felidae; genus Panthera; species Panthera uncia. The sequence continues at coordinate 52,982,145 of NC_064818.1, read as the reverse complement.
GAATGCTTAGCGTGGAACCTCAGATCCAAGCAAATAGATATTTAAAAAGCCATAGCTGGGGCGCCTGGGTGGCTCAGTTGGTTAAACGTCTGACTTCGGCTCAGATCATGATCTCGCAGTTCATGAGTTTGAGCCCCACATCAGGCTCTCTGCTGTCAGTGCAGAGCCCGCTTTGGACCCTCTGTGTCCGTTCTTCTCTGCCTCTTGCTTATGTGCATTCCCTCCCTCCCTCCCTCCCTCCCTCTCTCTCTCTCTCTCTCTCTCTCTCAGAAATATTAAAGGAACACCTGGGTGGCCCAGTCGGTTAAGTGTCTGACTCTTGGTTTTGGCTCAGATCATGATCTCACGGTTTCTTGGGTTTGGGTCCCACATCGGGCTCTGCACTGACAATACAGACCCTGCTTGGGATTCTCTCTCCCTGTCTCTCTGCCCATTCTCCACTCGTGCTGTCTCTGTCTCTCTCAAAATAAATAAATAAACTTTAAAAATATATTCAAAAATAAATAAAAAGCCATAGCTGTTATGATTCTATTTGTGGCTTGGTGGCTCTTTTGCTGTCGGGGGGCGGGGGTGGGGTCACTCCAAGCGCTCTGGTCACAGGTCTCAGGGTGGCGGGTTCTGTCTGCCCACCTGCTTGCCTTCTTGGGCCTGCCTCTGTCAATTCAGGAAGGGGGGACTTGGTCGGGGGCTTAGGCTGCCGGTGGGTAGCTGGGGTCTCTCAGTGCCTCCAGCTGGGCAGAACTCAGAAACGTCTTAGCTGACCTAGAGGAAGTGACGTTTGAGGTGAGCCTCAAGGATGCACGGGATTTCCCCAAGGTAAGGAAAGAGGAGGAGGCATTCCTGGCGTGGGCCTTGCCGGTCTGGAAGTATCTGACATGCTGGTGGTGGGAGGTGCGGGGGGGGGGGGGGGATGTTGTGAGGAGACGGGGGTGGCAGGAGCTGAGGAGGGAAATGCAGCAGGGAAAGGCTGGGACCAGTGGCTGGAGAGCCCAGAATCCAAGCTGAGCTGCCCAGGCTTTGTCCCTTGAGGTAGCTGCTGGCCACTGTGGCTTGTGTGTTTGCTTGCTTTTAATTATCAGAAAGGTCAGTTAATTTAAATATAATCAGGTAGGCCAAGGTACACGTCATCCAACTTACTAAAAAATTAGGTTCTTAACAATCATATGTGCATTTGGGGGAATTTGGAATACATTTTTTTTCCTCATGGAAATAATTGAAATGAATGAATTCCCAGACTAAATCCCAATATTTTCATTTTCAAAACAGAGGTGAAATACCCACTACTTACAGTAGAGGGGTTTAAGAAGATACTATTGCATTGAGCCATTTTGCTTTCATCTGTCCTGCACCCTGAGGCTCTTTAACCCGGAAAGGGCCATGGTTAGATCAGGAGCTAGACGGTTCTCTCCAGACGTAGATTGGCAGTGGGCATAGAGAAGGGACAGAATGGAGGTGGGGCGTGGGGAGGCGGTGGTTGGGGAACCGTGTCATCTCTGGGACAGAAACCCAAGAGCCTCAATGGGGGATAGTGGGCAGGTGAGGAGGGGCAGTGTCCAGAGACATTGCAGGGGAGGGATAGCATGCCTTTGGTGACCGGGGATGTGGGTGTGAGGTGAAGGAAGGTGTCAAAGAACCTGAGGTCTCTGTCTGCTGACAGCTCTCACTCTGGATGCCCAGGGATGTGTTTGAGCTAGCCTTCGAGTCAGCTTGCCAGTGAGCAGCTAAGCTTTTGTCATTCAGGAGATACCATTTTGAGGGAATTAAGCAGATTTTTATTTTATTTTATTTTATTTTACTTTTTTAAAATTTATTTATTTTTGAGAGAGACAGAGCAAGTGGGGGAGGGGCAGAGAGCGAGGGAGAGAGAATCCCCAGCAGGCTCTGCGCTGTCAGCACAGAACCCTATATGGGACTCAAACTCACAAACCATGAGGTCATGACCTGAGCTGAAACCAAGAGTCGGACTCTTAAATGACTGAGCCACTCAGGTCCCCCAGGCAGATTTTTTTTTTTTTCTAATGGCAGGAGAGTTTGTCATCTACCACATACTTCCCATCCCCAAACAGCTTTTGTGTTCTGTCCTGGTTCAAGCCACACCACATGCTCAGAGTTCTCCCGTGGTGCCCAAGGGGGCCCTCCTCAGGCCCCGAGAAAGCCTGCCTGTCCCAGCATGTCACATCAGCAGGACTCAATAGATGTTGGGGGCACATAATCCCAAGCCTGTGTTCTTTGTGTCTCTTTCAGAATGTGATGTTGGTGTTTCTAAAGCCGTGGTGAACGGGTTGGCGCCAGGCAGCAATGGGCAGGACAAAGGTAAGGTCTTGAGGGGAAGCCCGGCTGGTACCACAAAGCAGTTCTACGTGGAGCAGAGTATGTTGGGCCTGGGCCACTGGCCTGCCATGAGCAGTCACTGGTCGAATCGGGTCATGAACTGGAGACCTGTTTCTCATGCCAACTTTGAGCATGTTCTTGCATCTCGTGGGTGCAAGGTCGCTCTTTTCCACTGTGAGGTGACGTGTTAAAACCTGTCCCCCACTCATAAGATGTGAGTAACAACAGGTCAAGTACACCGACTGAGGCCTGTGTCACGCCTGGTGTGAATGGCATTTATCGGCCTGAAGTCTCTCTCGCCCAGCATTTTACCTTCACCTACGGTCAATAGTGACACGCTCATAGTCCTGACCCTGAGGCAAGACCCTCTAATGCTGAAATAAGTTATTTCGGTGGCATTAGTTTCCTGTGCATCTTCGATTTTCAGGTTTTAAACATTTTCGGACAAAAGATTTAAGTGTGAAGTGAATTATGGGTAAGATGACCTTTGAGGTCCTGTTTGTCCTGTGGTCTCTCATGGTCAGTGTCTCCAACGTGGCTGCCCAAGTAGCCGGGCAGCAAGGCTCCCATGTCACTTCTGCAGTGTGTCGTGAGCAGAGTGGTGAAGTACCTTGCTTCTGCTGCTCACAGACAGACATCTCGGGAGGTCCATCGTCTTTATGGATGTGAGTGCCCTTATCTAGAAAATGAGGGAATTAGATGTTATGCAGTGTTTATTCCTGCTTCAAATTCGGAGTTTTGGTGATTCCAAATCTGTGCTCATCCCAATACATTTTGTGGTATCAATGAGAGGGGGCAAAAGTCCTGTCATTGAGCATTCAAGTCAAAATGCACCATCTCTCAAAGAATAATTTCAGAAAGTGACACATTTGGCCTTCGTAATTTCCTTCTGGTTCAGCCAAATATTCCTCTTGAGACCAGGCAAAGTGTAAAGTCAGGAGGAGCAGCCGGGAAGGGAAGGCATAGAGCACAGGAGGAGATGGGGAAGGGGGAGGGCCAGTTGGTTTGGGGGTCATCTCCTCTGCTGCTCTGTGCTCCTTGCCTCCCTGCTTCCCTCCCCGACCACCCCTCTCTCATGGTGTGGGTCCATGTTCTCAGGGCCTTGGACAATCTTACTAAGTTACGCTTGGGAGCGTTGAGGGGCAGTGCCTGTGGCATGGCTCCAGGGGTGTGTTTAAGCATCCAGTGAGCATGGGGAGGGGTTGGGCCCTGATGCTTAGAAAACTTGTGGGGCCACCAACCCCATCCCCGTGATTTCATCAGTAGAGGAGACTTCAGGGGTGTGGGAGAGGGTGGCAGGTGGATTCCACTCTCAACTCGGTAAGACTCAACCTTCATTTGGAAAGGAGGCAGCAGATGTCACCTGAAGGTGATCATGGCGGCCTGGGGGAACTGAACAGGTCACTGAACCAGGTGCCAGGACATCTAAGCTCCAGCCTCTTCACCTAAAAGCTGGATGACTCTGAGCAGCTCTGAGCCTCTTGCTTTTTCCTCTGAAAATGGTAACAAAAATCCCAGGTGGTCATAAGGAGCAGGCAGTAGGATTGCTGTGAAAGCATCTTAATACAGGTAATATTGCTATTATCTACTTAGTTGTTGATGGCCGTATGCTATGCGACTGCCTTATGAAGCAGCAGCATGATGGACTGGAAGGTGAACTCTCCAAGGTTGAGGTGCCTACATCCCTCCTGTCCCCAGACAGGCTCACCTGCGTGATACTGATGCACTGGTGACCATCTTGCTTCCCAAACAGCCTCACCCCCAGTTATTACGTAGATCTGGGGCCATAAGACCTCGGAGTGCTGCTCGTTGGGGTGACATTGGTGCCATGACACATGAGCTCCCATCTCTATTTGCTGCCATTAGGGCGAGAGGGTGAGGGGAGGCCCCCCAACAGGCTTATCGTGAGGAGGAAGGTTCAGGGATGTGCCCACCATTGAGACTCCAGAATTTGGGGACACAGGGGGTGCAGGGCAGCCTGCAGATGGAGAAGTATGAGCACCCAGGATATAAGGACACATCCCTGGCCACATCCCAGGCAGCCATCCTAGTTCTCTTACCCACATGCTGGCTGTCAGGATCCTGGGCTGCATCCGTGGGTGCTTCCCAGAGCCTTGAGCACGCACTGGACACCTGGCAACCTCTTGTCCAGGAAAGGCCGGTTTGAGCAAGACCATCTGCTGCCCAACAGATGGAGGTTCTGATTTGCTCGGGGACAGAGGACCATGGTTGTGAGAGCAGACACAGGACCCCGGAAGTTGTGATGGTGGGGAAGCAGCTGTGGTGTCTGAGAGGACCAGGCAGTTCAGCAGCTTGTTCCCTTCCCTCCTCCGCTCATCTGGGGCCTGAGCCAGAGCTCTCCTCCTCACGGCCCTGCCCCCAGCACAGACACCCCAGCATTATTCTCTCAGGGGCCCCTTGGACGCTGGGTGCTCTCCCTTCCTCTGTGTGCCAGGCCATCTGTGTGTCTGGAAATCTCTTTGTCCAGAGCCTTGGCACATTCCTGCTGTGGCACGAGGCACAGATGAACACTGACCAACTGCGTATGGGTGACGGTGGGAGGGTTCTGCCATATTGGCATGGAACCCTGGAGAGGGAAAGCAGGTTATTTTAAATTACCGCATCTACTGCTCTTCATATTGTTCTTTTCGTGTGGGCGACTTCCTCCTATTGTCCCTGCCCAGTTCCTCAACTGCCTGAGTGTTTCCCAAATGTTCTTTCTGGATACACCATTTACCCTTTTGTGTTTTCAGCAACTGCCGACCCTTTACGTGCACGCTCTATTTCTGCTGTTAAAATAATTCCCGTGAAGACAGTGAAAAGCTCTTCAGGCCTGGTACTCCCTCCAGGTATCTTTTCTTGGGTTTCTTTCTTTCTTTCTTTCTTTCTTTCTTTCTTTCTTTCTTTCTTTCTTTCTTTCTCTCTCTCTCTCTCTCTCTCTCTCTCTCTCTCTCTTTCTTTCTTTCTTTCTTTCTTTCATTAGCTTATCATGCATGTTTTTCCTTTCTTTCCTTCTAACAAAGACTCAAAGGCTTAATCCTTATTCCCTCTCACATCCTTGGCTGGTTTCCTTTCTTCGTGTGTGTGTGTGTGTGTGTGTGTGTGTGGGTGTGGGTGTGGGTGTGGGTGTGTGGGTGTGTGTGTGTGTCTGTGAGCCAGCAAGTCTGGAGAAGAACTGACAGGTGCCTTGCCCCTCCTCTCTTTAGTAGAAGGGTCAGTCCAGAGGCTAATCATTTACTCTTCCCTGGGTCTTGGGTACATGAGGTATGTGATACATGGAGGTACATGAGGCACGTGGCTTTGCAGAGGGGCTTCCAGCTCCCAGTATTTTATTTAAAACTTCAGTCTCCCCGAGAATGAATGTATCCCCAGAAGGAACCTCTGAGTTGGGCTGAACTTGAAGCAGCTGCCTTAGATACCTAACTAGATGCACCCCTGTGAGGCTTGCTGGGCCATTTTCCTCCTCAACCCCCTACTTCACCTCCTCTCCAAGGAGAGGGTGCCCTTCAGCTCTCTGCTCTGGCACGTAGCTTCCTTCTGTGCCAAACGGGACAAGTGAGGCTGAGGTGGCGCTTTATCCCAGTGGGGCTTTCGGGAGTTGGGCAGATCTGGTTATGGACCTGGGAACCTAGGATGGCTGGATTTGTCAGTTTGCTGCTCATCCTTTTTGAAAAGACCATGAATCAGGGGCGCCTGGGTGGCGCAGTCGGTTAAGCGTCCGACTTCAGCCAGGTCACGATCTCGCGGTCCGTGAGTTCGAGCCCCGTGTCAGGCTCTGGGCTGATGGCTCGGAGCCTGGAGCCTGTTTCCGATTCTGTGTCTCCCTCTCTCTCTGCCCCTCCCCCGTTCATGCTCTGTCTCTCTCTGCCCCAAAAATAAATAAAAAAACGTTGAAAAAAAAATTTTTTGAAAAGACCATGAATCAGTTTTCCCGGTAGTTTTGCGACATCAGTCACTTATCCTCTTGACAGGGTTAGACAAGTCGCATGCTCCCCAAGGCTGCCGCCTGCTCTGCCATACTTTGTGTTTTTGTGCTTCACTCTCACTGGGAAGAGGTGCTGACGGGGCTCTCTCCTGTCATGCAGTGGTCGTTCATCTGAGCTGTTGGAAAGAGGCTGCTGGACTTGGAAAGAAGGAGGGAAGAGGCTTCTCCCTGCCCTGGCACGGGAATGGGGTGGGGTTGATGTCTGAGCCTACATCCTGCCCATCACCCACCTTCAGCCTTACCATATAATCGCAGTCTTGACAATTTTAGGTCAGAGGTCCAGGCCGTGCTGTGAGCAATTTGAAAAAATGAACTGTGGAATTCAGTTCAGCTCTAGCTGCACAGAAGGAAACACGTGCTTTCTAGCACTGTGTGATTGATCTACGTCAGTTTCTGGCCTCCCCATCACTGGTTTTCCTAGGGATGGACATCTAGATCTTCTGAGGTCTGTTTTAAAATCCTTCTCAGTGGAATTTTGAAAGATCGCCTGGGTCTGCTGTTAGGCCATTGTGAACTGTAGGAGAGGTCGGGACCCAGGGAAGGCTCAGTGGGGGGTGCGGTGAACACTGCTCACTGAAGGATTTAGCGCTTCTTGTCGTTTTCTTTGGTGTGAATTCATGAAGTTTGGAATGTGAGGCTCTTACCCATGATCTTTCTCCACAGGCAGCATATCCTGTCATCATTTCAAGGGTCTTGACTTGCTGATAGAAGATTTTCTTTTCCTTTTCCTTTTCCTTTTTCTTTTTCCAATGGGGAACTGCAGGGAGCAGTGATTCTCCCCAGAACAACTTGATTCCCAATGTTTCCAGCTTGCTCTTTTATAGGAAGAATGGTCTGGAAGCTTGAGAAATCTCTCATCAGCTCTTGCTTGAATTGTGCCTTACTAATTGGTCAGAAGTCTGCTCACCAGCCCAAGCCTCATCTAATAAAAGGAATTAACCTGCATTCATTTTGAAATGTTTTCAGCTGATAATTATAACTTACACAGAACTCATTGTTGCCTCCATTTTCCCCGAACCTCATGACGTGTGGTAAACCTCCGAAAATGGGATTCGTCTTTCTCCTCCACCCACAAATTAATTTTCATTGACCACCACACTGACCATAAGGCTCTCCATGGCTATAAGCAGGTTCATCTCATTCTCTGGCTGTAATGAGTTGCTAGCTGACTACTGGCTTTAATCCTTCAGGAGCCTGGGATTCAGGCTTCTCTTTTGTGCCTTTCCTTTTCAGACATGGATCCAACGAAAATCTGCACTGGGAAGGGAGCGGTGACTCTCCGGGCCTCGTCTTCCTACAGGGAAGTCCCAAGCAGCAGCCCCACGAGCCCTCAGGAAACCCCACAACATGAAAGCAAACCAGGTGTGTGACCCCTGTGCTGGGGGGAGCTGTTCAAAGTCATACTGGGAGGGAGGGAGGCCCTCCTGCTTTTGCTCAGAAAGGTACGAATTCATCTGCTGCCTCCTAACTCTCCCAGGGGTCCCTAGAACGGTCAACACCTCACTCCACGTGTGATGGGTGGTGATCAGTGCCCTGAACTAATGGGTATTCACTTGCTTCAGGCAGACGCATAGCAGCGGCCACCACTTTGTTAGCTTTTGACCAGAGATGAGGAGAAACCTCATTAGGGAGCCGATGGCTCTGCAGAGGACAGAGGTGGCTTAGGGGCATGGGAGGGAGTGGTGAGATGGGCTAGAGGGGAGGTTTTGCAAGGCCATCCCCGCTTTTGAGGGCTGGGTGTAACTGGCCAGGCAGGGCTGGGGCAGTAGGAGGGGAGAAGCCAAGGGAGGCTGAGAAGTGCAGGTGCCTGACTGGCCAGGCTCCCAGGAAGACGGTGGGGCAGGGCTCAAGCCTGGTGGGGGTGACCTGGCGGCCAAAGCAGCAGGAACAGAAGAGCAATTCTGAGGCCCCTGCACACTAGGAGCCAAGGGAAACAAAAGAAGCTCCCATATGCAGCCCACCTCCCATCTGATCCATTGTTCAGGGTGTCTAGAGAGTGGTGTTGAGAACTGGGACCTGGGAACCCAATAGATCGGCATTCTACCACCTGTGGCTGTGCAACTGTGAACGGGACATTTCACTGTCTCAACCCTAGTGATCTCATCTGTAGAATGGGCTTGATAATTGCACCTGCCTCATAGCATTCCTGTGAGCGTGGAAGATGTAAAGTTTTTGCACCTGCCTAGTGACATGGAACAAGCCCTTAGCTGCTATTCGTAGGTTATGATTGTGATTATTTTGACCTCTCTAGAGAGGGTGCTCCAGAGGGCCCCTCCCCACTCACCCCCCCCATCCCACAAAGTGTTCTGGGCACTGAGAAACACTGAGGTTTCACAGGGACAGCTGGCTTTGTGGCCCCCTGCCCTCCACATGGCACTGGTTCTCACATTGGAGCTGCATCAGAATCACTGGAGTAAAATGACAAGGTGCTGCGTCCCAGGCCAGAGCTTTAGGATTTATGATTCCCGCTTGTAGGTTTCAGGTGGGGTTGGAGGGTTTACATTTCTGACAAGTTCCCGGTCATGCTGCTGCTGCTGCCCTAAGGACCACATTTGAAAGCTCCTGCTGTAGGGAAAGGGGATTTCTTCCTTTCTGGATGGGAATGAAGGGAGTAAAGGAATTAGGATAATGTCCACTTCCTTGGGACTGGAGACAAAAGGAAGTGGGACACACAAACTTTTTGGTGCAGTGGGGAGCAGTGTGTTGTGATGAGATGGAATTCTGTTGGATGAGGATGGTTGGTGCCCAGCATCCCGGGTCATGCCCAGGAAACTGACTTCCTGTCCCAGCCACCTATAACCAGCGCCAAGGCAGATGCCCAAGGACTAGGCCAGGCTAGGGTTTGAGCACAAACCCTGTTCTGATAATGTTGCCTCCCTGTGGAGGGCTTCTTTTTCCCTGGTCTCAGGGCAGGCATAAGTGGCTGCCAGCACTATTGGTTGAAAGAAGCTTCCTGGCCTCATATTCCTGAACCCATACCTGAAAAGGTAGGGCCAAGCAATGAAGGCAAAATAATTCCTTCCTAAGGCTAGCTTAATCCAGCCTCTCCAGGTCTAACTGGGAAGATCTAGCTCCCAAGGATGTTTGAGGAAGAGACAATCCTAAGGGATAATTTAAAGAAAAAGACCATACCTACAGCTCATGGCCCAATAAAATGACCTTATCAAGCTCAGGGCCCTTTCTCTGGTGGTAAAAGGTAGAGCGAATGGGAGGAGGAGAGGGTCCTTGAGCTCCCCCTGGTGGTTATAGAGTGGCACTAACATAGAACACCTGCTACTCTTTCGCCCAGTAGTCTTGGCTTGGGCTTACAGTGCCGTGCAGTGATTTGAGTACTTTAAGAAGCTCTCTAGTCTCCAAATAATTCTATATCCTACGAATTCTGACAACTCACTTGGGTGAAAAAAGATCTTGTTTGAAAACGCAAATACATTGAAGAATTAGGGGATAGCCCAGTCGTGCACACTTCCAAGGTAAAAATCAGTTTTAGTAGATTATTTTCCTCCTGGTAAGTGGAGTTCATTGGCTCCAAGCCAACAGACATTTAGTTAGCATCATCTGTGTGCCAGGCACTAAGTAGTCACTGGGAATTGTGGCGAGAAATGGGGAGAAGGGAAGGAAAAGGAGAGTAATTCTAGGTGCATTAGGTGAGGACAGAAGTCCTTTTGCTGCAACAGAGGAGTCTGGCGTGGGCCGCTAGTCCACTTCTGTGCTTTCCGACTGGGGAAGCCACACCTTTGAAGACCATGTAAAGTATGAGGGACCTGTGCAAGCTGCTTTCCAAGCTTCCTAGCTCCAAAATGCTCTATGACCTTGGGAAGTTTGGGGATTAACCTGACACAAACAGAATCCCATTCACTGAGGTCAGATTCGAGATTACACATCAGGGCAGTTTGGGGTGGAAGGAAGAAGCTGGGTTTGAGTAAAGGGAAGAGTAAGTACCAAAGAGGCTGGGATGAGTTAACACTGGGGTGAGGTTAAAAAAGGATGTGACTCCGAGGATGGGACCTCCCAGCTGGAGACCTTTCCTCTTACTGTACTGCTCACGGACCAGCATACTGCAGACTCTTGACTGGCTTTGTCCACGCGGCTCCTCAGCCCTCCCCTCATCCCTGCCTGCTCCCTCCGCTTGGGCCTCTGGCTGATGACCTGCCTACCCCGCAGCGGCCTCTAGTCCTGTCACAGGGCCTGGGAGTCCATGGGCCTCGACAAGCCTCAGGCAAACCATTTTCTGCACCATCTGCAGGCAGCCACGTTCAGCCCAGACCAGCAGCGCACATATGAGGCAGCGAGTGTCTCTTGCCAACGACAGGGCATGCTTCCTGCTCGCAGTGCCTTCACAGATAGCTGATGTCCAGTAGCGTCCAGCTCCCTCCCTTATCACCAGGGCCAGCATCTGTGCCCCAGCTGCTCTGTCTGCCTTCTCTGCCCGCTCCCTGGCTTCACCACCTCCTTCCATCCCTGTATATCTACAAGTTGCTGATCATTTGCCCAGACTGGAAGCTCCAGTCTTGTGCTACTGCCCAGCACCTGTGTCCTGGTTTCTTTCCTTACGTGACCCTTTGACACCCGCATTTCAGAGGTGGCTCCTGTTTCCAGTCCTTGCTTCAGCTCCCTCATCCTATGAGACCTGGTCTAGTTCTGCAGTGACACAGCCCTCTGTTGAGGCTCAGCTCTGCCACTTACCGTCTTTGTGATGTGGGCAACTCATTCAGCCTTGGCGAGCTTCAGTTTCCTCATCTATAAAATGGGGATGGCCTGAGTAGAGTTGCTGGGATTCAGTGAGCTCTTTCACACCAAGATCTAGCATGAGCCAGGCACACAGCAGGTGCTCTTTGATGACAACCCTCCTAGTTATGCACATCCGGAGGCCTGTCACAGCCTTCCAGTAATTGCAGTTGGTGGCCTTGAGGGCAGCGGGAATGAAGAACCAGGGCCAGGGGGGAAAGTGCATGTGGAAGAGTGAAGTGGCAGGGCTTGGTACAGTGTGTTTGAGGAGCTTGGAGATGTGAACCTGCTGAGAAGGAAGTGCCTCCCCTGGTTGACTAGGAGGATGGCTGAGGTGCTCATGGAAGCAGTGGCTTTATGAAGGGAGAGAAAGGGATGTTGAATTCCATAGTTTCACATACTCAGTTTTGGGGAAAGGGCAGAACCTCTAGGAAGGAGTTTCTAAAAGATATTTGGAAACTTGGAGTTCAGAGTGTGGGTTTAGGAGCCGTGTGCATCCAAGATTGGGAGGATGGAGTTGCTGTCTGAGGTGGAGGGTGGTAGAGTCCTAGGAGTTGCCCGGTTTAAACCCACCCTCCAGACTCCTGCCCTCAAGAGGTAGCTCGACTCTGGATTGTCAACCGTGGCTTCTGACCAGCCTCCTAATCTGTGAATGTGGACCTAGGTTTTTGGATCAGAACCTTCTAGAAAGAACTGCAATAATTTTAGTGCTGACTCCCTGACTCTGGGAGAGGTATTACCTTATCCCTGCTTCCTTGCCTGGCCATCATTGCCTGGCCAGGTCTGGGTATTGACCTGGTTGGTTCAGGGAATCTACACCTGTGTCCCCAGGTCAGAGTGTTACTCCAGAAGAGACAGGGAGCCTGATGAACTGGTGAGTGTGATACCAAGCTTCCTGTCTGGTGTAGCCAGAAGGCCATCAATCCCTATGTTCTGACCCACAAGCCAAAATCCAGTTCAACCCCTACATTTTGTTAATTCTGTGCCGGTTGCCTCCAGTCTTTCCTGCCTGATTCTTGACTACCACATTAGCTTTGGGCGTAAATCAACTCATTTCCTCTGGTTTGACTCTTGTGTTTGTGCTCCAGAAATGGCAGTAGCAAAAAGATATCATGAGAAAATTGACATGGAAGCAGTTAAAGACTGCTAAAGACCGTTAATGTGAGTTAGAGTCCTCTTTTATGAATGCCTGTACACGAATTAGGGCCAAACGAAGTTGGAAGGAAAAGACTCCACCAGAGAACACCGTGATTTCTGACACGAAATACTCATTGAAGGGATTCCAAAAAGTACCCTCAGGTTTCATATTTTGCTAGGACTCAACTCATCGAAAGCTATTATATTCATATACTCACAGTTATGGTGGATTACAGGGAGAGGATACAGATTAATAACAGCCAAGAGAAGAAGTCCAAAGTGAGCTCTAGGGAAGAACCAAGCACAGAGACTTTTGTTGACCTCTCCTAGGGAGTCAGGATGCATTAGTTCCTGTCTGATGTAGCCTAAAGACCATCAATCCCCGTGTTCTGACCCACAAGCCAAAATTCAGTTCAACCCCTACCCCTACGTTTTGTTAATTGAGGCAAGGACAGGACCTCTAGAAAGAAGTTTCTAAAAGACATTTGGAAAATTGCAGTTCAGAGTGTGGATTGAGATGTGACAGTATGTTCAGGGAACTGTCAATCTGGAAGTTCTCCTGAGCTGTTGTGCCCAGAGTTTTTATCCACTGCTCATGTGGCCAGTCTCACTCTCCAGCCCGAGGGTGAGCTCTTGATGGCTCAAAGTCCCCACACTGAATCACATTATTGATCTGGCACAAAGACACTCCCATTGGGATGACATTATGGGTTCAGAGATTAATTCCCAGAAGGCAGATGGCAAAGGCCAGATCTCTTTCTGGGTAAGGTTAAATTATTTACCACACAGCTGGAATAAAGAAATAAACATAAATGAGATTTGGAACACTATTAGATCCACTGGTAACAATTCTTGGGATACCCTCCTAGAATACATCGAATCTGACTCGGTAAAAGTTATCCTGAGATCCTAAGAACTGATCAGCAGAACAGCTTCAGAGCAGACCAAAATGAAATTAGCACAGAATGAGATAAAAGAAAATATCAAGAGGCTGTGGCCACAGGCCAGCAAAGATCATGTATAAAAAACAGAGGAAAAGATAAGACAAAATAAATTGTACTTCTCCTGGAAAGGCTCGGTCTCAGCAGGGCTGCAAAACCTACCTAGAATCCAACTTTCCTAAGCCCTCCTCCCCCCTCAGGGGCTCTGAGGTAACATTTATCGAAAGAAGCATTTTGACAGTCTCCTCAACCACGAGCTAATAATTGATGGTTATGTATATAAAATTTCACCTGCCGCACTTGGATACAAATGGCTGTGGGCTGGTGCCGACCTTCAAGGTTCAGAAGACTAGGTAACAGAGGATGACATACATTGGAAATTCAGCCTTCCTTTAGTGAGGAAGAGAGGAATGCCTAGAGAGGTCCTGGAAATTGCCTTTTCTGGGGCAAGGTGAGGGGAACAGTTTTTGTGACTTGAAATGAGAAGAAAAAGTGGGTTGATTTCCATGGATATTACCTTCTCAAAGCTGTTTATCAGATGGCAGATGTCAACAACTCTCATTTCTATGTGTGGGGAAACTTTTTTCCCTTAGTTTTGGATTCCAGTTTTACTAATAAGCACATACTTTCTGCCAGGTATTTCCATTAAGTCCTCATGACTCAAAAGAGGTAGATAATACTTCATTTCACAGATGAGGCTGTCCTGTGCTGTGGGATGTGCAGTTAGCAAGGACTCCAGCTAGACAGTCAGATGCCAAAATGATAGTCCCCTTAGGACTAGTGCTTTGGAGGGACAGACTCATCTCCGCTGTCCATGACGCATCTGCTTGTCAGTGTCACCTGAATAGAAGCAACTCAACCAAGAACAAAAGAGCAGGCAAAGTAATGTGCCCCCATGTCCGTGTAGAAAGCTCACGTCCTTCATCAGATAGCCCCTCACTCAGAACCTATTGATATTCAGTGTATGTGTAAATCTAATACATTTGACAGAATGGCTCGACAAAGGTGGGCTAGAAATAACTTAGGAAGGTGGGACAGTATAAGTTGATGGATACAGGGTTGGGGGGAGCCATTATCATATTGTGTTACTTCGTGCTTGAGGGCCTGCCATGTGCAAATAAATCTCTGGGCCAGGAATCTGGATGGATGCAACAGTGAGTGTTAAAAATGGTCACTTTTAGGATCCTTCATATGCCTGATCTCTGGATCTTCAGCAACCCTGTGGTGTCCATGGAGTAAGGATCCTATTTGATAGATGAGAAAAAGAAAGTTCAGAATGATTGGCAGCCTGCCCTTGGTCACAGAAGCCAGTACATTGCAATAATGTGCATAAAACTCAAATCCTATAAATTCCCCAGCTATGTGGTTGGGAAGAGAAGACAAATACCTGTGAATTATGCATAAGGGAGTAGCAGAAATGTACCCAGCAACCCACTAAAAGAATACATGACAGAAACGTTGTAAAAACCTCTGTTTGGGGGGGCCCTGGGTGGCTCAGTCCATTAAGCATTTTGGTTCAGGTCATATCTACAGTTCATGAGCTCAAGCCCTGCATCAGGCTCCGTGCTGAGGTTGGAGCCTGCTTAGGATTCTCTCCCTCTCTCTCTGCCCCTTCCCCATTCTCTTTCTCTCTGTCTCTCAATAATAAACTTAAAAAACCCTCTATTTTAGAGGGGAAAAGAAAGCAAAAATGGGTACAAAATAGTTAACAGTTAATGGGAAACAGTTTTCCAGAAAAACGATGTGTTTCAAATGTTCCTTGTATTGTGGTTTTCAAAGTATGGACTGTGGACCGGCAGCCTCAGCATCACCTGGGAAACATGGTAGAAATGTAAGGCTTCACCTCCCATCCACTGAGTCAGAAGCACTGGGGGTCGAGCCCTCCGGTCTGTGCTAACAAGCACGCGGGTGATTCTACTGCAGTTGAACTGCTGTGCAGGGGTGCAAACCATTCGAAACCTTTACCTGATGCTTTGCCTTTTGTTCCCACACCTTTTCTCCCACCTCCTCCCTGGAATGTAGGTGGTTGGAGGGGGGTGGGGGGTTGGTGGCTGTGGGTGGTGGGCAGAGTGCTGCACTAGCTTCGGGATACCCAGGCTGGCTGCTTTGCATTTCCAAGCTGTGTGATGTGGGGCAAGCTGGCCTCTCTTATCCTCGTCCGTGAAGTAGAGTGATCACCCACCTCACAGACTTGCCGTGTACGCTAAATGAAGTACTAGATAGGACAAAAGTGACTAACGGTGTCTGGCCCTTAGATGGTGTTCAGTAACACTGGTAAATCTCAACTTGACATCTGGAAAGCCCACCTCTAGTCCTTGAGGTGGGGCTTGGGTTGTGACAGCTGCTGTATTAGTCCCTCTTTATACCCCTAGAGGGTAAGATAAGAATAGGCAGGACACAGGGCGCCTGGGTGGCTCAGTGGGTTGAGCATCCGACTTCGGCTCAGGTCATGATCTCACAGCTCGTGGGCTCAAGCCCCACCATCGGGCTCTGTGCCGACAGCTCGGAGCCTGGAGCCTGCTTCAGATTCTGTATCTCCTTCCCTGTCCCTCCCCTGCTCGTGCTCTCTCTCAAAAAATAAATTTTTAAAAGTTATTAAAAAAAAAAAGAGTAGACAGGACATGAAGAAGGAAGTTAAGGGTTTGGCTAGTTCAGGGGGTTGGCACACTATGGCCTGCAGGCCACATCTGGTCCATGCCTATTTTTGTACAAAAAATAGTACAATGGGAAAATGGTTCAAAGGAAAGCACAAGAGGAATAGTATTATATGCATGTGAAATTCTATGAAATTCAAATTTCAGTGTCCACAAATAAAAGTTCTTTGGAATACATCCACACTCGTTCATGTACATGTTATCTGTGGCCACTTTTGTGCTAGGATAGCAGGGTTGAATAGCTGCGACTGAGACCATATGGCCCGCAATCCCTAAAATATTTACTGTCTGGCCCTTGATAGAAAAAGGTTGCTGACCTCTGGGCTAGGTGGAGGGTAGAGCATAGAGACGAGGTGATGCGGAAGGTGATGATGATAGCTAGCAAACATTTACTGAGCCCTGGCAGGCACTGTGCTAAGCATTTCTCCTGCATTATGTCACTTAATCCTTATGGCAACACTTAGGAAGCAAGCATATCATTATCCCCACTTTTCAGATGGGAAAATAGGCTTAGAACTTGCTCAGGGTCACAGAGCCCATCGGTGGTGGATCCAGGATTTGAGGTGAGGTCAGGGTGGTAGCCAGCCACAAGGGGACAAGGTTGGCTTGTCACGTGATGAAAACTCAGGGTGATTAGATTTTGAAATGTTTATGTGGCTCATTTAAATGGAAAGAAGGAAAGCAGGCAGAGGAGGAAAAAAAAAAAGTCCTTATCACAGCAGATACCTCTGGGCTTAAATCATGCTTTCCCCCTAGCCCCGCTGCCAGTAGCCACAGAAAAAGTGCTTATCTATTTCTCCCTCTCCGGAGTCAGTTAATTAAGCCCAGCCTGCTAATGAGGAGAGGTCATTCAGAGCCCACATCAGGGATGGAGAAGGGGAATGGGAGTTACTAGGGACAGGGCAGGGGAGAGTTCTGTTGCCTTTTTGTCTGTAAAATAAGAATGTCAAGGAACAATTGTTTCTTCATTACTGTGAATGTGAGCCTTGTGTTTTCAAAGGTCAGCGCCTGTGAGCACATCATGGTTTAGAGTGGGTTCCTATGGTAATTAGGCCATCGTGACTGAGGGCATTTTGTGTCAGGCAACGGGGTGCTGGGTTTTCCTCTTTCTCTGCAGTACATGCTTGTTTCCTGCGAGTGTAACCATTTCTGTTTGCCCCTTTCTCTTGTTTTCATCCTTTCTGCACCACACGTAGTTCTGGACTCAGAGAATCCCTCAGCAGGTATGGTTTCTCTTGCATTCTTTCTGCCCCTGCCTTCCACCAGGGACATAGAGGGGAACCGGGGAGTGTTCCCTGTGAGTGAGGGGTTTCTTTCTTTTTTCCCCCCATCTCTCAGATGAGTGGAGGCTCTCTTCCAATGCTGATGCCAATGGAAACGCCCAGCCCTCCTCACTTGCTGCCAAGGGCTACAGAAGTGTGCATCCCAACCTTTCTTCCGACAAGCCCCAGGTAGGCCTGTGCCCACGGGTGGGGTGGGGACTGGTGAGTGGCACCTGTTCTTGAGTCTTTTAGCCTGCGCTCATGACTTCCTGCTTGCCCAGCTGAATAACGGACTGGGATCTGAGCCGCACTTTTGGCTAACTGTGGAAAAGTTCTGCAAGGACCAGAGATAGGGGGGAAAAGTTGGGGCTCAAGGACAGCAGAGGATGAGGATGATCTATACCAGGGGATAGGAAGTGTGAGCCCAATGTTTCTAGGTTTGAAATGTATGTGGAAATGTTCTGAAAGAGGGAATGCATTTAGCCCTGAGTAAGGGGGGGAAGAGTCTGAGCCTGGTGGGTTAAAAACTCTGGAATCAAAGAGTACGCTCTTGTGTTTATTGCATTTATTTGCTGTAAGAGTTCCAGCAACTCTAGGCTTACAGATCACGGTCGGGTAGCTGTGGCCAGCCCCGAACCCCGTGGCCCAGAGCAGGCAGACGGACGTCTGAATGGCCGGAACAGCACAGCCTCAACTGCCTCGTGCTGATCTGCTAAAGAACACACCAACCCCCGCCCCAGGCCCTGCACAACTTGGAGAAGGGATCATTTTGGCTTAAGTCTTCCCCCTAAGTTGTTTTCCTGATCTTTCTTCCTTCCTCTCCCTGTCACTACTCTGCCATTTTGATGAAAGAATAGATCCTGTTTTAGTTTAGTTTAGTGAAGAGTGTTTTTTACAGAGGAGTAACATCCATGGGATGGAGCCATCCTTTCTCTTAAAGGACACTGTACTGTTCCAAAAAATGTGGTGGGAGTATGTTCCTCATGTGGTCCCCGTCCCTGCGCCTGCCTTGCGCGAAGGTACTCCCAGAATTCACCAGGAGCCTGGGCATTCCAAATGCCGCCCCGGATCCCACCCCACTTGTCTGATGATCCTCTTGCTCCTGAGGGCATAAAGTTGCACTGGCCTCTGAAATGGAACCAAGTCAGAGAGGACGTCTTCCTTCCTCTCTGCAGACCCTGGCTTTCCAGGCTTAGAGGTGTCGCTGAGCAGCCCCGCTAAACCTTCCCGCCATGCTCGCCTCCCGTAGGCACAGCCTTGTGCCCGCAAGGCCACTGGCTAGAACCCGAGCTGCAGGTGTGTCTCATGATGCCCTTATAGGACACAGCTGTCCAGTAAATGACTTGCCATCGATGTTCCATTTCCAAGACCTTCCCCGGTGTGTGAGTGCGCTGCCTGTCTCTCAGAGACAGGCTTCTGTCTCTGCAGTCTCAGGCGTGAATAGAGCTGGCTCTGTCTGAGTTAGGAGATGGTGCTGATTAATTCAAGGCAAATGTGGAAGCACATCTTCCTCCCCTATCAGTGACGTAGTTCAAAAGCTAACTCGCTCCTTCCTTTGGCTTCTTAGAGAGTTCTTCTGAAGAGATAATTTTGAGAACGTGAAGTAAATAAAAATTCCTCTTAAATACATTTATTTACTACAGCTTTACTGAGCATTCACTGTGTTCAGATCAAGATGTTAAACATTGCCCTCAAGGAGTTTATAAGGGTGAACTTTATCATAATGGTGAATTTCCTATCATATCGCCTACAGATAGCATATTTTCTTATTTGTCACTCTCCAAGAATTTTTTTTTTTAACTGGGGTGTCTTAAAGAGAACCTGGCAAATTGCTGATACAGAGGTTTTGTTCTGTATATTCAGTGTACAGTTGACCACCCAACTTTCAAGAACCTTTAGGTCATACATCATTTCTTGGATTTGTTTTCTGAATGCAAGAATGACTTCTTGTCCATAGAGCCATTGCCAGACCTGTAAGTACTATGCTGGCTTAGACAGAACCAAGTCGGGCTGGGCTGGGAACTGCCCCGGCTTAGTTTCAGATGAAGATAGCTCTTAGAGCCCCATAGGCCTGGCATCTGCTTATAAGGAATGAGTTGGGGTCCAGGAGACCCCGGGGCCAGAGGGGAATCCTGTTTTCTGGTGCTCCCAGATGCTGCCTTTCTTTCTGCTGTCCTGGACCTGCTGCTCTCCTCGCCTCTCATAACGAGGAACCCGGGCTCCCCTCCCTCTGACAGCATCATCGCGGTGGTCTTCACTGGGGGCGGAAATGGGCAGTTTCTGGACTGTATAAGCTAGGAACATATCTGATTCTTCAAGCAGCTCCATTTCTTCACTGCCCCCACCTTCTACAGGGATGAAGGGAATTTCATTAGTAGCCAGCTAGGCAGGAATGGAAGCTGCCTCTGTAGTTCGTACAGTGTTTACAATAAATCAGAAAGTAGTTCCTTCCATGTAAAATGACAATGCCTATCTCCCTCCTTCTTTGGGACAGGAAGGCCTTTGGCTCAGGGTGAACTGTCAACACTCTGGGGAGGCATCTTCTCTACAGGGTCAAAGCCCTGGGAAGCCTTGTGCCTGATGTCATGCAGCCCTGGCACCTTATATGGCCAAAAGCAGATTAAGTTAAAAACCCACTGAAACCTACTTCTATCTTTGGACAAGAAGAATCACATGTGGGACACTGGAGCTCAAAGTAAAAGTAACTCTGAGCTGAAGTCAAAATTGGCTTTTGCTTCTCTCCCTGACAACCACCGCTCCACTCACCCCCAGTCCCTTTGGTGTGTGATGGTTCAAGTGCTTTATTTGTAAAGAGCATTGTTCGGTTTGAAACATGCCCCAACCTCCGGTGTAAGTTCACTGGAACCAAGTATGTCCCAACTGGAGGGTTTTACTCCTGCTAACTACTGAAGAGGGGTCATTCATTTTTGACTGGTCCACATGGCCTCATTCCACAGGCACTGTCTTGGGCACCCTGTGGAAAGGATAGGCATCAAGTTAACCTAGGATATCCAAATTGTTTCTCCTCAATCCAGGTTATCTGTAGCTTGAAAACTGAGTTTGTTATGAGTTGCTTCCTGTTTCTGGGGTTGATCTTCTAATCCAGACTCAAAAAACTTGATTTCTTACCTAGTCACCCTTGTTAGTATCCCTTCCCCTTGCTACCTGCACTCCACAAAAAATAAAAAACAACCCCCAGATAGACCCACACCCTTGCACTCTCCCGGCTTTTGGTCATAATCCATTTGCTAAGTATTGACCAAACTTACTATACTTCACCGGTGCAATTTAGATGATGTTCCAGCTTTCTAGTACTGGGCTGTCTTTGAAGATAGGAACCCGTGAGGAAAATCTAGGTGTCTTAGCTTAGGCTGCTGTAACAAAATCCCATAATCAGGTGTCTTAGACAACACATTTATTTCTCACAGATCTTGAGGCTGGGAAGTCCAAAACCAAGGTGCCAGCTGATGTGGTTCCTAGTTAGGGCTCTCTTCCTCACACATAGACAGCCACCTTCTCGCTGTGTCCTAACCTGGTGGGGCAAGAGTGAACTCTAGTCTCTTTTTATAAGGACACTGATCCCATCATGGGGACCCCACCTTCATAACCCCATCTCCTCTCCTACTCACTCCACTTCCAAACACCATCACTTGGGGCTATGGGTTCATTATATGAACTTTGGGGGACATACACATTTAATCCATAACAAAAGGAAAATAAACTTTCCTCATTTTATGGTCTAATTTCCACCGATTGCCAGATGGTTCTCATTGACATGAGGGTCATTCTGGAGATTTACTCCATTTCCTCTGCCCCACTGAGACCCAAGGAGGAGCTAGGAGCTGTATTGAGGGAAAGGGAATGAGATGTGACCTATACTTTCCTCTCAGCCTGGAACCAGAGCTTTGGGCTTAAGCCAGGAGTGTGAGGCTGGGCACCCACTGTGGGATTGTCTGTGCCCGGTGGTGGGCTGGATGGGAGTGGGGAAGGGGCCGGAATTTGAGGAACCAGGCACAGTCCAACTCATTAGGCAAATCAAGTGCTTCATTGCCTGGTCCCTTTGTTCTGTGTGCATCAAAAATGGGAGACTACATGCTTTTAATCTCATGCCTGTCTTCCTTCTCATAATTAGTTCCATCAGATTGTTTCCTCTGAGAAAAGAGCACATGTGGATTCTAAATCCTGAGCATTCTCTTCTTGGTGAGCTTTAATTGGTTACGCTTATGGAATTGAGCACTAAATCTCAGTGATTCAATTAAGACATCTGTCTCCTGTGAACACAAATAAGGACGATTCTTCCAATTCCCTATTTCCTAAGGGAAGAGAATGAAAGACATTCGAGTGCTTCAGTGAACTTAAACTTTTAGAGCTAAGGGCATGGAGAGAAAGATCTTTCAGGAAAGGTGTGGGGGCTCTGGGGCCTCTTGCCCTGGCCGTGAGCCCTCGGGCATCCTTCAGTCCGGAGGGCTAACAAGGGGTGCGGTCAGCCAAGGATGGCTGTCAAAGTGGCTTAGCACGTGGCCGCTCCTGGGCTGAGATGTAAGAGAAGCAGGCCTGCCTGTCCAGGTGAGTATGATTTAGTCCTTGACTTTACCCGGAGGAGAAATGTAGGGATCACAAGGACTCTAAGCTCAGGGTTTGCTTAAAGACATGTCAAGAATTGTTTTTCTTCCGATCATGTTATGCTATTTCTAATGGTCATCCTTCTTTCCATTTCCCATCCTCTTTCTTTCTTTGTTCCCCATTTTGATACTTTCTCTTGAAAATCATGCTGAAGGTTCTCTCTCCCCCTCGGCCTCCTCTCCCTAAAGGGGACCGCTTTGCATGGCAGCCCCCCACCATCCACAGTACCTCCAAGGACTCCCTCTACCTGAGCTCACCCAAGCCTTACGTCCCCCTCAGCACCCCCAGCCAACAGAGCCCCTCACGACCCCAGCCCGTCTCCATCTCCCTGGCAGCCAGATGCGCTGCCAAAGGCGTGGTGCGTCCTGGGCCCTTGCTTCCTGGTTCCACGTTCCCCAGTGCTTCCTCCCAACCCTGGCACCACTGTGTGGCCACCAGGACGGTTTACAGTGAGAATGTGAGCTCTAACCCACGTCATAAGGCAGTTGGGAATAAAAAGGTCAGCAGCTTATATGTACCTTGTTTATCCAATAACATTTGCCGGGTGGCAGCGCAAAGCTCCTCTTGTGTTGCACCTGACCCAGCCACGGGCACTCCCTTGGAAGCTGCAGGCGCTCGCGCACAGGCTCCCAGCCTTGTCTCCCACGCGGCCGGCACGGGAAAGCCACCCTCTGCTCCTCCTGGCCCTCCCAAGCTATTCTTTGACATCCGTAAAGATGCCACCGTCCGGGGCGAGAGTCCTTCCCTGTGCACTCGGCCTCCGTTCCCGGACGCGGTGAGACCACCTGTGCTAGGCCCCCAGCTTTCCTCTGCTCCCGAAAACCGGAAGAGAAAAGAACCTTACCTTTTGCAGCCGTGTTATCCAGCCAAGGCAAGGAATTAGACATGTGTGTGTGTCTTCTACACCATCTCTTTCAAAACTCCTGCAAAGCAGCTCCCTTGTTTTCTGGGCTGCCCTCCCCTCCCTTTCCTCGTCTACACCGCTGCAGCTTGAATCCCGAATTCTTCTCTCTAAACACCTCGGCACAGTCCTCTCTGTCCCCCTCTCTCTTTTCTGGTAATATGTAAGTATGCTGGAGTGTGGGATCCATAGACTAACAACATGGTGAGATATGGAATGTTTACATCTTTTCACAAGGTGCCAAAGAAATTGTATTGACTCCCAAGCTTTCGGGCTCTGCAAGCAGTTTGGGGGCTAAACACAGCCTGCCTGCCTGTTCTTTGTTCTCTGTCTCTGTCTCTGTCTCTCTCTCTCTCTCTCTCAAGTGTTAAAAGGATTCAAAAATAGAAGGATGGAGAGTAAACTTGGATGGGGTTCCCTCTGTGTCACGGAGTGTCAGGAGGCCAGCTGGCTAGTACGGACGGTCTCATGTACTCTGGAGAACGGGCACCGATTAAATATTTCTCAGAGTACATCACTGCATGTCCAGTCTCAACTGTTTAAATATGGAATTCCTTCTTCCCTGCCGTGCCCCTTTACGTAACGACCCCCTTATTTCCTACAGGATGCCACTCTCTCCAGTTCAGCCCAGCCTGAGATAATAGTTGTCCCTCTCTACCTGGTTAATACTGACAGAGGGCAAGAAGGCACTGCCAGAACTCCAGCATCTCTGGGGCCTCTTGGCCCCCCAAGCCCGGCGACCGCCCCTGCCGGCTCACCTCTGACCTTCCCGACCCTAGATGATTTCATTCCCCCTCGTCTGCAGAGGCGACCCCACCACAGCCAGCCGGCCAGCGCTTCTGGCCCCCACCCCCCCGTTAGCCAGACCCCGCCATCCTTCTCACCACCTCCTCCGCTGGTCCCTCCGGTACCGGAGGACCTCCGCAGAGCCTTGGAGCCTGACCTCACGGGAGCTGTTTCAAGTACCGTAAGCTTGCTGGAACCCCCTCCTCAAAGCCTTCCTGAATGTCTGCTCCTGGCAGCGAAAAACCCCTTTCTCACTGAAGTGCTAAGTTCTGAGGGAAGTGTCCACCGCCACTGTGCTTGTGTGGTGACTGTTTGCTTTCCCCGGAGTGCATGCCTCCCGCGCGTGTTCATGGTTCTCCTGCAGCTGCTCACAGACCCCTCACGTCCCTCTTCCTGTCTGTCTTATTCGGAATGCGCATCTTCCTGAAAGAACTCCGTTTCCCTCAGAGAACCTCTGTGGCCTTTCCTTTGGCTCGCGATGCTCTTGAGAGGCCAAGCAGATGTGGTGTTGAAGAGCTGAGGAGCCATGTGGGAAAGCCGATGGCCGGCAGGTTCCCCACCAGGGAACAGTGAGCCTCCAGGGCTTTTGTTGATTTAGCAAGTAAACAAACTCTTTTATATGCAGCGATGGCAGAGAATGGTTAAAAAAGAGAGAGAGAATGGAGTTTAATGGAGCAAATGGATCTAAAAGCCTTGCACAAACGTTGGGAGTTGGGACCCTTTTCTCCAAAGGCGTATAATTGCTGGGGCCCCAGACTGGAGGCTCCCAGGGGCCTTTGTGACACATCGTTGCTCCAGGAGTCGTGTGAAGGTAAAGAGCCCTGATACCTCAGGCCCCATCCTGTGAGGGACGAGTCCCCATTGTAGGTAGGAAAGCCCAAGTGGAAAAGCTGAATCAGGGTACCCAGTCTTTTCTCTCCTCAGGAGCTCTGGGAATCAAGAGAATCTGTGAGAACCTCAGAGTGAATTGTAAGATGGGGATGCATGGATCTACTCACAGGCCTGTGGGGTACAGTAGGACCAAGTATGTTAAACTTCTGTTATAGTGCTTCCCATGGAGAGAGCACTCAACTGTCAGCTACGTTGCCGAGGACTTGCCCTAGCAAGTGGGGGCCAGAGTTCTTAAAAAGTAAGCTAGTGGCTAATTAGTTAACAGTTAATGAGCTCCTGCCGTGTTCTAGGCATCCTGCTAGATTCCATAGGTACAACTATGAACAGCGTACAGCCCTTGCTTTCAAAGGGGTTTTTTGTGGATAGCATATTGGTTCTCAAGCTTAGCACACATGAGATTACCTAAGAGGCAAGGAAGCTGGTTTAAATTGTCAATTCTAGATTATACTCCTAGAGTCCTGGAATAGGTCTGCAGAGGGGCCTAGGGCTCTGATTTGATCAGGCATATCCCAGGGGTTCTGTTGCTGAGGGTCCTCGGACCACAGTGGGTCCTGTAATTGGCTGATGAAGGTAAATGTTCAGTAACATCCCTGTGGCTCATTGAAGCCCTGTGGCTTCAGTCTACATGACTGGCATCAGGAGATGCCAAAAGCAGGAGAACTTTTTGGCTTATAGGAGAATTTATAGCCAGATATCAGGCACCCCAAAGCTGGGAATGGCTTCATCCTGGTCTAGGACTTCTTCTCAGATCTCTAGATGCAACACAATGCAGTTAGGTCAGGACTCAACTGAACATGGCCCAGGGTCTTTAGATGTCCTTCTAGCTTTGAGCTTTGCAGCTCAAACCTGTTGGAGGAAAATGCTAGACTGTTCCTAATGCACTCCCCTCACCCCAGTGCAGCTTACAGGTGAATTGAGAAGCTGCTCTTGTTATAGGTGGTATCGATATTCTTCCCTCTGGCACAGAATATTTCTTCTTGAGCAGCATATAAAGTGAGATATTTTTAGTGTCCTGGTATACAATTGTGAGTAGTTTTGTTGTATACTCTCAAATTTATCACCTTTATAGATCTAGATTTTCGTACTGAATTTTGTTTCAGGTATGCCAGGACAGATTAGTTAGGAGTTTCCTCGATTTCTCAAACCTGACTGATCAGCCTGATAAAGACTTGCAGGGGAGACTTCAGTTGGCCTGAGAACTTCTGGTTTGGCCCCGGGTAACAGGTTAAAAAGGAAACCGCTTGGGATCCTCTACTGAATGAGAATTGTCGAGAAGAACAGGAGCCCGTAGGGATGGTGGCCAAGCCACAAGTTGATATTTGCTCAGTTTCTGCAGCTATTTAAGAGTAAGAGGGAAGAAGAAAATTCATGTTAATTGATCCACATTCTTTTAGTCAATAGCCATTTTTGTGATGTTCCAGAAATAAGCCTCGTGGCCCAGAATAATATTTGTGTAATACTAATGTTCAGGTGATCCATCCAGACACCACAGTAGGCATTTATACTTTAAAGAGCCATATGCATGATTTTTTTTGGTGTGTTTCTTGGGTGCATTATGGCCGAATTTTCATGAGTGTGTCATTTATCTTTATTAAATCACTTAGGAAGCAAATTAAGAGCAGAGTAATTTTTTTCTATTTTACAAATGAAAAAAAAATGGAGATGAAGCACTTTTGAACAAGATCATATTGTGCCTCTCGAGTCTTGGAAAGATTTTGTTCACTAAACTGAGCTGTTGCTCATAACTAACAGCTGCAACTTCAGGGCACTTTCTGAAGATTTGGAATGACCAAGCCAGTGTGATCCAGGAAGCCCCTACTGTGTGTCAGGAGCTGTCCCTGGTCCTGACACACTCTCTCTTGATGCTCACATGTTCTCTTGCTGCAGAAGTTGTTCAGAAACACCTTTGCTAGTGGATGGCTCCAGTCATTCAGGTGGCATTTACCGAGCACCTACTGTCTGCAGGGTGTTGTGCTAGGTGCAGGCTGGGTGGGGCAAAAAAGAGGAAGGGAGGCATGGCTTTTGTCCTGTGGGCACTTACAGAGAAGCTGATCTCTGGAGCATACTAATTGCTTTGAGCCATACTTTCATCTGGAGAGTAACGATCAAAGTCTTGTTTTCGAACCCTTTTAAGAATGATGTTCTGGCTAGAGGTCTGCAAATTCCAAAATAGAAACTTGGCAAGATTTATAGATGTGATAGAGGAAACTGCCTACATATCCTTACTGCATTTCGAGGTCTTATTTTCCTGTCTTTAAGAAAGACTGGCATTATTCCCATCATGCAAATTATAACGTTAGTAGTAATGGGTTTATTGGTTTTTAGACCTCAGGTTTTTGAAGTCAGGATTTTCATAAGTCTTTACGACTTCAGAGATCTCTGTCACTCAATACTGCAGTGAAAAACAATGTCAGGATAGGACCGGAAAATATCCCAATCTCAGAAACAAATGCTAGTGAAGTTGTTGAGTGATGCAAATAATAAGAGTAGCTTTCTAAGAGTACCGATACTTAACTCCTCCTCATTCTTACATTGATGGCTCCTTGTGCTCGCATTGTCTCATGTTTCTTTAGACAAGTGTACTAAACTTTCCTGATTTTTCCCTTAAACCAGCTCTTGTTCTCCGATCACATTTGGAATTGCATGAGTCTTGCATGTTGTTCTACTTTGTTTTGAATTTCCTTTTTCAGTAACCGGATTGATCCACAGTTATTACCAGGTGAAAATAATGAATGATGTGGCTGAGAATTCCAGTAACACTCACCTTCCCTCTCTACCCTTACTAACACCAACAAAGAGACTAAGCATTCCAGCTTATACTTCTAACTGGAATTAGTGATGTCTCATTGATTACATTTCTTTCTGTAATTAAGGTCCTTGTAAAGCTTTAAATTTCTGCTTTTTAAAAAGCATCAACATTAGGTTTCATGTACTTACAGTTGGTTACAGTGTTTGTTTTCTTTTCAGGATTCAGGCCCTCTACTGAATGAAGTTTCTTCATCCCATGCTGGAACGGATTCCCAAATCTCTGCACCAGTTAGCAAACCATCATCTGCCTACCCCTCTACGACAATTGTCAATCCTACTATTGTGCTCTTGCAACACAATCGAGGTAAGAGAGCTTCAGAGAACCCCTCCCCCAGCTCACTGGCATCAACATAGCTGTTCTGTGACTTCAGGGGCAAGAATTCTGCCATTCCACAGAAATTTTCATAAACCCCATCCTTCTCCGAGGTCATCTGCCCTAGTCTTCTCCCTCCTGTGACCCACAGGGTAGACCACAGCAGGGAGGTAGGCCCCTGATTTGGCATGATGTTGGGCATCTGCGTAAGTAAGCTGGTGTAGTATGTGTTCCACACGTTGGGTGTTCACAGTTGCCTTCAGATGATTCCACCAAAAAGAAAGAAAAGACAGAAGGGAAAAAGTCTGTGCGCCTTAACTCTTCATCATGAGATACCAAATCAGAGCTTCGCCTAGAAAATCTGGGTACAGTAATACTTCTTGTAATAAGTCATGTAGTTCTTTGACATCATGAATTTTCTAGAAAGCAAAATTTTGAGTACCAAAACTTAAAAACAAAAGAAAGCATAATGGGTGGAAACCTTTCTAAAATGTCAAACATGTTTTGGGGCCTCTAAAACAGGCTACTGGACTTTCTCTTTGTGACTCACCGGCCTTAATTCTTGCCAGCAGTTAATGCTCTTGGCTGTCATTCAGTGCACCCTCTGGGGACATGAGGCTCACGTGGCCCCTTAGAGCTCTGCTGAGGGTTTCCATGTGTGTTTTCTATAGTTTCTCGTACTGCTTCTGGTTGGCCCTTCCCCTTCTCTGAAGGGGCATCTTAGGTGAAGCCGAAGTGCTCTGAGGTAATAATTGTATATGTCGACCTTTCTGCTTTAAAACTTCAGAAGATGATGCTAAGTAAAGTCCCACGTTTTAACTTGTTGGAATTCAATAGAGGAATAAGCTTCCCCTTCACAAAAATCCTTTGCAGTGTGAAGTTGTGAAGCTGTTTCCTAGTGCAGAAAGGGCTGTCTAGTCTGAGTTTCATAGAACATGGAATGTTAATTATTTTATTCAGAGCTCAAAGCTGGGCACCCAGTCTTCCTTTTCTCAACTCCCTACTTGCCTGCTGCTCGCCCCATCCCCCACATAACTTGGATGAGAATGGAACTGGAGTCTATTTTTAATTGTTTTCCATGTTAAATGGAGTTTTCTGTTTCCTGCTTCTAACTTGTAAAACAGATGAATGAAACATTTTTTCTCACTTAAAATCTTCCCACTTGAATCTTAAGTAGTTATTTTAGTTATTTTATTTTTTTTTTCATTATGTGTGGCCTCCAAATTAACTGTCCTCCATGAATCTGTGTTCTTCCAAAGGTGATAAGGGTCCCAACCCCCACCCTAAACTATATAAAAGACCCCATTCTCCTTTCAGCAGGGTCATACCCCCTACTGGCAATGGCTTTCTCTGCCCAGACACTGTCCATCATGCAGGACAAAGTGAAATTTTGATTCTCTGTGAACTTCTTTATGATTCATCTTTAAAAAAAAAAAAAAAATCCAGTCAAACAGAAGTAAGTTTGTTCCCGGAAGGAGAGGCAGTTTCTCTAAAAATGGGATTTATTCCCAAGGCAACTTGGTTTTTGGGAAATGCCAAAAGTAATGTCAGCCGCTTCCACGACGTCCCTCTGATGACACCTAGTGAGACATCTTTGGGCACAGAAATGCCCAATTCTTTTTTGTTTCTTTGAGCAAACAGATTCCTCTTATTTGCCCAAATGTCTTTGCTTCTTGCCTTTCTCTTTTGTCCAGTCTTGCCCTTTGGGTTTAGAGATCAGATTCGTGCTGCCTGAATCACACATCCTTCAGAAAAAGGATACAAGTACGTTAGGGGGTTTTTTTGGAATAAAAAGTAGCCTGTCATGAAGAGCAAACCATATGTTCCCTAAGGAGGTGGAGCACCAAGAGTGGAGGAGAATGGGAACACCTAGCTTCGGATTCCTGATTGTCCGTGGGGAGTAGGTCGTGCGTTTCAGGCCTTGCTTTGCAATTTACCCGGCCTGGCAGCAGTGCTGGTAGACGGTAGCCATGAAAACAGTTTCTTCACTATTGCAGAGTCTCCTGAGAGAATGATAACTTTACTCTACTTCTGGAATTCTAGTTTAGTCATCCTAAAAAAGGCTTACTTTTTTCTTGCCTAGACAGCCCCAGGGCACAGTGTGACAATAACCCTCTCTCTCCAAACCAGGCCCCCCGGTTGCAGACAAATGGGGGGCAGGGGGCACTGCACGTCTAGCCCAGCGCTAACGGCCATGCACAACACGGCTCCTCGCCCCTCTCCTCGGCTTTCACACCACACATCTGAGGGCAGATCACTTAAAATCAGTCTGGAGGGAGAATTCGAACCAGAAAACTCAGGACTGAAGAGGCGTGTGGATCTCCTAGCTCAGAACTTCTCGGTCTTTAATGTGTACCGTCTTGAGAGGACACACTTGCGGATCCAGATTCAGGAGGTCTGAGGCAGGGCTGAGATTCTGCATTTTTTTCAGCAACTTGCAAGGCACATCGATGTCGCTGGTCCACGGACCACGTCGGAGAGCGAGAGTTGCCGTGGTTCCCAGACTCTGGATCTCATGGTCACATGAAGCGGTCTGGGAACTAGCCCAGGGTTGCTAATTTCTAACTTTGGTAAATAACACCCCTGAAGAACAACTGCTGTTATCCGTATCACATGTCATTCTCTAAAAGAAAGGCCATTTCATATCTCAGAAGTAGCGACGACATAGTCTTGGAAGTTGAATAAATTTGATTTTGCGTAGTAAGAAAGGCCTTGCCTCTAGCTGGCAGACTGGAGCTTGAGAGCCATAGATCCGGTGGGCACTTTGATGTGACGGATGAGGAAACAGGCTGAGAGCTGACGTGATTGGCCAGTAGCCTCCAGCAAGCTGCTGGCAGTGCTGAGCCTGGAGCTCTTTTGGGCTCCTGTTGTCCGGCTGATGTGAACTATGTCCACATCCAGAGGTGGACAGGCTGTTCCACAGGCTGAGCGAGGCCCTGCTGCTCTGTTTACTTCTTGCCCACATGGATTCTGGAGGGAGGGTGAGGCCGTAGCCAAGGCGGATGATGACAGCACCCAGGGGCTGGCAGGCGCTCTATTTTTATCTGTGTGGCTGCTTATATTTAGCAGCTTTGGAAGGTAAAGGTCATTTTTGTGCTTATCCCATAGCACGTACACACAGAACTCTCCAGAGGAGATATTGGCCTCCCCTCCCCACAAGTGCCCGGGAGGGTGAGGAACCGATAGACCTTCCATGTTAGGGAACAGCGATGGCCCGGCCATCGTGGTTGGAAAGAACCCTGGACTAGGAGTTGGGGGTCAAGGTTCTAGGCCCTGCTCTGATTTTCAGTGTCATCATGGGTAGTTTGTGCTGATTTTCTGAGACGTCTCAACCCACCTGACCTACCTGCTAGAGTTGTTGCAAAGATTAAAAGTGTTAACATGTGTGAAAGCTCTTAACACAATGTCTGGCATTTGGCAAAGCTCTCAGGAGACGGTAGCTGCTTTGGTTATGATTACAATTACATTTCCCTCCAAACGTAGTAAGACTGGGGTCTTTATAGGGTCCTGGTCCCTTGAAACCAGAGGAGTTGGGAGGGTCTCTTTCCATGATCCGATCACCTTGAAACCAGACATAACAACCAGAAGGCAGTGACTATTCCCTGAATCTTGGTGCAAATGTAGGAGGGTGGGCTGGGGGGGTGAGGAGGCGGGACTAGGACACACCACGCCTGGATAAGAAAGCTGTGTTAATGCCCCTGCATTCAGCTGGATGTGGTGACTATGCAACATTTGACATCTAAGCCCAGGGACAGTTAGGGTGCCAATTTGGGGATGCTCACGAATTCTGGAGTGACTTCCCGGTCTTGCCTTGTCTGTGTAAATCTCATGATGTGTGTCCTTTCTCTTACCACAGAACAGCAGAAACGACTCAGTAGCCTTTCAGGTAGGTACCAAGTACTTATTTACATGCTAACACCTTTGATGTGTGCGCAGCATAGTCTGAGGAGCCCCTCTGCTATGCTGGGGACTCTGCTGCTGGACCACAAGGATGGTGAAAGCAGGCATGGTCCTGCCGCCTGCGGGCTAGTGGGAGCACACCCAATGGGTGACCCTAACCAGTACACCTGTTCGGTGCAGCTGTGATATGTGTCTTGATGGTAAGAACAGGGTACTCTGAATAAAAAGAACAAGGAGTTGTTCTTTTTAGGTGTGAACCTTAGCACATTCATGAGAGCATTCATGGCAGGCCTTGCTGAAGAAGTCACCTTTCTGTTTGCTTCTATTCCTCTTCTAGGATGTGACAGGTCAGGGTTAGGAAATGTGGGCAAGTTCTTTTATTTGGGGGCAGCAAGCCCAGGTGCCAGTAAATGACCCTGCATGATGGACCTGGGTGAGAAACTCCAG
The DNA here is from genome assembly GCF_023721935.1 of Panthera uncia. NCBI lineage: Eukaryota > Metazoa > Chordata > Mammalia > Carnivora > Felidae > Panthera > Panthera uncia. The sequence goes on along the minus strand of NC_064818.1, from coordinate 52,950,441 downwards.
ACCAGCAGTGCCTGGAAGAGGGTGTGAGGACTGCTTCCTGAACTTGGGCAGGCATCAGAATCTCCTGGAGAGCTAGTCAAAACCCCAATTCCAGGCCACAGCTCCAGAGATTTGGATCTAATGCATATGGGTGAGAACTTACATTTTAACAGGTTCCCCAGTGATGCTGATGCTGCCCTGTGTACTGACCACACTTGGGTATCGCATTTCATCAGGAACTGACAGTGCTGGGCATGTATCTGACAGATCATCAGATGTCAGGGCTCATCCCGATAAAGTATGCAGCACTGAGGCAAGGCCAGGTGTGGAGGGAACAAACGCACAGCCAAACCTGTGAGGAAACCCAGGAATGGAAAGGTTTTACCATCTCCTTGTGGCTTTCTGCTTTGAGTCCTGGTTCTACTGCTTCCCGTTGGCAGAGCCTTAGGTTCCTAATGATCTAAGATGTGAGTTACTGTTATCAGTAGGCACCTCCATTGATTCGTTCGTCATTTTATTGAGTGCCTGCCTTGTATCAGGCCCTAAGCCAGGCTCGGTGGCCATGACTGGGCCCTTGAGCAGCCCGTGGTGTGCTGTGATGGTTCATAACCTTATTTTTGGTGATGGACTCATTTGGAGAATCTAATAAAGGCAGTAGATGCATTTCTAGAAAAAGCCACACGTGTCAAACGTGCATGTGGTGGATTGGTAGATACTTGTGAATCGGGGCGGGAATCCCTGATCTGGTGGGCACACACAAGCCACCGTTTTCTGAGCAGCTGCGTCACGATTTCTGTGTTCTTTCACGCTACTGCTGCCCTTGTGATCCGTGGAGAGCCTGGTGGGGAGAACATGGGCTTCTCACACCCTCTCAGCTTTATCGGGACTTGGCCCCAGGACCAGGACAGGCCGTGGTTGAGCACAAGGTGCCCTTCGCTGCCCCCTCCTGACTTGCCACACCGACTCACTTCACTCCCTGGCCCCAGCCCAGGTTGCTGAGAACAGGGTGGCTCTGAAACAAAGGTAGCTCCTGTGAAGGAACTCCTTCTTGCCTTTGGGATTGGAAAGGAGCATGGAGTAGATGAAAAAGGTGCTCAGACACAAGTTAGGAGACCCAGAGTTTGGTCCTGGCTCTTTCCTCTTACAACTGTGTGTCCCTGGGTAAATGACTTTACCTCTCTGAGCCACAGCTTCCTCATGTGGGAAATGGGGATGATAATCCTTGTCCTTGCCTCAAAGAGGTGTAAGGATCACGTGTGACAGGAAGGGGGGTATGCCTTGCACACTGGAAAGTGCTCTGTAATGTTAGGGCTTCTCCACCAGGCTGGCAGGCTCAGGCCACTTCCTTGGCTCCAAAATGAGCCTAATGTTTCCATCTTCCTTGAGTTTTGGGACAGAGCCACTAATGGTATTTGATAGAGTGGGACATAAAGTAAGTGCACACTAAATGTTCGTTTTTGTTTAAAAAAAAAAAAAAAAAGGCACCCTTTTGTTCAGAAGCCCTTGATGGAGAGAAGGCTGGCTGGGCTGACTCCATTCACTGACTCCATCAGTGAGGCTTTGCCCATCATACCTGTGGTGATGGCACATGGAGGGCCTCCCATCTCTCCCACTGTCCTTAATGGGTTTTTATTGAGCCTTTATGGGGCTTCTTGTTCAGTGAGATGCACTCGGGATTGAGTCCCACATGGTGTTTAGCCACCTCAAGTTCATGGTCCTCTTGGGCAGATGGAGAGGAAAACAGGTCAGGGCTGGAGCACAGGGGCTGATATACGTTCTCAGGGAGATGTCAGCATTGCTGTGGCTCTCACTCAAAATCTGTGGGTGTGAAGAAAAGGGAAGCTGCCCACAAACACAGAGGCCCTGTCCCAGGTTGTCAGCATTGTCACTTATTTAACGACCCTTTGCAGCACCTTCCTTTTGAAATCAGTATAAAACTAGAAAGAAATGCTCCTGGATGTCCTGTTGAGGGGTCAGTATTTGCCTATTAAGAAATACCAGCAAACCCTCATTGTAGATGTCAAAGGGTGGTCCTGTCACCTGCATGGTACAATGAAGTGTCACTTTGGGCTTTCACTATATATATTTAAAAAAGAAATTTTTTTTTTTTTGAGGCTGCAGTTCATCTCTCTGTACACTGAAATTCACTCAATCATGAATTGCATGATCACAAGCTTCTGAAGTGAAATAATTCAGGGCTCATTTCTGTAGATCTGAAGAACTCTGACAGCCTTGGAACAAGTCCATGAACTGTCAGCCTGAGTTTTGCAGTTAAGTGATTGTTGTTAGAGCCACCTGCCCTAACAATTAAAAAAAATTCTCTGGGCCTGAAAACCCTGAGAATGGCAAGTCTGTGCTCTGCTTCTGAAGAGAGGACATTGGAGCAAGGAGTGGGAGCATCTCCAAGCACCAGGTGAGACGGCTCAAAATCAGCCTCACCTGCTGCTTGGTGGTGACACTTAGGAAGGCCTTTCCAGGTGGGAGGAAAATGCTCAGCAGAGCCATTTCAGGGGTAGACTTTGGTAACTTGCAATCCCCCCTACACTGCCAGGCTTCCTGCCAAATCCTTGTCCCTCCCTTCTGGGAGCCTGAGAACTCACCCCATAAAGCCAGTCTGGTTGTAACATCCTTTAAAGCTCATGGTGATGATGTCAGGGATCACGTTTTCTGAAGCATTCACTAAGCTGAGTCTTGCACAGAAAGTTTAGAAACCGTTCTGTGGTCACAGAATGAGTACTTGGTTCAGAAGTTGGTTTATATACAAAATGGAATACTACTTGGCAGTGAGAAAGAATGAAATCTGACCTTTTGTAGCAACGTGGATGGAACTGGAGAGTGTGATGCTAAGTGAAATAAGTCATACAGAGAAAGACAGATACCATATGTTTTCACTCTTATGTGGATCCTGAGAAACTTAACAGAAGACCGTGGGGGAGGGGAAGGGGAAAAAAAAAAAAGAGAGAGAGGGAGAGAGCCAAGCCATAAGAGACTCTTAAAAACTGAGAATAAACTGAGGGTTGATGCGGAGTGGGAGGGGGGGCGGGTGGGTGATGGGCATTGAGGAGGGTACCTGTTGGGATGAGCCCTGGGTGTTGTATGGAAACCAATTTGACAATAAATTTCATATTAAAAAAAAAAAAAGAAAAAAGAAAAATCCAGGCAGTGTCGCTTTGTCGGGCAGGCAGGCTGTGAAGGTTGTAGAACCTGAGCCCAGCTGAAGCAACGTCACCCCTCCTCCACACCCCCCCCCCCCTCCCCCCCAACCCCCCCCTCCTCCTCCACAATCCCCCCCTCCTCCTCCACAATCCCCCCCTCCTCCTCCTCCACACACGGTCATCTCTGACTTGGCTACAACTTTGCCTCTGCTCTCGGGTCCCTCCTTTTTACTGGATTTTAGTCTCGAGCCAGCACTCTGCACCTTTTCCTTTTCTAAAGATGAGAACCTCTCAGTCAGTAAACAGATCCTGACTCAGCATTTCCTAATGCCAGGGCACATCTCTGTCCCCATCAGTCTCACCTCATGGGTGTCACTGCTAGGACTTAGACACCAACTCCCCCCCCCCCCCCCCCCCCCCCCCCAGCTTAAACCTTTTTCTCCCTTAACCTCCTGACCTGTCTGGTTGCCACCTGCCATAGTCCATGCCTGTGTGCTGACTCCCTCACTAGCTACTTCCCTACTTCCTGCTTGCGTGTTCATCGCTTTTCCTGCAATCTGGCCTCTACCACCGCTGCCCTCTGAAACTTGCTCCCACCGGGGATCCTGTGACTCTTCTGCTTTGTTGAACCCCCTTTCTATGTTCTGGTTTTTCTTCCTTCCTTTATGGGTTGAAGCCCTCACATCTCTGGCTTCAGCAACACCTCACTATTCCTTTCTGATTCATCTCCTCTCTGTCCCATAACTCCTGCATCCTTCGGGGGGTCCTTTTTGCTCTTCAGCACGTGATGTCAGCCCTTAACTCTGCCCGCACTTACCCCTCCATCTCCTTGACCTCAGCCATTGCTTTTATGCCGAGGGCTTGGGAATTGCACTCCTGCCAGGGCCCCTCACCGGGGCCCCGCTCCTCTATTTCTGCTTGGATGTCTCACTGTCAAAGTTACCATGCCTGAATGGAAACAGCCATCTCTCCCTGCCTTCCCCACCCCAGTCCCTTTACTAACTTCTGTTTGGATCAGTCCAGGCTCGAAACCTTGGTGCCATCTTTGAGGGAGGCAAGACAGGATATGGTTCAGAGAGAACTGCTGGAATCAGGTGTCCCTAGTCCAAATCCCAACTTGGCCAGCTGTGTGACCTCGGGAAGGGTACTTTAACCTCTCTGTGCTTTGGCCCACTTAACTTTTTAAAAAATGGAGGGATAACAGTTTCTTCCTCATATAGTTATTGGGAGGATGAACTGAGGTAATGTATTTGAAGAATTTAGCACAGTACCTGGCACCTAATAAACTCAGAGTAGTTCAGAGTCCCCTTGCATTTCCTGATGGTGTTCCCTCTGCCTGGAACACCCTTCACTTCCCATCTGGCTGACTCCCTCTGAGAGGTCAGTCCGGAACCTCAGTTCCTCAGCTAAGTTGGATGCTGACTCTCAGCCCTGGTCATCCTGCATTCTCGTCCCTGGCTCCCTTGCCCTCTCTGCCCACGGGCCATCAGCTCCTTGAAGGCCCGCGCTCTGAGGGGTTCACCCTCATGGCCACAGGATATGTGCACGCATAGCCATAGTGCCTTCCTATGATAAGTGACGTGGCTTGGAATAACAGTATCAAAAGTAATTTTATAATCTGTAGACCACACGTGGTATGTTTATTAGCACTCTGTAACCTCTAGTCCTGAATCAAACTCTAATGTGCACTTAGCAACTTAAAGGCCAGATGGTAGATATTTCCATCTTCGCAGGCCATGCAGTTTCTGTTCGAGCTACTCAGCTCTGCCGTTGTAACTCAAAAGCATTCATAGATAATACATAATGAATGGGTGTGGCTATGTCCTAGTAGAACTTTACAAAAGCAGGTGACCAGGCCATAGTGTGCTGACCCACACTTTAAGTGAAACTCCTTCTGATTGGGAATTTGCAAATACACCCCTCCCCTCCCCCCAGCTGGATTGTTTGGGAGATTTTTGCTTCAGAGCCAGCAGAAGAGCTTCAGCTGACAGCTGTTTCTCACTTCCAGATCCTGTCTCAGAAAGAAGAGTGGGAGAGCAGGACTTGGCACCAGCCCAGGAAAAACCCAGCTCACCTGGAAGGGCTCCTGAAAAAAAGGCAAAGGATGACAGTAGACGGGTGGCCAAGAGCGCTCAGGACCTAAGCGATGTTTCCATGGATGAAGTGGGCATCCCACTCCGGGTACGAACACTGACCCAGATGTCTTCCGTAGGCTTCCTCTTACACCAGTGACCAGTGTGCACCTGGGTGCGTGTGAGCCCCCCTATGGTTTGCAAAGGCCTCATAAGGAAGTCCTCGCCACGGCCCGCCCTCCAAGCCTGCTGAGGGCCACAGAGCCTCCCAGAGCTGTGTGCCAGCCTCCTGCCCCACCTCGGTCCTGAGTGCATGACCTCAGAGTGCAGTAGCTTTTCCCCAAAACATGTTAGTGTTAATAAGTCTCATGAGAAAAGGGTTTTGGGTTCATGGGACTATAGGTAAAGGAGAGTGGGGCAAAGGCAGAGCGGTTTCTCTGCAGCTGAACTTCTGAGAAGCTCCGGGCACATGCGTGTTCAAGGGGAGATGTTGTGGGCATTGTTTCCAAGTCTCCCTTCTTTTGTCCATTGGAGCACACTCAGAAATTGTAGGTCCGGGATTACAGAACCCTGAAGAGAGTGTGGGGCTCAGGGTCCCTGGTAATGGGTTCAGGAAGACATTTCCCTGGATGAGAGATACCCCATCATCGGGGGTGAGCAAGAAACTAATGGAACCACAGAATGAATACAGGCTGCCCCAGATCTCCCCCTCTGTACTGGGGGGTGCCAGCCTTATGCAGGCCCTAAGGGATTCAATGGAAGCCTGACTTCTGAAGCTGGTTTAGAGGGAATCCCATTTTTTGCCATGGGCCCTTCAGAACACTGGCTGCGATGTTTCTCTACAGTTTCCATGTAATGAACGGACTGGATTTTGTTTCCCTTTGGGGGAAGCCAGTAGAAATGGCAGTGGGCTAAGCCTCAGAAGAGCTGTTGTCTGGCCCTAAGTAATAATAAGTATATAATAAATAATAATAGGTAGAAAGGGAATTGTGACAGTAATTGGGGCTACCGCTTGCTGAATGCACCATCTCATCATTCACGCTACGAGGTGAACGCTGATATAATTCCCATTTTATAGATGAGGAAACAGGGACTCAAGAGTGATTCCGGTCCTGGCCAGGATTGCACATCCTGTGGGCGAAGGAGCAGTCTCTCTGAATCCCATACCCATGCCCCCTAACCATCATGTGGGGCAGCCCTCCCACTCACCTTCTCACCAGCCCTGTGACCTTGAGCATCATTTCGACTTTGTACCTCATTTCCTCATCTGTAAAGTGGTAGTGAAAATATCTGACCTAACTACCTATCCGTCCCCTTCCTTGTTTTATATTTGTCTTAAAAACAGCCCAGCTTTGTGGTTAAGATGAAAACTCTCTGGCATTGGCTGCTAGAATTGGTTACATTTTAATGTATGTGTTCTAAATCTGGCCCTCTCCAAGGTGACTTAGCTTACTCTGCTACAGAATAACCTGAAATGGGTGGGGGCTTGGCCTGATACAGAAATATCCTTTGTCTTTTGTGTTTCTGGGAGGCTTTACTGTGTTTTAGTTGTCTATAAATGAAGACAGATTCTAAGAAATGAAATTTTAAAAAATTGAATGAACACATTTCAAGAGGATCTTTGTTTATTCTTTTCAAAATCTGCATTCTTTTTGGCCACCTATTCAGGTTGGAATCTCTTGGTTTATCTATTCTTAAAAGTTTTGCATTTTTAATAAAGATTTAAATGTAGGCTCACCAAGATGTATAGAGTTACGTGAGTTTTGACGTCAGATGTCACTTTCCATTGTGCTTTCATAATCATGGAGGTTCTGAAACGTGCTGACATTTTCCATTTTATTTTACCCTTTGCCTTTGTTTTTCTCTAGAACACCGAGCGATCAAAAGACTGGTACAAGACCATGTTTAAACAGATCCACAAGCTAAACAGAGGTACTGATTTTCATTTGTAGAAGCTGTGCTGTATTCCTATGTTGACTGATGTGGTGAGGACTTAGACTTGCTTTGCTAGGATGCCAGAAGACTGGGCCCTACGCTCGACCCATTGGGCACCAGCCTGCCTGAGCCCAACCATGCGCCTGCAGAGCAAAGTGGGGAGGGAGCGCTTGTGCCCTGCGTCACATGCGGGATTTTAGGTCAGCTCGCAAGTCCTCCCTCCCGGGTGTCGTGGGCTGCAGCAGGCTGAGCCCAGCATCTGCCTGCCCAGGATGTGAGCAGCTCTGACTCCCACCTGCTTCCAGCTTTCAGCGCAGCTCCCCGTGTCAGCCCGTGACTGCCTTGTAGGCAGAGCAAGTTGAGAAAGCACTGAACCTGGGAGTGAAGAAAACTGGTCTCACCTGGATTCAGTCCCACAAGCACTCATGTGACCTTGGGCCAGTCACATGCCTCTCTGCATTTGTCCCTCTTCCTTTCCTCCAAAGGATGTTGCAGGGTCCAAATGAGCGCGAATTCTTCCTAATGAAGGAGAATGTGTGGTGCACCTGTAAGGTGTTAACATGAAAAATAATCTTCCCCAGCTGGGAGCCAGCACTTGGCAGGTAGCCCTGAGAGTCAGTCAAGAGCTGACACACCAAAGCCCGCTGAAGCTCGAAGAGAAGCGCTTCCAAAGCAGGGGTCCCCTGGGCTATCAGCAGGGGATCCAGCATGGTGGGAGAACCCAGGCCAGTGCTCAGGCGGCTCATGACCCCTCCAGCTCCCATGCGCCTGTGCCACCAGTCAGCTGACAGGCAGGGATGCAGCTGCGCTGTGGGGAGGGTGCCCCTCCTCCCAGAGGCAGAGCATCCTGTCATTCCCTGTGGCCAAATCCAGTCTGGCCGCCTGGCAGATGACACATGAAGGCAAAGAGAAAGCATTCTGGTCGATGTTGGCCTGAGCCGCGGCAAATAACCAGTCTCTCTGATTAGCTGCGGCTGCCAGCTAAAGCCACTGTTAATTAGCTCCTGCAGCGTCCACAATGAAGCTGGCCATGCCTCTCTCCAAACTGTTTCAAAATTCCAAGATGCTCAATGTTTCTAAACCAAGGGTAAATCCACTTTGGTTGGGTAGCCGAGCTCAGTCATGGTGGTGATGCCTGAGGCTGGGTCTCCAATTGGGTGACGTCAGTTCTGCTGGTCACTTCCTAAAGCTGCTGTCCATTTCCCCCAGCAATCTGTGTTTCTCTCACCTTGAGACCTGGCTTCGGCAGCCCAAATGCCAAGACGCAGGTGCATATGTGAACAGTATGTTGTTCTGCCCCACAGGCAGCATCTCTCCTGTTAGAGGGATTAACTCAACCCAAATTACAGGTTCTAAACAAAACTACCTGCCCTAATGGTAGACAGAGATGTGTGAAAAATTAAGAATCCACTTGTTTGTTTGGAAACTTGAAGCTTTGTACTAAATCCCTCTTGCTTACCAGATCCTCTATATGTAATTCTTGGTCCAAGAGGAAAAAGGGTATTGTCTCTTTAGATGTGTCTCAGTAATTCAGGCGAAAGGACTGGATTTTTCAAAGCAATTTGAGTTTCTTTCCTATCACTCGTGAAGCCTAGTACATTCCAGAATTCAAGGGCCCTGAATTGTGCGCGGATCCCTGTTCGTTCATTCTCTCCATTTGTATCTTCCTCTATTCTCTCTCCCAAACCTGCTCCTCTGCCTAGACACTCCTGAAGAAAACCCTTATTTCCCTACGTACCAATTCCCTGAACTTCCTGAAATCCAGCAAAATTCTGAAGGTACCATAAACTTAGACAGTGTATCTGTTGTCCTAGCCTTAAATTAATTCTTATAGTTCCATTATAGGAATAAGATTTGGCTTTTAGATTTTGTTTTTATAGTCATTTTCGGTTGGTAAAAGTCTCATTTGCATGATGTGCCATATTAAAATAACTAAGGCCTTTCTAATTCATTAATCTCGTTTTAAGTGTGATGCTGTGTGCTTTAATAACACTAAAATAGGTAATCGTTCAAAAGAGCCAATTGGGGATTTGTCAGTTCCTCCACTTCATGGTGGGTGGTTTCAAAATCCACTGCTTTTCTCTGCTACAGAGGACAATCCCTACACTCCTACCTACCAGTTTCCAGCATCTACTCCTAGTCCTAAATCTGAAGGTAATTAAAGGAAAATCACGTGCCTGTCTTTGTACTGGTGCTGTTACTTTCTTCTTCACCTTGGGGTTTTTTCTGGTGGCTAACGGGCTGTCTCCCAATCTTTTGCTTCCCCCAACCTTGTGCTTTGTGGTATTGCTTCACTCCTCACTGACTGTATGACCTGAGTCTATCCAGATGGATTTTCATACTATTCCCTTGGAGTTTACATGATTAATTGGGTAACCGATGTAGCTTAGTTATAATGCTTTGAACGTGTGGGGCTCTGGGAAAAGCTGCCAGTGTTTGGGGTGGTCACATAGTGCTGGTGGCTGGGCAGTGACTCAGGGAGGCTGTTGTGATGCTGATGGGAGCGGGTAGACAGGCCCCCTGTCAACAACAGAAAAATTACCCACTTCCTACATGTGCAACAACTTGTCGCCGGCCCCCTCTTGTCATGGACCCTCAGGGTGCGTCTCCTTGGTAAGGAATTCCCAAAGAGGTTTCCAGGTATGAGGTTCAGCCATGGTGGGAGATGACATCTCTCGAAAATAAGGGTTTTGGCCAAGTGAGAAAATGTTTCGTGAAAGAGCTGGCTAGGAATTTGGACCTGCTGGGAAGGATGGCCACACTTGTATCTAAGACTTTTTTCTGGGGCAAGAAGTCTTGGTGTCAAAGAAGGTTATAAAAGGTAAGATAAAGGCACCATCCTGAGAATTATCCTGTCCTGGGGGTCGTCTGATCTCTGGGTGAGTGACCCAGAGAGCGGGAAATGGAGGGGTACACAGAGGACATTTCATTAAATGCTCTTCTAGGATGAGATGTTGAACGCTCTGAACGTCACTTATTCAACTAGTACCGAGCACTTGTGTTGTCCTTGGAACCGAAAATAGTACCACGAATAAGATAAGTCCTCTGTTTTCACAAGTGCACGTCTGGCAGAGAGGTAGATGAGGCCCCTTCATTGCACAATGTCTGTGGGGGGGCAGCTGCAAGAGCATATGCCCCAAAGGCCGGAGGAAAGCTTGCTGGTGGAAAGGGGGCCCTCCGTACATACCTGGAGAATGTTGATGAGTGAGGCTTTGGTACCAGCATTCCTTTTTAGGGACAAAGCCCAGTTCACCCCCCCCCCCCCCCCGCCCCCATATTTCTGTGCTCTGATTAGCCGAGAAGCCATCCCGCACAGCCCTTCTCATCACTGGTAGATTCGTCCATTCACCCATTCACCAAACTCTCATTGACTACTTAACATGCATGAAATGACACTCTGGGAAGCATTTGATACAGTTTTAGCTAAAATACCGTCTTCCCTTCTGGCTCTGCCCTTGATGTGCTAGTCAGTGGTTTCCAACCTTTTCATGTCTGGATCTGAACGAAAAGAAGTCTACCAAACAAACCCAGGCTTCACATCAGATGCTGATGATTTCATTATAATCAGCAACCTCCCCACTTCCAACAAGAACCTATTTGGTGTGAGATAACCTCATCTTTTGATCTTGGGGTGCTGATTCCAGCCAAAAGCATTGCTTAAGAAACAACTGAGCTGGATGAGGGAGACATTTTTTTAGGGTAATTTTGTGCAGTGTTTCGTTGGTGCCTCATTTGGACTTGAGAGCCCAGCGCACTCCTAGGGTAGGGGTCCCTTCTGGGGAAGGTGACAAGGGCACTGCAAGCCTGAAGGCACAGTGTTCTGTGGGCAGAGGAAGGCCACCTGGAGAAGTCCTGGGAAGAAATACAGTGACTCCGTCACACTGGAGGAATGCCGGGGGCCTGCCACAGGCAGGTCAGCCTGGCTGTCTGTCTGAAGCCAGGGTTTCGTGGCCTCACGCCCAGAGCTGCCGTGTCATCGGCTGCCACACCTTAGCAACCCCAGCTGACAATGACGTCTGCTGTTTGGGGCACATCAAGTCAGGCGCAAGAGGGAATTGAGGTTATTTTTCCTTGGGGCATAAACAGTAAGGGACGATATGATAGCTTTTCACCCATAAAGTGGGAAGCGAACCTTAATATTTTTTATTTTCAAAGACCAAAAAGGATGAAATTGTCTTGAAGGATAAAAAGGGAAAAAAATTAGATTGAACATAAAAGATTCATAACAACCAAGATGATTAGGTTTTCACACGAGTTTCTAAGAAGTCTTTTTCCCTGGAGACCTTTTTAAAAATAGGGTAGATTCCATCTCGCCCCTGCTCCCTGCTCAAGATGACAGATCCAGACATAGACCACAGACGGATTCAACTAGATGAAGGCTTTTTACAAATGAGTGAAATGTTTGAGCTAAATCACTTTAAAGAATTGGTATTTTTTAACTTTTTTTTTTTTTAAGGTATTAAGAGATTCTCTGGCTTGTGGTTTTGAGGTCGGTAAGCTCTGGCAGGTCCCCCTCAGCCCTGTTGTTGGTACCTGTGCCAGCCCTGTGTGCTTCCAACAGGTGGCCCTGAGCTCTGCACACCTTAACGTGGGAGATATTTATGCCTTTCAAAGAAAGGTGTTAAGGACAAATCAGCACCTAACCAGGGTTCTACCCATAGATTTTAATGAGCATGAAAAAATAGCCAGCTTTAATGAGGAAGGCGAGCCATCATTCCAGAGTCTCTCCTTTACGAAGAGCAGGCTGCTGTTGCTGCTGGGTTTTTTGTTTTGCTTGAACTCAGAATCTGAAACTAGAATTACTTTCAGTAAATCTATCAAAACCTAGCCTCAGGGATGCTGCCTCTGCCTAAATTCTAGTTGTTTAGAGGATATAAAAAAAGACTAAGTGTCTGAAAGCTGATTCTCCTAAGTAGTAAAGGACTATGTGAAAGTTTGTTTATGCCAGCTTAGCAACCCTTTCCCCACTCCGCCCAAGTACTACCATGAAAGAGTAAACTTCTATCCAGACTTTCAGAAGATACATAGAATTATGTCTTAATCAGTGAAGTTTAAAATGTACTTTAAAAGAAACCTACAAATTCCAACAGGGCGCAGTCACTTCTAATCACTTTATAATCTTTGAGACCACTCTGGGACACGAGGTCTTTGTTTCATGAGGTAGCTGGGAGTAATTGGGGCTAGGGAATTAACAGAATGGATTCAGGAGACGTATTTCTTGAAATTTCCCTGTATACTCTGGTCACTAGCTTATCAAAAATAACAATTCCTTTGGGAATAACTCTCAAGTAAGGCTAAGCAAATGAGTTTTACTTCCTTTTTTTTTTTTTTTTTTTTTAAGCCTTCACTTGACCCGCCCTCTCCTCCCCATCATTCCTTCCTCTGTGACCCAAAGCTGCTTGTCTGTGAATTCCATTCTCTTCTCTCTCTCTCAAAGGCAGATAGAGGTCTTTTCGTAGCATCTGGGATGTCACTGGGACAGAAAGATTGTTGGGGTGGGTTGAGAGAGCGTAGATGGCCACAAGAGCCAGCCCCACCCACTGCTGCACCCAGATGTGGAGGGGCTGCTATGGAGGGTCTTCAGATGCCCTGCCCCTGGTTTCCTCCTGGAGTAGGAGCCAGAGGAACAAGCTGTGGAGAAGCCTCAGAAACGCTGCCACTGCCTCTTCCCCTGTCTCCTGCTTTGGGAAACAGCAGTGTGGTGGCTCAAACCTCAGCGGCTCACAAGCCTAATTCTATTAATAATAACAATAACAACAACAACAATAATGGCATAACCACTGCAGCGACTGTCACGACCACCGTTTATTGAGCCCCTACCGAATACAGAGCCCCACATCCTGAGTGCATCACAACTGTCACCTTGTTTCATCCCTCCAGGGACCCCCTGAGGTAAGTCCTCATTTCGTAAATAAAGGGTGTGAGGCTCGGGAAACTTATGTAATTGTTCAAGATCACCCAATAGGTAGCAGAGTTAGGTTTCAAACCCAGATCTATAGACCCCCACACATGGGCTCTTTCTTACTGTTCTGCTGCACTGCTGATTCCTCTACCTCTCCTGCTGCACCCTGTGTTCTTGGCTGACCCCTCTTGCCAAGGGCTTTCTGACACCTAACTCCGGACATCCAGCCTGCCTTGCTTCTGAGTAGGCTGAGCCAGTGTCTCCCAGGATGATTTCTGGGAGTATGTAAAGAAAGGTCCCCAAGATACTTGATTTGACGTATGGCCAGGACTGGGAACCACTGGCGTGAAGGAATACCACCCTTCCCACCCTCCAAGAAAGAGAAGATACTCGCCAGTGCAATCTGGGGTGTTTGGATATAGAATTCAAGCAGGGAATACAGATTCAAAAGAGTTAGCCTTCCCACTCTAAACATGCCAAATGATGTTGGCTCTCTTGACCTGCTTTATGTCCACAAAATGGCAGAGCTTTTCAAATAATGCCTCCAAGTCAGCATAAAACTGAATATCTGGTGTGTTTTTCCATGGTCCGTGGCCTCTGAGAATACGTTTGGCCATGTCAGGGTAGAGGGCTGTCCTCTTAGCCAAGGGGTAAAGTCCCAGAGACCAGCTTTTCCTCTTGCTTTTGGATGCTTCTTCCACCAGTCAGGCTGATGGTGACCACTGCCACCTCCTGGCGAAGTGTCTCAAGACACCACCCCAAGGCATCCTCAAGTTATGGTGACATATGCAGTAGTGGTCTGTCTCACTGAGCTTTCTCCTTGTTCCTAGATGAGGATGTGCCAGAATAAGGATTTAGGAGGCTGATTTTTTCCCAGGCACGTCTATACCGAATTAAAGTAATCCTCTACTGGCCTTTGAAGATTTCTAAGAATAGCTTTACTTTGCTGGAGTTCAAGCAAATAGTTCTATTGTGAAAATGCCTGGCCAGGATCTATACCCCATGCCCCAAGCTCCAGCTAGCTAGCACTGCCCAGAGGAGGCGGACCGAGCTGCCCGGTCACCTTTGCTCTCCTAACGGGAGCTGCGCAGGACGGCTCCACCCAGCCAGTGCGGAGTCTTGGACGGTCCTGCAAGATAGTTGAGAGGCACTAGCAGCTACTCCGTTTCCACCTCCAAGGGCCAGGAATGCCACTGGAGATGAGGACGGTGAGTCTTTTTCCAGCCCTCTGGTCCTCCCCAGGTCTTCCTCCTTCCCCTTCTTCCCTTCTACACATCATTCTTTCCTTCAGATTTTTTTTTTTTTTTTTTATGAATTTGTTTTCTATAGCTACTCTACACCCTATCAGGATCTTTTTTTCTTTTAATCCCCTAAAATTTGCCTTTAACCAGAACACAGAAGACAGTTTGGAGACTCTCTCCCTGAGCTCCCTGGACTATGCCTGACCACCTTACCCCATTTCTCCTTGTGCTCATTCTGCTCTCCCATCCCACCCAGACTTTGTACCCACTTCTGCATGCATCTTTTTCTTTGAATATTTTTGGTTGTGGGGTGAGTATGTGTCTATCTTGACTCTTTTATCCCTCCTCTTCCTAAGTGTGTGGGGTAAAGCAGGAGAAGGAATTAATTTGTGCGGTAGATAAAGGTTGTGTCAGAAATCAGCCCCTGATGTTAGAAAAATAATTGTAAATTTAGGGGAGCCTGGGTGGCTCAGTGGGTTGTGTGTCCAACTCTTGATTTCAGCTCAGGTCATGATCTCACAGTTTGTGGGATTGAGCTCCATGTGGGGCTCTGTGCTGGTGGTGCAGAGCCTGCTTGGGATTCTCTCTCCTCTCTCTGCCCCTCCCCTACTCGCTCTCTCTCGAAATAAATAAGTAAACTTTATTTTAAAAAGAAGAGAAAGAGGGGCGCCTGGGTAGTCAGTTGGTTAAGTGTCCGACTTTGGCTCAGGTCATGATCTCGCGGTTTGTGGGTTCGAGCCCCGCGTTGGGCTCTGTGCTGACATCTCAGAGCCTGGAGCCTGCTTTGGATTCTGTGTCTCCCTCTCCCTCTCTCTCTGCTCTTCCCCCACTCACGCTCTGTCTCTCAAAAATGAATAAACATTAAAAAAAAAATTTTAAGAAGAGAAAGAAATAGTTGTAAGTCTAAAGGCCTAAGAAATGCATAAAACGAAAATTTGATAAAGGCAAGTGATTATGTAAATACTCCTTTTTGCTCATTATCTCATTTTAGTTACATAATTTTTTATAAAATAATCATTCTCAACCAGCACTTATTCCAATGTTTTTAAGATTGTTATAAATTCTCAAAAAAGAAACCCAGAAAACCCAGAAAAAAAGTCTTTTTTAGAAGTTCATTTAAAGTCACTGTGGTTGAAAAGGCAATTATGTGCTTCCTGGCAGTTTTAGGAGAGTAGCTGTCCCCAAATCGAGCCTCCAAGGACAGATTGCCAAAGCCTAGAGGGCAATCACTGGTGTGTAAACATCGGAGCCCAGCAGGGGCCTTTGGGTTCCAGAAGTGGATTTTTCACTCTGAGTAAATCCTACTTAGTGTCAGAGCTTCCTGGAAGTCACTGGCACCGGAAGTTCTGGGTGTTGCTGCCGAAGTTTAGTGTTTGCTGCTTGGGGCTCTGGGGCACAGTCAGCATGTGGCTCCACCACAAACAGGAATCACAAGATCCCGGCTCAGCTGAGCCCCCTAAGGCACAGCTCTAAAGAACCCTTGGAGAAACCGTAAAGGCAGGATTTCAGACACAGACAATGTCTGTGTTCACAGACAACTAGAGAAACGTTTCATTTGCTATGTCTTAACTGTGCTTAAAAATACGCTCCCTTTGACTAACTCTAGTGTACAGAAACGCAGAAGAGCGACCCTTGCACCCAGTTTTCCCATTCCTCGGTATTTCTAACTTCTTATCCATCTACCCCAGCGTGGACTCAGTCTGCCAGGAGAAGGTAACAAGAGAAGCAGCAAGTGGATGATGGATGTAGCAAGAGTGACTCAGTTTTACCCTTGTCCCTGGAGACCAGGAGAGAACTAGAAGTGGATGACTCAGAAAACTTGCTTAAGCATCACCAGCAAGGGGATGATGCAGAAAAATGGAGCAAAGGCTCCAAGGGTTGGAAGTCAGTCTGGCCAACGCTGTAGTGCGTGACTTGAGTTTCAAAACAGCACCCTCCCCTGCCTCTTCCACAACAAAAATTACAAGGGAATAGCCACAGTGTTCCCCGCGATTGGGTAGATGAGACTGGGGTGAACCGTAGCACGGAGCACCCATCCCTGTCACAGGGCTGAGAGGCAGCACAGGGAGGTGGAGTCGGAAAGACCTTGAATCCATTCCTGCTTTGTCTTTTTCTCACAGTGAGGCTAAGAGCAAATTTTCTTAACTTCCCTGGACCTAATTTCTTTGTCTGTGAGATGAGAGATTTCTATGCCTCCAGGAGTTTTTGCAAGAATTAAGTGAGATGATAGTAAATTATCAGCCACTGTTAGGCACTTAATGGAAGCAGCTATTATTTTTATTCACACACACAGGTAAAATTTTCTTACGCTAGATTTGTAAGACAAACATAAAAAATTTAAATAAATTTGGGGCGCCTGGGTGGCGCAGTCGGTTAAGCGTCCGACTTCAGCCAGGTCACGATCTCGCGGTCTGTGAGTTCGAGCCCCGCATCAGGCTCTGGGCTGATGGCTCGGAGCCTGGAGCCTGTTTCCGATTCTGTGTCTCCCTCTCTCTCTGTCCCTCCCCTGTTCGTGCTCTGTCTCTCTCTGTCCCAAAAATAAATAAAAAACGTTGAAAAAAAAATTTAAAAAAAAAAATTTAAATAAATTTTACATTCCCTGCAACTTGCCCTAATTGCTAGTGTTCAACGGAATCCATGGAACTTCAGTTTGCCCTCTTAAAAGTCAAACTGAAATCCACATGTCAGAGTCGGATCCGATGGACACTGAGAAAGAAATGAAAAGCCCAGAGGCACTCCGCCCTATGTTGGCCTTGGATGGGTGACAAATAAGAGTAGCTTTTTGTTTGTTTGTTTTTGTTTTGGGGTTCTTTTTTTTTTTTTTTTTTTTTTTTTGGTAAGTTTATTTATTTGAGAGAGAGCAGGGTAGGGTCAGAGAATCCCAAGCAGGTTCAGTGCAGAGCCCAACTTGGGGCTCAATCTCATGAACTGTGAGATCATGACCTGAGCAGAAATCAAGAGTCGGCTGCTTAACCCACTGAGCCACCCAGGCTCCCCTAAGAAGTAGCTTTAAGAGTGTTCAGTCACCCAGACTTCTCTTTTGCCTTCACCCCCATTTTTCTCCTTCTGTTCAATACACATACTCTCCAAGCTGTGCTATTTTTTTTTTCCATCTTACAAGAACTATTTGTCATTTCCTTCTAGCAAATATTTCAGAATTCTACATAAGGAAGCTCTAAGAAGAAGAAAATTTTTAAAGAGCTTGGGCTTTAAAACAAGTTGAATATTTAATATTTTGAATGTTTAAATGCCATTTTGCCCCCATGAAAATGTTGCTTCTTGCCCCAAGAACCAGGTAATAGTTATACATTAACACTGACCTTACCATCTATGGATAAGCTGTTGCTTCATGATTCAGAGAGAGGCAGGGTTTTGAGCTAAAATGCTAGGCTGGATTTTAAGCAGTATGTACTGCTGGTGTTCCTAAGTAAGCTAAGTTCTCATTTGGCAGACGCCGTTTTTCCGATCACATCTTTGTAGTCAGAGCTGATGTTTAGTTTTCTCTGACATCGTGTCATTTCAGTACGATAATCAGACATTCTGTGAAAAAACAAAAACAGGCAAGACAAAATACTTCGGAACAGTACTCCACAAATATGTCTGGATATCGTTTTATCTCTTCCTTCTGCCCTGTTTTCAAAAGCTAACATAAATAAGCTTGAACCCTCCAAGTCTTGTTCCACTTTGATGTTGACTAATTCTTACCCTCGTAGCAGAAGGAGGAAGGGAGGGAAAGATAACTTGGTACCTGATACCTTTCCTTTATTTGGGCCGGGAGAGACCTGGGGCAGATGAAAATCAGGAGAGGAAACGGGATAAGAAGCGGTGATAGAGAAACTGTCTTTGAATAATACTCAAAATAGTATTTATCTCACGAAACATCCTGGACTTCACTGCTCTGAAACTCAAAGTGATTTGCAGAGAGACAGAACTTGGTTAGCACTTTGTCAACACATTACATTGGATGCTTTGGCTTGTCTTTGTGGGTTACTGTGTGTTCTTTGTTAAAGCTCTTCTGGATTTTAAGGGAGTTGGGTCTTCATTTCATATTCATGAATTCTTAATTCAGGTTAGCAAGATATTAGAAAATGGGAACAGCCGACTGATTCAGCCTAACTCTTGTTGGAGAAGTGCTCTGGAGGGATTATCGTGGATGTGGTGACTAAATGTCCTACCATTTCAGGACAGTTCCAGTTTAAAAATCTGTTTCCATAAATGTACGTGTGGTCTCATTTTTAGTTCAGGGTGACCACTAACGTGAGTGGCTCAGATCTGGTCTCAGTTCTACAAGTGTCCGTGTCCCAGTGTTCCCCTTACTTAGGGACGTGTGTCTCTCCCCTGGAGAGCAGTCTCACAAAACCATGTGAGTTTGATTTGGTCCAGAGTCATGGTTTAGACACTTAGCCTGAGCAGTACCTTTGCAAAGCAAACCTGCCAGGGTGTGCCATGTTCCAAGACAAGCGAGCTACTCAAGCAACTAGATGGAGGTGGAATCAAAACAAATGATTATGAGGGGCTTGTCGAACTGTGTTCTCAGCTGCAGCACCTCTTTAAGTGATACTTAAATGGGACCTCAGAGTATAAATCGGGTCACAGCTGAGGTGGGCAGTTGAACCCCCATCACTGGGCCTCTTCATTCCATCTAGTGGTGGTCCTGGGGGACTCTGTGGAACTCAGCAGGCTAGAGCAGAGACTTTCAGCGTGAGCATTCTGGGACCTATCTCCGCCCTTGCGTCCAGCCCAGGCTGGGCACCCTGCATTCTAGCTTTGCTTGTGGAAATTGTCTTGAGGAGGACCTTTGGCTATTTGTCCCCATGCTTCCTTGGTGGCAGGTGGCAATCAGCCCGCAGGGGTCATGAATGTACCTTCCAGCCTCCAGGTCTGCAGACCCTCTTTGGTTGGGTGGGCTCTCAAATGGGGTTTGCGATGGTGTGGCTTCCGGCCCTGGGCCCCTCCTCTGTCTGTCGGGCCCCCGGTGTGGCTGGATGCTGGTGCAGGATGGTGTGAGTGGGGGACATGTCACCTGGTTCTCTTACCTCAGCCAGATTCCTCCTGATTGTGTTTTGTTTTGTTCACTAGATGATGATTCAGATCTGTACTCGCCTCGGTACTCCTTTTCTGAAGACAGTAAGTGACGCAGAATTTTCTGGTCGCGGGGGAGGAAGAGAGGGTGGTGGATGGGGGAGGATATCTTCCTGTTTTTGGTTTCCCCCAGGTTTGAAAGTCTTTTGTACCCACTTTTCTTCTCTAGCAAAATCTCCCCTTTCTGTGCCTCGCTCAAAAAGTGAGATGAGCTACATTGACGGTGAGAAGGTGGTTAAGCGGTCGGCCACACTCCCCCTCCCAACCCGCTCTTCCTCACTCAAATCAAGCCCAGAAAGGTAAGAGCTCCCCCACCCATCATCAGCTGAGATTTAGGGCACTCACACCCAAGCTAGCAGTGAAGTATTGTCTCTCTCCGCTGGGGCAGGCAGCCTTGGAGGCAAGAGTCAAGCAGACCCGACTTTGAATCCCTGTGCCGTCACTCATGAGCAGTGACTTATTCTGAGTCTCAATGTCCTCATCCGTTAAATGGGCATACGTTTTACACTTATAGGGATGTTGTGAAGATAAAACAATGCATATAATATTTGTAGTTGTGCCTGACTAATGGTAATGGCTCAATTAATGTTGCCTGTAATTATCATGTCTTTTTACCCTTCTCACAAGAGAAATCTTAGCTGTAAGATTTGTCATGTGTTTTTATACTCTTTGTGCATACTGAAGGGGCCCATAATTTTAAAATAAAGCCACACATATTAGTATCTATTTGTTTATGTAACGCGTATCACTGAAAGATAAGGCTCGGACTGGTTACGCTGATGGCGTTCATCATCTCCCAATGGCTGTAGTAAATGACCCGCTTTTCTTTGTTGAGTTCTTATGCCTGATGGAGTAACCTTTTTATGCTTTGATAATTAATTTGAAAGGAAAGCTGAGGATGCCCTTACGTCCTGTGGGTAAACACGCAAGTGCATTCATCTTGAGGTTCAGGATATACCTCAAGCATCTACTGGGTACCTTCTGTGTACGCGTTGAGCCGGATACTGTGGGGGAATAGAAGCATATGTAAATCATTGTCCCTGCCTTCGAGAAGTTTATAGCTTTGCAGGAAAAAAATAAATATAATCACAGTGCAAAATGCAATAATGTACACGCACTAAAAATTTGCAATTTTTAAGGATTCACATTTCACCTGGAACCCATCCTTGGCTCAGGTTAATTAAGTAGCTGTGCCAAAGGCTGCAGTATTGGTGACTACTTGGGCAGGGTGTGAAACAGGCAAGAACATGGTTGTTAATAGCCAATAACATTTGTTGAGTGGTCACCATGGGCCCGGTGCTCTGCAAAGTGACTTACATGTGCTGTCTCATTTAACCCCTACAACATCCCCCTTTTTCAGATGAGGAAACTAAAGTAGCCGTAGGTGAGGTACTTGGCTCAGATCACCATGCCAGCAGCGCTGTAGCAGGGACTGGAACCAGAGCCACCTGGCTCCAGGACCCGCGTTCTCTTGCACTGCACTAGCAGGAGTGGGAGGTACAGGCATGCTTGGGGAATGATAAGCTCGTGAGACAAGAGCAAGTGTGGCTGAGGCTGCTTCCCACCCTTCTTCTCGTTCTCTTCTCTCTGCTTCCTGGTGCCTGGTTTTGAGCACAGGACACCTCAAGCCTTTTGTGAAGCGAACGCAGAGACGTAACTGGTTATTTTGAGAAGGAACCCAGCACAACTAAATGCTTCGCGTCCGGTCCGATTTTATGCTTCGGATATAAAAATTTCTTGATTAGACTACAGTCAGCCAAAGCCAGACCGTGTCGGATGCCAATTTTCATGAAAATAGCTCTAATAGGATTTTTTTTCTACAGAAACGACTGGGAGCCCCCAGATAAGAAAGTGGATACAAGGAAATACCGTGCAGAGCCCAAAAGCATTTACGATTATCAGCCGGGCAAGTCATCCGTTCTGACCAACGAAAAGATGGTAATGTGTATATTAAAGTTCTTTTGTCTCCCCTGCCACGTTCTTTAATCCCGATGCATTGTGCATCTGGGTTACGTTCTTTCTCCCCTGAGGTAGACTCGCTATGTTTCGAAGACCATGAAAACATGAAGCATTTTTACCCTTTTCAGTTTTGCAGGTGTTTATAAATTAAGTCCTGGGAGTCTGCTTTGAAAGAAACCTTATTGTTCTTTGTTGTTCTTTTTGTGCATGATTTGAACTAATTTAAAATCCCCTACTAATGTAAAGATTGATTTTGCTGCTGTCTTTTTAAAAACCTCTAACCATTAATTTATCAGGCTTATTGCTAACTGGACCAGAGTCAGGTTTTTGGTTTTTTTTTTAAGCGGCTCTTATTTGAACACACATAAATTTTGTAGAAGCTACCGGCACGTCACTAAGAGGTAAATAATGAATCTGATGTTGTGACTTGGGAAAAAAAGACCCAGGCTATTAGAATATGTCTTCCCCTTCTGCCGAGTGCAGTATTGAGGACGAATCTCATATTCAGTCTGGTTTCTGATTCTCTACACAAGTTCACATCGCCAAGCGATTGTAAGTGGGGAAAATGGCCTGTATAGGCATAGAAGACCACCCTGGAAACGAGGCTTCTTCTGCGAAGTGGGAAAGAATTTTTACAAACTGATTAGTTTTGTATCTGCCACTCACGCTTCCCTTTTGTTCACCCTTCGTTAGAAAAGCTGGTTCAGAATTCTGATCATGGTTAAAGGGATTCTCCAAAGCTCTATAAAGATTGCAGCCCTCCAGCCGTGCCAGCAGGATGGAATGATCATGCTGGGGTTTGGTTTTTATTAAAATGCAGTTACCACACTGCGAACAGATTAAGTAGGCCTCTGAAATGCAGGTTCAGATTCTTTTCCCTCCACCTCTTCCACTCTACATGCTTTAAGTAATAATTGATTTGACTTTTACTAAAATAAAAATGTGACATCTTTAAAAGCACAAAGGGATAAGTAATTTTAATTGGGAAGAAAGGTCAACAGTGCACAGAAATGCTTTAGAGCTGTCATTCTTTAGCATCACTGTGCACCAAAGTTATTTTAAGCAAAAAGTTCAGAGATGAGCAGAGAATTTTGCCTCTGGCCCCACAGTGCCCTGGGGGTCCTCTCCCTGTTAGAAGTAGAAGAAAATACATGGCAGAAGTTCACCTTCCACGCCGCTGTTCCTAGAAAGACAGTCATGTGCTTTGGCACATTCATGACACTTGAATCACCAGCCTGGGACGCACCGTCACATATCAGTACATTTAAATGACTTCAGAGATTCCATAGCCCTAGATTCTATAGGGTGCTTTCGTTTGGGCAATATTATGGTTCATAGGTGATCATCACTTTCAGGGAAAGCTTGCCCCTTTTCTGAATTTCTTTTTCGTTTCCCCCTCCTTTCCTTGGCTCCTAGTCATTTGACCACCATCCAGAAATAAGAAAAAAACAACATTTTGTTTTTGTGCTTCTCATTGATCCCATAATGGTTACAAACCCTGGAAAGTGACAGTAGTGCCCCTCAGGGGCCTCTGGAGAGTTGTGGTGGCCGCGCACACGGTTGGTGAAGCCCCGCCCGGCGGTCCTACACAGGAAGCTCCCCCGTGTGGTAAACGACCGGGGCCGGCCCGGGGACCGGACGTGAAGGCCCCAGGCGGGCCTGGGAGGAGCACCATGGACAGCCGTTTCATTCAGTGCTGTTCACTCTTTAGCTCTGTTCTTCCTCAGAGAAGTCTTTCAGTTGAGAGAAAAATTTCAGATCTCCTTCATTTCACAGTCTACTCCTCACAGTAGTTGAATTAGTCCTTTATTTTTGAAAATTTTCTCCCTGCTATTTTTGCCACGTGAACAGAAAAGTTGGCACGTAAGTGTCCGTGTGTCTTTCCTTTTGGCATCTGGTATCTGGTTTGCCAGAATTTGAGGACACCTTCCACCCCCACCCCTATCAACACACACACGCGCGCGCACACACACACACACACACACACACACACACACACACACACTTTTGTCGTTAACTGTGGATCAGTATGCTAACTCGTGACAGATGTAGAATCTAAATTTGCTCACAGAAATGTACAACTCCTATTGAGGAGAAAAATGTGTGGTTTTTTTCCCAATTTGAGGTACTCCTGTCTGCTGACGCTTGCCAATTTCAGTAGCGACCTCACAGGCACATCTACCACAGGGAGGGTGGCAGTAGATTGTAGAGGCCGCCTAACAGCTTGTCTTGTCCCAGGTGCGAAGCTGGACCATCCCCGGCCAGTGAAACACTGTGCTGCCTTCCGAATCCCACACAGTACATTTACAGCCTTCTGGCCTCTTCAGTCGTTTAGCCAACTGCTGTGACATTCTTCATAACTCCTCAGCCCCTCTCATCATAGTCTGAGACCACTGTCTTGTCTTGCGGCCTTGGGATTGGAGGTCTGTTGGTCGGGCCTTGCTTTGTCACAAATGGCCTTTTTCTGGCTTTGTTCCTTTAACTTTCCTCTAAAGTCCCTTAAGAGCTTCAGCTCAATTCAACAGATATATAGAGAATAACTTTTATGTGCCAAGCCCTGGCTTAGAGGTTGGGGTCCCTGCCCCCACAGGCATATATTGGGAAGGACAGGAATTAAAATAGTAATTATAGACACGATACAGATTTGGATGTGTAAAACAAGGGGGTTGACCCAACTTGGTTTCTTCCGGTGTACAGTCACTTTGAGTTTCTTCCTGGCTTTTCAAGTTTGTCATTTACCCCTGTTTTAGCTTGGTATCCCCTGCAAACGTAGAGGGTCTGCCTCCTTCTCAGGAACGTGAGAAGGGGATGTCCTATACTATAAAGAGCGCTGGACCTAGGAGTTGGAAGATCTGAGTTCAAATTCTGAGTCTGCCCTAAGGTATCTTGGGGCAAGTCATTTAACTTTCTGGAACCTCAGTGCTTTCATCTGTAAAATGGGAAGTATTATTTGGCCTGCCAACATTACCGAAGCACTGAGTATTGAAATGAGTATTGAGTGGTATTCCATACTTACTGAAGTGTCGAATGAGAGGATGACGTGTGGTCACGTACAAAAGAACTATGAACACTATAAAGTGCTATGGAAATGAACGTACCACATTAAGATTGTTTAATTAAAAATTGAAGCTAGGCTCTGGCTCCTTTCCAAGAAGCAATACCATCCTTGAGGAGAATCAGGCATTTTTCTGGCAGGTCATCTGCCTTTTCCAAGGATTTTGCCGAGCTGGGAAAATAGCCCACGGTAGCAGAGAACCAAGCCTGGCGTTGTGGAACCCACCCTGCCTGCCGGTACAGAGCTCACATTCTGCATCCAAAAGGACGTTTTCTATTTGTCCATTCCATAATTGGATCCACAGCTGAGTTACAAATGACAAAATCAAACACAGATGTCAGTGCCGTGTGGTATTCCCTCTTTAACTCTCTCTCTGGGCACCTGCTCTAGGCCTAAGCAGTTGACATGCCTCCTGATTCAGTTCTCAGCACTGTGTTAACCTCCGCAGTTAACAACACTCTGCAAACAACCTTCGGCAATAAAATGGGTTAATTCTTTCAGGACCTAGTACCAGAACATTCAGGCCATTTCCTGAAAGAGCTGGTACATTTTATTTAAAACAACAACGACAAAAACCTAACCTATTCCCAGGGAGCAGTTTATAAATAGTGTTTAAAAATAATAAACATGACATAGGTTTCATGAAACCCCATCCTGGAAGGGTCTAGGATGCCCCAGGGTCCGAACGGTCCCTCCTGAATAGTTGTGTCCTTATAGATCTTGTGCCTCATTTCACTGAATACATAAAGAATCCGTTTGGAATCCACTATCTTACATCATTTCACAATCCGGTGAGAAGGAATACACCTTCTCCTTCAGGATTTAAGCCCTAAGTCCCTAAAGCCAGTTGGAGGAGGTTTTAATCTGGGTGCAAGAGGACAGACGCCATTTCAGTAGACCTTTCCCTCTGATCCCAACTAACTTACATTCAACGAATTTCAGTTAAAGAAGAGTTCTCTGCCTTATCTTCCTCCATTTAAAACAAAAGTAGAGATCATGGTAAAAATTCTTCTAAGGATTTTAGAAGAAGGGTCTGGTCAAGATCACAAAGTTTGCAGCCATTTCTACAAACTGCAAAAGGCCTGTTAACAGAATGTTAAGAAAAACGTGTCTGAAGGGGCTACTCTGTGAAGCAGTGTCGTCCAATTTCCTTCACGCGTCATTGCCCCGAGGGAGTGAAGTTTATTTTCTATTGTTTTCAATCTTGGTGCAAAATGTATATTTTATATTTCATATTGTTGTCAGAAAATCATCATATCTCTGTCATTTAGTGACTGCCGAGGTTTTCTGAAACATATATACACATATATGAATTTAATGAAGCCATGAGCCTCTGATGCTTTTGTCTGATGTGAACGTACATCTCCAGTTTATTAAGGGGAAACCTGATTTGCTTGTCAGGCATTCATTTGCCGACTAATTATTTCCAGAAACACAAGTGATGCCACAGAGCAAGGAAAACTTTCTAAATATCTGACTCCATATGGAATCCCATGGAATCAAATCATCAGTCTGTGTGAACTGCCTCTTAGAGTTATATAAGGTTGAGATATCTAACTAATTTTTGTAACATAACCCAGAAGTTTTTTTCCCCCCCTGCTCTGTTGTCTGTCTCGTTCAGCTTTTCCCTCACTTTATTTTTCCCAGTTCTTTAACATTTATCTGTGAAAACACGAAGTGTATTCTGTCTGTATTCATCCCCCATGGATGCTCATTTAAAATGTTTTTACACTTGTGTTCTGTTTTTACCTATATCATCTTTCACTTTACTGTTTATGGGACATGATTTCTCACCTACTCATGTGCCATTAAAGATGCAGTATTAACAAATTGGCTTTTATGAAGTGTTGGTATTTGCATTTCTTTTGAAAACCTTAAGGCAGCTTTGCAAATAAATACTAAAACTATATAAATTATTTGCTGTACTCATCTGGCATAGATGGCTAAATGTTTGGTGTGCTCACCAGATTGTTTGCTCCTAACTAACAGCTCTTTGTAAAGAGGAAATGAGGGCTTTCTCTTCTCCCACGATAAAGTTATTGAGGAATAGGCTCATATTCCGATCTGTCGTGGAGGTCAGCAGTATGGTGTAAAATTCTCCACCCGTAGTCCATTTGCCTTCTGCCTTAGGGCTGAGAATGATTCACTCACTGCTCTCTACCACCATTTCTCTGTTTTTATAAACCCATCCTCTCCCACCTGTTTTAGCTCCTTGTTTTTGCTGATGTCTGTAAAAATGGATGATTGCTGCTGTTGAATACAGTTGCTATAGATACCCGGAAACCACTGCATCTCTACTGGCCTGTTCCTATGTAATCTTTGCATAATGTTATCCTTCTCTCTCTTCCATTTCCCTATCACCAACCCCTATAGAGTCGGGATATAAGCCCAGAAGAGATAGATTTAAAGAATGAACCTTGGTATAAATTCTTTTCGGAATTGGAGTTTGGGAAACCGGTAAGTTTAATAGCTTCAGTGGTTATAGACACCTTTTTAAATAATGCTGTTGATGCATTGTTGCCGCTAAACAGTCAGATCTATTTGTAAGGAATGCAGGAAGCAGGGAACAGCCATTTCACTTGTCAATAGTGGGACTGTCTATTCTCACTACAACCTGTAAGCTTTTGCCGAGAAAGGACAGTGAGCTCTGGAATTATTTCTTGCCATAAAATCACAGAGAAACACGACTAATTCATTGCTCAGGACCTCCCACCACTAGCAACAAATATCACACGCCTTGTGGACAGCATTATTTCAGCCACTGGTTTGATTACTTAACCAAAGTCTTTATGGCAAACTGAAGATAAGCAGGAAAATGCATTACACACTGGGAAGACCAGCATTGTCACTGCTTTAAAAAGAAAAAAAATTTTTTTAAGTACATGTGCAAGGGAAGTACCCAAAAGGGCCTTTGTGTGTAGATGTGATCCACAAATACATCCCTGTTATAGGTGACTCAGGGAATGATCTACAAGTTAGGGTAATATTTCTCAAAATTTGAAATGGGAGTTAGGCTCAACACTAAATGTGCTAGAGTTCCTAATGTTTTGCAGCTTCCCTGTGATGTCTCTGAGTTGGCCTTGGTGCAAACTGATTTTTGGCACTGACGGGAGGATTTTCTTAGCCCTGCACCCAGAGGGGTATCAAACAGAAGGGAGAATTGAGTCATTTCTCCACTGGAGATGGCTAGAAACTGACCCTAAACCTCCAGTTACTTTAAAGTCTTACTACAGCTGCAAAAAGAATTTATGGGTGGAGGAATTAAGTGTATATACATATAAAAAAAACCATTTTGTCAGATGCTTGTATGAAACTTTAAACATTGAAGCCAGCACTGGAATCACTGGGGCTTGGAATGATAGTTTTATTTGCAGACAGGAATTTATAGTTCAATAAAATGTTACATTCCATGGTGTACATTTTTCATTAAGATGAAGCCAAAGACAGATGCAGCGGCTGCTGTGGAACTGCTAATTTGATTCAGCGATGCTGAGCTTTGTTAGGAAGTTGAGGCATCTTCTGAGTTAGGAGCGCCTGACTTACAAACATCCTGCTGGTGGGAACAAGTTTCCTTCCTGCTCACCCTGTCCTGGATGCCTCTTAGCTGCTAAGCTGTCCTGAGTGAACAGCGCCACCTAGTGCAGTATAGAGGGATGTGTCTAACCTGGAGTCTGCACCCTCTTCTCTCCCTAGCTGTGGTGCACGCCTCATTTCTCCTTTCTCTCCCTTTTTCCTTTGCTGTTCACCATTCAGACTTCACTGAAGTCCACCTCAGGCAACCTTCTCCACCCTCAAAAATTTAACAGTGTCTTAACCCTTTTCTTTTTCTTAAAAGTTGTTCAAACATCTCACACGAAAAGCTACTTCTGAATCGTGTGGTCCCTTCCCCCTCTGCCAAAGGGGGGAAAAAAAAAAAAAAGACCATGATTGGTATATGTAATAACAATGCCATACCTTCATCAGGGTAAGCAAAAGCTATTAGCTTTAAATTCTGTGTAATGGAGAGTCCATGTCATAGATTTTGGAAGCTCCTCTCAGAATTCACAAATTGCTAGCCATTTCTCATTTGCCAAATAACTAAATTAGTTTTATCTGAAATGTTAACTTTTAGGGAAAGGTGCGAAACAATTTTTATCATGTGATTGGTTTGTTTTACTGAATCTGTAATTGCAAATAATTCTGTTTTGGTTAGCAAAGGGCAGTATTTGAGTCCCAGCATATATTAAATAGGCTCTGTGAATAGCTTGATAGACTAACACTGTTTCTGCTGGAAAGTGTGGTCTGAGAACCACACAACCAATCCAAATAAATGTTGAGGACACGGTCCATTTGTGTAGTGAGACCTTCCTAGAATTTGTATTGCTACTGTTGTTCTAGCTGCCTCTTAATTATTTAAAGACTTAGTGATCCTTTTCCAAAATGTCATTTCCTCTGAAGCCAATGATGTTCCTCGCACAGACCTTAGAGCCCTTCTAAAATGGGACTTTTTGTGTGGGTTTTTTAAAGTAATAAAAGATAATACTGTTGAAGACTTGCCAAAATAACTTAATGCCCATATCCTGAGGAACAGTTTTGAGACGAGTGGCTCCTTATGGTCTAGAAAGAAGCATCTGAAGGGTGGGCTTGTCATCCAGTGGAACCAACTTGATGACTGGCTCTTGCTCCAAGTTTGGGAAGAAGGTGCTGTTGGGAGAAATTTTTTCTTCAGTCCTACCTTAATTGCTCTAGGCTATAATAAGAGCTATAAATAAAAGTGGTGTAAATCATGGAAATTGTTTCAGCAGGTTTTTCACTCATTCAGAAGCAGAATGAAATTAAAACTCTTACCAAATAATATGAATCATCATTTCTATTTTTTTTTTCCATACCAACTCCGGACCCACTTCCCCTGAGTGAAAAGCCTGCCAGAACTTGGACACTAGACATTGACCCTGAACTCCTTTCTTCCTCAACTCTTGCACTTAAAGCCAGCCACCCAGATGAGCTGAAATCTTAGCAAGATGCTGGCTTGTAGTACCTTTTAGCTCGGATACGTTGTTGTAGAATATCAAATAATTCAAGATGCCAGGCACCCTTTTTGTAAGACTTTTAAAACCAATTTAATTTGTAAGCACTGCCTTAACATTTTGCAGTTATGAAAGAAATGACTAGGTAAGATCATAAGTGACTTTAAAAAGTTTACTTCTCCAGGTGAACAGTCCAAGTGTATTAAGTGCTTAAAGATGAATGGTAATTTTTAATAGCACTTACTTTACACATTGCAGAGTATATACATGCACAGAGATTGCATTATTGACCTATTAGCTGTCAGTGATGAAAGCACCTTGGATTCAGATTGCTTTTCATTTGCAGGTTCATTACTAACAGTCTGGATGTTAGTTCTCCCCTCCCGCCCCCCGCAATTTCTGCAGGAATCAACGTGATTTCTAGAAGTAAGCTCAAGGCAAAATGTCACAAAGTAAACCAATTTGCATGCTTCCACATAGTTATAATATTTGCTCAAAATTCTAGGAGCTATTAATGATCTCCTCTGTTCAGGAGTCATTGGATAAGACATCTCAGGTCTAAATAGGCAAAACAAGGTCTACTTGGTGGGGGAGAGGTTCCACAGTTACAAGTGGCTTGTAACTTCCAGATGTCCTACCCTCTGAACCCCTCCTTCATTAAACTTACAGTTCTCTTGGCAGAGTTCTGTTTTAGGAATGCAGCTCTAATTCTAACTTGAAGAGTTAAAGGAGAAAATGAAAATAACCCTATAGTCTGCTGTTCAAATTCAAGTTATGGACTGTTCTGTAAGGCAGATGAAAGGCATGGCTGTACTACCAGCAATGTTATCAAAGTCTAGTTAAGCTTTAAAAGGAGATTTTAAGTGTTGTCCACTGGAATTATCTAGTTACACAGTGCATTATAGAACACCCATTTTGTACATGGATTTCAT
The DNA here is from genome assembly GCF_023721935.1 of Panthera uncia. NCBI lineage: Eukaryota > Metazoa > Chordata > Mammalia > Carnivora > Felidae > Panthera > Panthera uncia. Next base: position 52,920,123 of record NC_064818.1, on the reverse strand, counting down.
TGCCACAAACCACAGAAAGCACATTTGGTTCAATTTACCCTCCCCTGGCCAAATCTCCAAATTCACAACACTTATTAAGGTATAATGAATTCTACCGTGGAGAAGACTGCTTCAAAAACATAGAATCTCAGTGTCCATCTTAATTTGAAAACAATAGTGAGGATGTATGTCAGCCGTCTCAACTAAAAAAGAAAAAAAAAGAATAGTGAGGAATTTCAGAGTTTTGATTTTTGTTCAAATTGGTGTTAATGCTTTTTTTTTCTTCTGTTTTCTTTTTTTATGTTTTCAATGTTTAGAATCCAACAATGATTTACTCTTGAGATGTAGACCTAGAAAAAAATTCCCAGTTAATGTTTCCAGCTCCTAAATCCTGCAGAACCCTTCCCTGGGCGGCCCCCTCAGGAGGCAGAGTGCCTGCTCCCTGTGTTTTGAGTTCACTTCTCTGTGTTGATACAGTTCTCCTAGTGTGCCCCTCTTCGTTTGAGCCAGTCTCCGTGTTTGTCTTTATGTCTTTATGCTCATTTCTTCATTTCCTCCTCTGCTTCCCGTCAGCCTCCCAAAAAGATATGGGATTATACTCCTGGAGACTGCTCTATCCTTCCTAGAGAGGATAGAAAGGTAATTCCGCTGTGCCTCCTCCGTGGGCTGTGTGTGTGTTCTCTAGCCTGGTTAGTGTGAGTGTGTTGTGGGGTTTTTGGTTGTTGTTGTTTTTTTTTTTTTTTTAATTATTATTATTTTCTCAAATCACTTTTTTTTAACTTGATAACTTTTTTTTTTTTTTTTGGCTTGGTGATAAAACCATTTAACAAAGTCTGTAAGACGTCTACTAATGTTTAGAGGTTTATAAAGCAATGCCTTATTCTCCTGACATATCCTGCTTGTCACAGTCACTAGACTCTGAAAAGAGCAAAAATAGGTCTTTCGCAAAAGGTAGGTTTTTGTGGTATTTGTAGTTCTCTCTAGCGAGTAGAATAGCCTTTTGGAGCTCTGATGACTTGAGGATTTGTATTTTCTCTGCCTAATGTTGCATTCTGTTTTCACGTCTGCACCTGATTTCTAGTGAGCTCTTGTGTTCAGTCATGCCATCTTTGCCTTATTAAAGTATAGCGCTAAACCAGCTCATTTTTCAAACTTAACCTTCCATTCTTTCTGCCTCTCCTCTAAACTAAAACATGCTTTCCCATCTTTTCTTTCTCAAACCAGACTAATCTAGAAACAGATCTCAACCTCTGCCCAGCAGAGTTAGAGGCAGATTTAGAAAACACGGAGACGCTTAATAAAGCACCCGGGGCAAACTTGTCACAGGTATTTCCTAGTTTTTCTCACGCTGTCGGTTCCTCTTCCAGCTCGGTTTTGTTTTCTTCTCTGCTCTCTGGTTTCGATACAGGCAAGGCAATGAGTGGTAATGCTGCTTCTTTTTAAGCTGCATGGCTTTCTGACTCCTGTTTTCCTCTCCCACCAACCTAATTTTTGCCTGGATTTCTTTTGAGCTTGGCATCTTCCTTAAAGGAGACTTTTCAAATATACACAGGGTGGCTGGTGATTTAAATGACCCCACCCCCGTATCATTGTCTTTCTGTGCTCTCAGAAGGTGACCCTTTCCTTCCCTTGCCTCCATATACCTTCTCCAGATTTTCAGGGAGCCATTTTTGGGGGGCACTTTCCTTGGTTTTTTTTTTTGCAGCCTTGGGAGATGCCAACCTCAGAGATCATTTTCAAAAACACAGTGGCAGTGATTTGAGTGCCTCTTACGTGCCTGGCACCATCAGAGCGTTCCTATTTGTCATTTGGAAGGTTAGAAAGTTCTCCATGAAAAAATGCACTCCAGAGGCCAGACAGCCTGGCCACAAACAAGCATCTGAAACTCAACCTGCATGGGTATTTTTAAAGAGAGCTATGTCAAAATGTGGTTTATTAAAGGATATGTCAGAGAGAGAGAGAGAGAGAGTCCAAGGTAAATGGGTTGCCAAGGGAAGAAACATACCAACTATTTGGACAACCACCCCCAGGGCTCCCTGACAAAATAACAAAGACTCTTACAAGGAAAGGGTATCTTTACAGAAAATAAAGAAGGAATGCAGTCACTGCTGGAGAGGCTAGAAAGGTCCACAGACCATGGCAGGAAAAGTGGGAAATCCTGTGGGTCGTGTTCTGTTTAAGCAGAACTAAGACAAGGAGGGTCTTGAGAGACTTGGGTTATGAAATCTTGTGAGTGCTGGACCCTAAGCCAGGGAAGGAGTAGGGAGCCCATGGGATTATGGCAGCAGCCAAGGCAGGCTGAAATAAGGTCAGAAGCTGCAGAACTGAAAGCAGATCAGGAGAGCTGGGGTTCGGGAATCCAGAATCACAAAAGGATGAGTGCACCCAGGCCCCTCTTCAGAACTTGGGTGAGGCACAAAGGTGAGCCACAGTGCACACAATCAAGGCAGATATATCATGGAGCAGGGAGAAGGGGGTGGGGGGTTTCCAGCCAGGGTGGAGACTGGAACCGGTTGTAGCCTCTGTGGGATGGAAGGTCTGAGCTAGTTTGAGAGTGAGAACCTCAGGTAAGTCCTAGAGTGCTCTGGGGCGGGACGGGAGCGTGAAGATTCCAGGTCCTAAAACAAATCAGGGATCACTTTTCAAAATAGTCTAATAAGAGCAGTTCTATTATACATACAAGGAGGGAAGGCAGCTGGAGAATTACTGAACTCGCTAAGGCCTCCTTGAAGTTAGAGACAGCTTCCAGTACATGGACCACTACCCAGGCAAGGTGGGCACAGAGAAGGGTCTGATGTGTGAACTTTGCCTTCAGAAACATGACAGCTTCGTCACACTCATGCATAAGGCTCTCCAATTATGCACAGCAGTGCCTGCGAAGAGCTAAAAGAATGGTATGGGCTCTGAGTGCCAGGAAAAACTGACCTTGTGGAAGACTTCTCCAAGGAGTTAGCCGGGATCTTAAAGGATGGGTGCAACCTAGGTACATGGTAGAAATAAGGGGCATCCATGTGAGGCATGGTCAAGAGCACAGAAGTGAACACATTTAGCATGTATGCAGGGAATAAAGTAGAAAATTCACCTGTAATGGAAAACTCGGTAGTAGTGGAAGGTAGGTATGGGAAAGAGGGTTGACCCTGGATTACAGAGGCTCAGAAAATATGGCTAAGGGGATGATTTTGTCTACAGACCAATGTTGTGATTCTGGAATTGTTTTTGGAAAGTCTGTGTCCTCACTCTAGAGAGGTGAAGTTGAAGGGAGAACCCCCAGTTGGAGGTGCAGAAGGCATGGAGGCTACTGCAGTGGTCCCAGCATGGAAGGGTGAGGGCCCCCACTCCAGCACCAGCATGAAGGGAGGCGAGGGGTGGATGTGACAGCGCTCACAGAGGAAGTTGCAACAGGACATTTTAACTGGTGTGTAGAACAAAGAATTGGGGGATGGATGGGGACAGAGGCAACTCTAGGGTTTTGGCTAGGAAGTCAGAGGGGTGAGGACCTTCATACATCACATAAGATTGATGGGGAGAAAATCAGCACAGTGGTAAGACGGGGTTAGTTTTACGTGATTTATTTTTGAAGCATTGGTTGGGTATCATGTAGGGAATATCCAGTAGGCAGCTGGAAATCTAAGACGAGGTGTCCTGAAAGAGGCAGGGGCTTATAAAGTCAATTGGAGCCACCTGAAGAGAGTGATGGGTGAAGCCCTGGGAGCAGATGAAAGATGGAAGGAGACTCATGTGAACGGAAAGGATGAGAGAACAGCAGCTACCCCCTGGGATGTTAGATGGCATGGAACAGGAGAAGAAGGGGGAGAGTCAGAGGGTGAACAGTTCAGAGAGTTGAAGAAAGTACAACTACCCAGTGCTCCAGAGAGGTCAGCAAAAGAAGACTGAGGAAAGGTCAATGGACTTGATAAACTGGAGGTTTCTAAAAAAATCTTTGGAGGTTGCTGGGTGAGTAGTTGCTGGGAGCCAGGGTAGAGAAGAATCCGGGGGTCCCCCAGGGGTACAGCACTGATTGAAAATATGTGATTGTGGAAGGAAGGAAGGAAGGAAGATGTTCCCAGAGGGCTCCACAAGGTCATGCAAAAGTTTTTCCAAGATGGAGACCAGGGCATCATCCTCAAAGTGGAGAACACCCAGAATGGGACAGGTGCCAAGGTGGGAGATGGGCAGGAGGGCTGGAAGGATGAACGTGGAGGTAAGAGCCGCACCTTCTCTGAGGAGTAAGGATGGGCAGCTGGGGTGGGGGAGGGCAGTGTTCTCATCCTGGGGCAGAGGTGTCCTCCCAAGTGAAAGGACCCAGCAGGTGAGGGTGGGTGTTCGGCAGGCAGAGGACCAGGCAGGTGAGCCCTGATGAAGGTTGCTTCCTGTCCAGTCTTCTCCTCCCTCTTGGTCACTCTTCCCTTTCTTTATCCTGGTGTTTCTCTCCTTCCCCCTAGTATCTCCTTCCCTCCAGATAGGGTATTTCCCTTGAAATAACCACCATTGGGGTTAGGAGTATCTTTAAAAGTTAACTTTTTCATCAATTTATTCAACTATCTCATTATTTTTAAAAAATAAATTGAGCCCTTTGCCTTTTTTCCTCCAAGACAACAGAAACCCTCAACTATGTAATTATGTTGCCTTTTCTCTGCATGTAGCTCTTGGTTGTTTTCTTTCTATTGGGTAGTGGCCTGTAATTTTATAAAATGCTCCCCCACTCAGACTGAAGTGGTCATTCGTGGGCTTTGTGAAACTGCATTTCTCACACATTTCCACATTCTAAACCTGCAGTGGTGAACAAATGATCTAAATACAGTGTGGTCTTTTCAAATGCATTTTTGTACTTTCTGTACCTAAGATGTCAGGTGATCCTCTCTCTGGATGTGGCATTGGGTGCATGAAGGAGTCTCTCTCTGGTGGGCTTGGCCAGGGGCTCTGAGGGCTGGGTATAAGCCGGTGAAGGCTGTGTTGTCCTCGTCACTAATGCATGTTGGCCAAATGGTGGGCTATCTGCTCTGCGGATCTATATTTAAGCATAAGCCAGGGAGCCATCTTCCAGTGCACCCAGAGAGCAAGAGTGCCCGCTGGGCCAGAAAGCTTCCAGCACCTAGACCTTTCCGGCCAAGCTCCCCATCTCCCAAAGGTCCTTGGTTGGCTACATTGGGAAAGGAAAGGGGCTGCTCTCTTTCCCCTTGGCTTGGAGTGTCTGAGGTAAAATAAATGATCTACATTCTTTTTTTTTTTTTTTTTGACCTTTACAGAGCTCGACGGTCAGCCCCACTCCAGAAATTTCTTCAGAGCTTCCTGGATAGTAAGTTGCCACCATTTACATGGCTTACTGTATTAATGTCAGAAATGGGAAGAGGCTATGTTTTGGACCCAGGTGTTTTGTTGGCATCAGTCTAGTGGCTTTGGTGATAAGCAGCAATTTGATTATGTTCTTCAAATTATTTTTCTGTTTTCTCTTCCTCTTCTAAATTAATTTTGTGATGACTTGTAGTATTTTTGATAAGCTTTTTCCTATATGGGCATCTTTACCTTTAGGATGTGAGTCTGTCTGAGTTTGGAATCAAAGTTCACTCATTTGCTGGTTGTTGGTTGGGGTGTGTGACTGAGATGGGCCACACTGGATATAAAGGGGAAGGGGCGGGGAGTTGGGTCCTCGGGCAGCACCTCTCACGGGGAAAGGTGGAGCCAAGAGGGGGCTAACTTGTGAGATGTGGATTTATTTCCTCATACCAGTCCAGATTCTGCCTGGGTGATGCGTGCACACTCCACTCCACGGAGTAGCCGCCAGTCTCCTTTCCGCCTCCCTAGACCATCCTGAGCCCTGTGCCACATTACTTGCCACACGGCTGACACGTTCCAGTGCCGTCCCCTACCCGTCACCTACACGGCACATGGCAAGCACTGAGCTGGTACAGATCGGCCCGGAGCCTCCCTGTCCCCAATGTTGGCACCTCTTAGGGCCCTTGTTCTGTTGCTGAATACCTGAATCATGCTCTTGTGTTAAGAACACAAGATAATTTATCTGTTGATAAATTATCAGCTCCCTGAGAGCAAGGGCCGCATCTCTGTAGTACCTGATGCACCCAGTGCATTTGGGAGCTTGTTGTGGTGGGAGCTGCTTCTCGTCGCCATCGTATCCGTATCTCATTCTTTGAAATATGATGAGAAAAGGCACAACTGGTACCTGTTCCATTGGCATCGGGTAAACCCCACAGTGAGCAAAGTTCACCTCTTCAAATAGAAGCCTGGCTTAATCTGAAAGCTGAGTCCATGGAATTTCTGGCATATGTTGTGGTCACTTGGGAATGAATGTCCTACCTCCCTTGCCAAAGAAGGCATGCTACAAGAGTAGTTTCATTTGAAAATCAGTCAGCTGGGTTTAGGGTATTTCAGTGGGAAATTGGAAAAAAATCTTAATTCTTTTAGTATAGTCACCAAATCTCTGGCTGGATCCATTCTGTTCATTTTTTCCCTATAAATACGGGTTAAGATTATGACTAAATTTACCCCAGAGCGTAAGAAATGGAGAAGCTACATTAGGACAGCAGCTAGAAGGGAAGTTACCTGCTTTCTTGGAAAAGTCCAGGCATAAAGTCTGTCACACCTAATGCGGGTTTGGTCATCAGACCAGCAGTGCGATAGACCTCAGAGCTCAGATATGGTGTCGGGACCCCCTTCCTGAGCTCCCTCCACTCGGGGCTCTGAGGCTCACTGTCATTAAGGAGCTAGTTGGGCTGTGCCTTTGGCTGTAAGGATGACAAGTCCCAGGCCATCTAGGTCCCCAGAGATGTTCTTTCAGAGGTGACATCCACCAGATGACCTTAGGCTACCTGCAGGTAAAGGGCGTCTTCGAGGCCACAGCTCCCTGCAAACTCTCCATGGTCCCTGGGGCCACCTATTTGTCCCCTTGACAGTCTTGACACAGCCCAGTGATTGCTGGGCTGATTGCTCCAGATCTTTCCCTGCCCCTACTGTTTTCAGGATTGCCCAGTGTTAACCCTTCTGCCTGGACTCCACCCCCCCCCCCCCCCCCCCCCCCGCCCAAACCTCCTTTCCTTTCCCCATCTCCCCAGAGTACATGGCACAGAAGAGGCTGCTTCTGGTGGCCGGGTGAATAAATTGTCAATGTGCCTTAGTTAATGGGTGAATTCTTACTGGATCTAACGCACGATGTTTAGTGTTAAAATAAGAGCATAAGATACAGTCCCTTAGTAGTTTGTGGGCAAAACACATACCCGGAAGGATGTTGGTAGCTGAAAAGGCAAAGTGGCAAATGAATGAAGGAGGTTAAAGGATTAAAAGTATTCAGGTTTGGGCCCCCTAGGGTACAATCAATCAATATAATAACTTAATAAAATAAATCGTAAGTAAAAGTTTTCAGAAGAAAAAGCAGTGCCCACAGGCTGTCAAAGTTAGGAGCACAGGTCTTGAGTGAAATAATTTTAGTGACTTAATTGAACATGTACTATGAGCCAGGCCGTATGGTTAACATCTTATGTACGTTCCCTCACTTAGTCCTTTCACCATTCCAGGGTCAAGTATTATTTTTGATGCCCATTTTATAGGCAAGGAAACAAGCACATAAGGCCATGTGATGCCCACAATTCCACAGCTGGTACCCAGCCGAGCTATAGCCAGAAGAGGAATAATGAAGTTCTAGGAGAGTGGATGATGTTGGCAGTAAACTCTCATCTGCACCGTACTGACTCAGAACTGGGCAGTAAATTCACAGAAAGCAAGCTACAATTGACTGGTTCTGAGGGATTAGAAAAACAACGTAGGCAACTATTTGTAATACTGTGTTAGCAGGATTGAAGGGGGCTAACGCAACTGCTTAAAAGAACACGTGGCTTTCAGACGTTCTGAGTATTTGTGTACCTAAAGATATTTGCTGTGTTCATTTATCAAGCACTCTTATTTATGTCACTGAGCTAGGTCTCCAAAGACCTCTGTTTCAGCCATAGTCTGGCTCTCATGAGCTACTTGGCAGGAATACGTGAGTTTTATCTTCCTGCTATCCTACCAGTTGGGGATTTTTCAATAAGTCAGGCTAGGTTTCCTTCCAGTTTGTTTCAAATGAGTAAGGTTTTTCTGTATTTGGAATTGGTGGGGAGCCAGCCTCAGCACACTTCCTGACACTCGGGGAAGTGCACAGCAAATGTTTGCTGAATCAATGAATGTGCCTGGGAGTCTTTATTAACTAGCATCCAACTTGCTCAGCACTGAGGCCAGCAACTTTTGCAGACTGAATCTGGCCCCTCTGACTGGATAGTTGGGAAGGACGTGTTGAAAGAAACATTGGCAAGACTTGACTTAACCCCAAAGACTGAAGGAGGAGTCGCAGGACAGCCCAGGTTCAAAAACATTGGGATTAAAAAAAAAAAAAATTCTAGATTGATAGATAGATAGAATGAGTCACTAGAGAAGTGATGATGTTGTTTTAAATCTACGTTCTTATCATATCTTGGACAGTTTAGAATTCTATTAATTAACATGACTACATATCACACTGTTAAAAGAATGTGCATACAGAGAGGAAGAAATTCACCCATAGCCCCAATATCCCAGTATAACTACCAGTCCTTACTTTCAAAAAATATATATGTATTTGTTTGTTTGTTTTATTTTATTTTTGAGGGTGGGGAGGGGCAGAGAGAGAGGGAGACACAGAATCTGAAGCAGGCTCCAGGCTCTGAGCTGTCAGCATAGAGGCCAACATGGGGCTCGAACCCATGAACCATGAGATCATGACCCGAGACGAAGTCAGATGCCTAAACCAACTGAGCCACCCAGGCACCCCCAAAAATATATTTTTTATGCTTGCAATCACAATGTCCAATTTTGTATGTTATTTCCCTAGAGTTATCAGATTTTAAGTCAGCCCTGACTTAAGATCTGATGATTTTCATCATTGTCATTTCTCTTTTTATTTGAGAGAGAGAGAGAGAGAGAGAGAGAGCGAGCGCTCACATGCACACACAAGTGGGGCGTGCGCACGAGCGGGGAGGGGCAGAGAGAGACACAGAATCACAAGCAGGCTGCGGGCTCTGAACTGGCAGCACAGAGCTTGATGCAGGGCTTGAACCCACAAACTGTGAGATCATGACCTGAGCCAAAGTTGGATGCTAACTGACTGAGCCACCCAGGTGCCCCTCATCGTTGACATGGATTAGCACTAATTCTTTAGCACTAATTCATTTTTTGCTTAACTAAAGAGGCTTTTCTCTATTTGGCCAGCAAGTGGCACTCAAGAGCACGCTGCTTTTTCCTCAGAAAACACTTTCTTTTAACCTAAGATCAAAACACAAATTTTCACCTGAAGAACTATATGAAACTCTCCTGGGCCTTGAAAATGTTTCAGAAATCTGCATGTAAGCATTTAATTTTATAGAGTCATTTATTCCACTGGTATTTATTGAAAAGCAGTGCTAGGCACTGGGCATGCAAAGATTAGTTAAGATGAACTGCCTGCCCTCAAGGGGCTCAGAGTGTGATGGGGACACAGGCTTGTAAATCACAATTAGAATCTGGTGTGGTAAACGCAGTGCTGGGACCCAGAAAGAGTAACAATCACATACTGTAAATATAAAAGGTAATTTTTTTCATGCAGTACAAAGGCTAAAGATTTTCTAGACTTCCTCCTCCAAAGCCACAGTTAAAAAGTTGCGCTTTTTTTTTTCTTGCTAAAAACAACAAATGGTTCTGAACAGTGAATTCCATGAGGCTGGAATTTGTCGCCTGTTTTGTTCCCTGTTGAAGCTCCACCTGGAAGAGTGATTCACACTTAATAGATGCTCAAGAAATACTTGAGTGTATAAAATGAGCAGTGGAATGAACTACTGAGAGCTTTTCTAGAAATATCATTGACAATGATTTGCAGAGATGACTGGAGGGAGTCAGGGCGGAGGAGGCAGAAGTGGTGGTGGTGAGGCGGTGGCCAGAGAGGTCAAGGGAAGGGACTGAAGTGAGCTGTGTAGGACAGGGAGGAAGCAGGACTTGGTAACTGGTTAGGTTTGGGGAGCAAGGAGAGGGAGAAAGGGGTTGATTCCCTGGGCTTTTTGTCTTGGGCGAGAGGAGACAGAAGAACAAAGCCGGGCTTGCTTTGGAGCATGTAGGGGTTAAGATGCCTGAGGAACACCGAGGTGGAGCTCTCCAGAAGGCACTTCAATGTATGTGTCTGGAGCTCAGAAGAAAGGTCTATATGGTAACAGGTTTGACGGTGGATTTCTTGGACAGTCTTACCATACTTAACAGTTTTACAGGTGAAAGAACTTGAGAAACAGCTTGCTTCCCAACAGGTTAGCCTTAGCTGCTGCACATTGCCTTCTGGAGTCAGGCTGGGGTCCCCCAGAGCCCACCTGGTCATACAGTTGCAAGTAGTTGGCCCTAAGGGGATTACTCCATTCTCTCACTTTATTCTTCCAGCGAGTGTTTTCGTTGAATCCCCTTGAAACTCAGCCCCCTTTGCATCTTAGCCAGAGGGCGAATTGTCTGGCCTGTCTCCTCCTGGCCTGCTGCTCTCTTTGAACTGAAAACTGGCTCAGCCCAAGCTGCTGAGAGCTGAGCTCCAGTGCTGAACTTGGCTTGTTTTGTTATGTGGTCGGTAGCTGCCAGTGCTGATTGGGCCTTTCTCATCAGTCCGGGCTTTTCTCATCCTCTCTGATCTCTTTGAACACAGTAAAGACCCAACAACTCTGTGACCCTCAACAGTTGCCTTCACCACTCTGGCCCTCAGTTTCCCTTTGGTGCGATGGGACAAATGATGTCTGTCTTTCCAATAATTAGGAGATCTGATGGACAGCTTACATTTTAAAGCATTGTTCCAGAACTTCTAGGAGACCCCAGTTGGGAAATTTTACACATCTGGAAAAAGCATGTTGGCTTTGGTATCAGAAAGAAAACAATTAGCTATAGCAAATCCATTCTGAGAGGTTTCCTGAGTTGCTGGTTTGTCATTCTGGTGGGGAAGCAGGACAAAATGGTGATAATGGATGGAATGAAGCCAGAAAGTGGAGTGGCTGCAGGCAGGAGGGGATTTCTGACAAGTAGTGAGGCTGCGAGGTATGAAGTCATGGCAGAGTGATGACCAGATGAAGCTGGGCAGACCTGGAGAAGACCGTGTTGGAAATTCTGACCGAGGCTGAGGCACTTCAGAGGACAGCAGGGTAGAAACCTCCTTCAGTCCCTCCCCGGTGCTGAGGGAGGTCTGTGAACCCCAAACCAAGGCCGGCAGGGCTTAAGAGACTGTCCCGTCACCACAGCTGAAGGAAAAGTCAGAAAATGCAACCGAAAAGAGGGTAGGCTCTAAAAGGGAAATTGAGATAAGGGGCAGATTTATGTTTACTTATGAAATTCAAAGTTAAAGCCAGTAGTTTAGGGCTCCTGGGTGGCCCAGTTGTTAAGCATTTGACTTTGGCTCAGGTCACGATCTCACCGTTTGTGAGCTTGAGTCTCGCATCTGGTGAGCCGGAGCCCTGCATCACGTAAGCTCAAACCCCAGTTCAGGCGAGCCCCGCTTGTCTGTCTTTCTCCCCCCATCTCTCTGCCCCTTGCTCGCTTGTACCCTCTCTCATTAATTAATTATCTAATTAATTAATTAAAGCCTGTAACTTAGATGAGCTTGCATTTATTTAAAGTGGCACATAGTGCCACCAGCTGGTAAATCACCTTTATGGGTCGTCCTGCCTTCTAACTGGAGTTGACGCCGTGTCAATCAGAGGGTGGGGAGGAGGGGTGGGACACTGTTGAGCACCCCTGCGGGTAGAAACAGGAGAGCCAGAAGCTGTGTGGGTGGCAGCCCTTGTCCCCAGGCCTCTGAGCCTGGCAGAGCCATGCCTCTGTCTCCGGGGGTGGGAGTGGGCACCTCCAATCGGGGACCAGGGTGCCAGTAAGGACAGCCAGCCTAGGCCTGGGCCGTGCCAAGTCCCTGCAGTCTTACTGTTGCCACCATTCTGATGACTCCATGGTCCCTGATGTCAGGAGCCAGGAGCCTAAGTAGATGTGATGAAATTCTTATACTTGTGAAAGAATTTCTAAAAACATGATTGCATAAATCGAAGCAAATCCTTAGATCACGTGTACCAATTTTACCATCAGAGAATTTGACCTCATACTCATTCAACAAATATTATTTATTGAGTGTATTCATGGACCTGCTCGCGGGCCCCCTGCCAGTAAGGGTACAGCCTGGGAGAAAGAGATTTGTTGTATCATGCCCCTTCCAGAGGTTTCTTCTCTTGGAGACACACCCTGGAGGCTGCTCTGTAGACCCAGGTCACTCGCATGCTTTTAGGTTCTCAGCTTTGAGAGTTGATTTTCTTTCCCCTTAAGTGTTCAGTAATGTTCTCCTGTCTTGGCTGAGAAAAGGGGAAAAGCATTTGATCCCCTGACATGGGGCCAGAGAGAGTGAGGAGAAGGACCTCGGGGAATCCTGACTCCCCTGGGCAGTCTCCTGAAATAGAGCATGGAAAGCTTTGGAAGCCAGTGGTGGGCACATGGTAAGGAGCTAGGAAGTGGTGGCTACCATGAGGGATGTCACCAGTGCTAGAAGCAATGGGATTGCTCAGTGGAACTTATGTACCCTGAGGTGCAGACATGGCCTATTCTACCAGAGTCTCCACCTCTTTTCCATTTCTGACTCCTGGGCTCCAGGGCCACTTGTCCCAGGGGTACATTCATGGCAGGTGACACTTGACAGTGACACGGAGCTCAAGCATCCTCAGGACTCCTGTGCTGTGCAAGCCTGGGCTCTTGGAAGGCACTGCCTCTTCTGTTGTAGGGAAATGTTACATATAAAAGTACAGTGGAGGGTGCCATGTGGTGCCCAACGACAAGGCTCAAGTTCCAGCGCTGCCATTGCACGGACGGTGGCTGCTTGGACAAGTGCTGATCTCTCAGTGCCTCCTTTCCCCATCCAAAAATGGGAAAAGTTGGATTGTTTGTGAGGATTAAAGAGAGAATGACCGTCAAGCCTCCCCCATACACAACTGTCACCACGTTGTGTAGAGTCATCGTTGTCATTATCTGTGACCACAGGGACCCAGAGGCTGTGTCATATGTAAGAATAATCCCATCATCGATGGATGGGTAGAGGGAAAGAGATGGATAGGTATGTGATAAGCAAATGCAGTCCAGTGTTCTGTGTAGAATCTGGGGGTCCAGAAGATACAAGGGTTCACTATATAATTCCTTACATTTTTCTATACACTTGATAATATTCATCATAAAATATTGGGAGAAGCAATTCCATCTTCAGAGCTAAAAAATCCATACAGATACTAGTAAACCGAATTCAGTAGGACTAAAAAGCAGCCTAGCAGAAGCCTGAGTACTTTTGTGGGAAGGAGGTCATTCTCTATCTGAGTGAGTGTATATGTGTGTCTCCGTGTGTCAGTGGGTGAGGGCGTAGAAAACAAGGATTAGGGGAAGGGAAGGGCTCAGTGAGTAAGTGCTCTTAATTTTTTTCTGTACCCCACCTCATTCCTAAAAGGATTTGTGGTAACTTGCAAAAATACCTAGAATTTCAACAAGATAAAAATAAACAGAAGATGCAAATGAGCAAGAGTTTATACTCCTATTATATTTCAAAAGGTTCTGACTACAAATTTTGAAAGAAGCTGGTGCAAAATGTGGCTGGGATAGTAATGGCATATAGAATCCCAGGTTCCCCTTTGGTGACCGGTTTTCCTGGAGACCCAGGATAATTGTTGACTTCAGTGCTCCATCAGCCAAAGTGCTTGTGAAGAACAAGCCAGAGAAATAATCCAAGTGGTGAACTTGAAGTCACCAACTTTGGCTGGCAACATGTCAGAGGAGGCTCCGCTCATGTCTTCAGCTGTGCCATCTTGTCCCCCAGCACCCACCCTGCCCTCCCCGCCCCCTTCTCCCAGCCCTCCCTCCCCAGACAGAGTTTCTCAGAGTTACTCTTTTAAAGCACAGATGCCGTCATTTCTTTTCTTTCCTTTCCTTTTCCTTTGTTTTTTAACACGTATTTATTTTTGAGAGACAGAGGACAGAGAACTTGAATGGGGAAGGGGCAGAGAGAGAGAGGGAGACACAGAATCTGAAGCAGGTTCCAGGCTCTGAGCTGCCAGCACAGAGACCAACAAGGAGCTCAAACTCACAAACTGCGAGATCATGACCCGAGCCTAAGTCGGCCACTCAACCCAATGAGCCACTGGGATGCCCCCAAATGCCATCATTTCAGTTAGAGCACTTTGCTGTTCCAGCACGATTCCTGAGCATTCAGGGGCACCCTTGGGCTTGTGTTGTCTGAAGAGCTCTAAGTAAGACTGCCCTTTAGAAAGGACAGTGCTTGATCAGGATGCCAAGAAGTGTGATTCTTGCCCTCAGGTGGTAATGTGCTTTTTAGAAAAATGTTAAAAATTCTAACTTCCATTCTTTTTTTTCTCTCTCTTAAAATTCCACTGTCTTTAGTATATATTCTTCCAACTTCCATGCAGTGAAGAGGGAATCCGATGGGGCTCCCGGGGATCTTGCTAGTTTGGAGAATGAGAGGCAGATCTATAAAAGCGTCCTGGAAGGTGGAGACATCCCTCTCCAGGGTCTGAGTGGGCTCAAGCGACCCTCCAGCTCGGCCTCCACTAAAGGTAACTGGGGGAAGCCTGCAGGGCTCTGGCTCATCCGCACGGTTATCTGGGTGTCTGTCACCCATCCACGCCCGTTATCAGGATGTCGGCAGTGGGTGACTTCCAGCTACGAGGATATCCTTTGCCTGCGCAGGTCCATTTCCAGGCCTTGGAGGCCTCTTAGTCCCCTCCCCTAGTTTCTCACCGGCCATTTTTCTTTCTGGTATTAGTGGCTTCCCTTCCTTTGAACCCCAACCTTGCTCTCCCTAAAGCATCTCTCTCTCTCTCTTGTTCTGATTCCCTTTTCTGAGAACGGAGCTGAGCCTTAGCTCCCATAACTCCAGCAGGGTGGCCGTTTTCCGTTGCATCTTTGCACCTGCTTTGCAGCACAGATTATTTTGCTTCCGGACATCGACTGGAAACTAAAAAAAAAAAACAAAAACAAAAAAAACACAAAACCCTTATGACAAATGAGCATGTGACCTCTTTTTTTTTTTTTTTTTTTTTTTTTTAAAGCGGCTTTCAGCTTTAACCTAATGGGTCTGTTTATTTTATTCTGCATGCTTTCCAGTGGATCGTAAAGGTGGGAATGCTCACATAATTTCTTCATCTTCAGTTCCTAGCCGAACGGTTAGCACTAGCAATGCGTTAGGCCCCTTGTGTAAGCACAAGAAACCCCTGTCCGCTGCGAAAGCCTGCATTTCGGAAATCCTTCCCTCTAAATTCAAACCCAGGCTCTCTGCTCCCAGCGCTCTTTTGCAGGAACAGAAGAGCGTCTTACTGCCAGCAGAAAAGGCTCAGAGCTGTGAGAACCTTTGTGTTTCACTGTCTTTGAATGATTCCAAAAGAGGTCTCCCCCTCCGAGTGGGCGGGAGCATCGAGAACCTGCTCACGCGCTCCCGGCGGGACTGGGACAGCAAGTCGAGCAGCACCGTGAGCCTGCAGGAGTGTGGCACCAGCGCCAGGAGGCCCTGCCCTCTCTCCAGAAGGGCCGGGTTGCAGTTCACTATGTTCTATCGGGACATGCACCAGATCAACCGAGCTGGCCTCTTCCTGGGTTCCATCTCCTCCTCAAGCGTGCGAGATCTTGCCTCCCACTTTGAAAGGAGCAGCCTGACATTGGCCAGGGGTGAGCTGGGCCCCAGCCAGGAGGGCTCAGAGCACATCCCCAAGCACACCGTCTCCTCCCGCATCACAGCTTTTGAGCAGCTGATCCAGCGGTCCCGGTCCATGCCGTCCCTGGACCTGTCCGGGAGGCTGAGCAAGTCCCCCACGCCTGTACTGTCCCGGAGGGGCCTGATCTCGGCCCGCTCGGCTGAGTCCCTCCTGGAGTCAACCAAGCTCCGTCCCAGGGAGGTGGACGGGATGAACCCCGGGGGGCTCTACGCCTCCCCGACGTGTGGCAATATGGCCGAGCCCACCTTGGGCTTCAGGGGCCTCGTGCCTTCTGAGCCCCTCTCTGCCTGCTCTGACGAGCTCGACCACTGTTCAAACGTCTCCAGCGACAGCAGAGAGGGCAGCAGCGGCAGTGTCCACGGAGACTTCCCCAAGCACCGCCTCACCAAGTGCAAGGGCACCTGCCCGGCCTCGTATACCCGCTTCACCACCATCCGGAAGCACGAGCAGCAGCAGACCTCCAGGCAGCCTGACTGGCGCCCAGATCTCAGAGGGGACAGGAGCACACTCCTCAGGAACATCTACCTAATGAGCCCCCTCCCTTTCCGGTTGAAAAAGCCCCTCCAGTACCACCCCAGGCAGCCTCCCTCTGGTGACTTCTCAGCCCCTCTGGCAGGCCAGAAGCCAGACTTCCCCAGCCAGCCCCATCAGGACGAGACCCCCTCTAGGGGGAAGCCCTCGGTTCCCAAACGCCTGTCTTCCCGACACACCATGGCGAGGCTGAGCCGGATCTTGGAGCCCCCTCAGGGAAGACCTGTGGTCCCAGAGGACTGCCTGAGGGCCTTTAATAATGGCAACTCCATGCCGTCCTCAGACCACGGCCTGGACAGGAACAACAACCCACAAAGTGAACTGGGAACATCCCTTGGAGGTGGCCTTTGTGTATTTGCCCAGTCTCCCCTCACCCGTCTCTCCACTTTGCTTGCTTTGTCCCCTCCTCCCGTGTGCCCTTGGTGCTCATTTTCTGGTCTGTCCTTTGTTTTCTGTTTGTTTTGCTTGGCAATTAATCATGGCTCGTAGTGGCTGCACTTCTTTAAAAAC
Source organism: Panthera uncia (assembly GCF_023721935.1). NCBI lineage: Eukaryota > Metazoa > Chordata > Mammalia > Carnivora > Felidae > Panthera > Panthera uncia. Next base: position 52,903,345 of record NC_064818.1, on the reverse strand, counting down.
AAAGCCCCCCCCCCCATGTCATTTAGACTAACCACCAAACTCTGTTTCGAAAGAAAAATTGGCCGTTTAGCTCATCTGAGAAATTGGTCCATTTGAGCTCTTGAACCCCTTGCAGTTCACACCAATCCTCAGTCCCCCTGCGGTTTTTTGAGAGGCAGCCTCTCTCAGTGGCCCTGTGTGTGTGTGTGAGTGTATGGTGTGTCCCTGTAAGGTCCTGCACGCCTCTTAGTAGGGACACTTTTCAAAGAAGGTCCTCTCTCTGCTCACTTTTTGCCTTCTGATTCGTTTTCTTTGTATTAAGCTAGTTTACAAGGAAATCCAAAAAGTGGGGCTGAGGGGGAAGGAATTTGGTTTTTCTTGTCCTTCAGAATTTGATTATTGGTCAATAATCCATGATTGTAAAAACTTGATATTTGTAACGGATGAAAGGTAAAATCTTATCCCAGTCTGGTTTCCCACTAAATCTTTGCCTGTTTTAATTCTACTTTGTTGTTTTGAAGATTCAGAATCACCAAGACATTTTATACCTGCTGATTATTTGGAATCCACAGAAGAATTTATTCGAAGGCGTCATGATGATAAAGAGGTAAATGCTATCTCTAAAATCTCTTAGCTCTTACGCAGATAAAAAATAGGAAGGAAGCAAACATTCTAGTCATCTGTCACAGAGGTGACCTGACCTAGCAATGGGAAGCAAAAATTGGCATTTTCACAAATGGGTGTTTATGTAACCTAAGCTCAATTGTTCGCTTCTCCAAAAAGTAGGACTTATTTCGCCACAGGCACTAGGTTGGAAATGCCAAGTCTCACTAGCGCCCCTGCAGGAGAGGTTCAGAAAGAGGCTGCCTACCACTGCATGAGGGGATCTGGGGTTCACTACTCTCATCCCCTCCCCATACCCACTTTGGTATTCTCTAAGGAAACCCACCCACGTGTTTTCCCATACTGCCCACCCCTCTTTGGCACAAAGCACAACTCATACTGGGAAGGGTGCAGCAGGAGAAAGAGGAAACAGAAATAATAACCACCATGATACATTTTATAAAACAATTTGACGAAGTTGCCTTTAACTCAGGAGGAGGAGAGACACCCTAATAAATGTTGGGGAACCCCCCCCCCCAAGAAATTCAGGACGCACACATCTTCTCGCAGCTGCTGAAATGTCTGTACTGCAGTGGAATGACTGACAAGGCAGGGAAAGGATTTCGGAAGAGGTAGTTCTGCATATCGGCTAAATGGGCAAAAATCCCAAGCTTCTTTTGTGATAAGGTGGTGTTATAAGGCATGCTTTCTGGCCTTTGCATGCCCAGGGGAAAGGGTCCTATAGATTAAACCATCTCCGATGACCATTTTCCTGTATCAAGTTAAGAAGTGGAAGAATGGCTTTGAACCTGGTGGCAGTAGGGGACAGTGTTCATGTGTATGCAACTCTGGCCCCTTCCCTATAAAGTCTGAAGCCTTTTTCCTATTTTCTGTTTTGCTGAGTGGTTTCAGAGTTAAGGCGGGTTTTCCTTAAGGATTTAAGGTAAGGCTGACCTTGAAGGGGGAGGGGTCCTGGATGATGATAGTCATTGCTGCTGAGACAAAAAGACCATAGTGCTCCCCCTCTCCAGGCATAACACCATATTCATGAAGATATTTACACCTGTCCAGGGGGGAGAAAACAAGGAAGCATTTGATGTACAGACTTACAGTGAGTGTCCGTCAGGCCACAAAACTGTTTCATTTCTAGTCACTGTCACTGAGATACAAGAGTCCCACCTATGTAAAGTGAAAGAAGGTGACATTCCATTTTATTAGTATAAACACTAGTATCCAACATGGAAAGCTTTGTGAATAGAACCGTGCCTGCCACATGGGGGGCATATTTTACTCGGTCAGTTTACCAATTGTTATATTATAAGGTGCGTTCACAAGGTGACCAGCTTGTTTGCTGAATAACGCTGGCTCACAAATCCTTAAGAATGTCATGTCTTTATTCACGGTATTTGCCTTCTGTGGTTAATCTGTGGGAACGATGGATTTGTTGAGGTCAGACTCAAGCACTGGGTTGGGAGCTTTGCTCCATTGCTGTCCACTTTCACTGATTTTATGTAACCGTGGCCCAAGCACCAGGGACGTGGCAGCCTCAAACCTCGGTCCATTACCATTGATACAGAAACAACTCACACTTCCAGCTAACAGAGTGTCGGTCTTGACGTTTTTCTGTGCAAATGCTTTATTCCTAATATTGATGATAGTGGCATTTCTGAAAGTGAGAACATGTCAGTCCTAGAAGGGACATTAGTAGTCCTCTGGCAAAGCCCTTGTTTTAGCCAGGAAAGGACTCCAGTGGGGTAGAGACTTGCCCAAGGTCACGTAGCAAGTTAACTGACACGAGAGGCACAGCTGGAAACCAGGGCTCCAGATTCCTGGGCCGGTCCATTTTCGACAGCACCGGGCTTTGCAAAGCACTTTCTCACGTGTTTTCTCATTTAATCTTTACAACAACTTATCTGAGCACTGGACATCCCACAGCCATTTAATGAGTTGTTACTTGATTATTTGCAGACCCTGGAGAAAAATGGATAAATCAGGCCCACCATCCTTTGGGGCTGGATATCTCTTGAGGCATTTAATTGCCTGCTGGAAGATGACTAATGTCTTATGAAAATGTTAAGAATGACCATTTCTAACTAATGCCTTTCTATAAGGAATGTTAATCCCAGGAATGTGCAACTGGTAGGGAATAAGAAAACACATTAAAATTCTACTCCATAGAATTTTCAATAGGAAATGAGAACATTTGGTAAAATGCAACATTGTTGAATTATTTGAAAAAGCCTTTAAAAATAGAAATAGATGACCATTTCCTTAACCGAGGAGAGTGTATTTCTTCTAAACCCAGGTACCCATATTCTTCATCTTCTATGTTTATATTCTACATCACTCCTTTAAACTCAGCTTCACTTCACCTAACGAAGAACAGTTAAGTAAAAAGTACAGTAAGAAAGTAATTGATGTTGTCTGCCAGTCACATAAATAGCTTTTAGTTCACATGCAAAGGCCTCCTAAAAATTGTGCCCGGAATAAGCGTTGGCCAGCCGATAAGGGGTGCCGTATTTTCTGGAGTGGGCATCTCTACAGAGCATATTAGAATAACAGACTAAGGAAGCACAAAAATGACCTAGTTGTCGTAGGTCCTGCATTGTAAGGGCCCAGATTTGGGTAGCAGGAATCAGCCAGCCCTGGCCCCACCAAGGGAATACACTGGGAACTCATCACTGCCTAAACGAGGTGAGGCTCGCACTCCCAGCCCCCCACCTCCAGCCCAGCATGCCTGTGAATGCTCCGGGCACCTCCCCCTGGGGGACCTGGGCTTTGTTGCCATGTACTGGGGACAGGAGGCTTTTGGCTGAGCCAGAGGATGGTTTTCCAAGCAGTGTAACTGTCTGGAACTCGTCCTTCCCCCATGTCCCAGTGCTCCCCATGTTTCCCGTGCAGTGCTGTCTCCCTCCTACACGGAGCGCGTGGAGTGTGGTTACACCAAGGATGTAGTAGTTGTGGCCATAAAGCCCGTCTGACGCCTGCCCCTCAGAACTTCTCCCTATTGATCCAGCACCTGTCTCCTCAGTTGTGTCGTTGGCAGTTTTCCAATACCCTGGACCAGATGATTCACTGCCCATTTTATGCAATTTCATGGCAGAAACTTTTAGCGGACCAGAGACGACTTAAGCGTGAGCAAGAAGAGGCCGATATTGCAGCTCGTCGCCACACGGGCGTCATTCCGACGCACCATCAGTTTATCACTAATGAGCGCTTTGGGGACCTCCTCAATATAGACGATACGGCAAAAAGGAAATCTGGGTCAGAGGTCTGTTTTGGTCGCCTCAGTCTGCTGCTTGACCCAAAGCGATACTTGCCTCCCCTCAGCATCGCCTTCTGTAGGCCAAATTAGTTCTCCAAACGGCATCTGTCATCCTGGCTCCCCCATAGGCTTGCTTTGGCTCTTCTGCGGCTGGTCATGGACATGAGTCCCATTATGTCCTTGCTCTGTATGTTCAAGCATGCCTGGCTGTGGGACCGGGATCCGCTGGCACCCCCCCCCGCCCCCACTGCATGCCTTAGAGCGTCGCCTGCCTTCGTGAACCCAGTCCTCTACATCCTGCATTTTATCATGACACTGTGCTGCCTGTGCATTCTGCCTAGAAACTTTATATTTTAGTGCGTGTGCATTAGTAACTGCAGTGTGGTCAGTTATGAGTCTTCTTTGAAGAGATGGTGTTGTGAAACTTACTACAAAAGTTCGCAAGCGTTGTGTTACTTACGCCATTTACACAGGTCCCGAAATCTCAGAGAATGAAATTGCCGCTCAGTATTAACTGATGAATTAATTGTAAAGGGTGTTTAGCAGTGCTACAGCCTCACTGAAAAACTTTGAAACCCAAAGAGTTTTGCAGTTAGGATAAGCCCACACAGAGTGAGAGAGCCCTCTGAGAGACATTGCGTTTGTTCCCTTAATTTTGACATTTCTCAGCTGAGATTATAAAACTTAATATTACAAAAGGCACAAAGAAAGCATAAACCTTTGAAGTGATTTTTTCTGGGCTTTGGTCTCCTGCACTAAGATCAACATGTTGAAATTATTTTTTTTTAATAATTTTTTAATGTTTTGTTTATTTTTGAGACAGAGTGCAAGTAGTGGGGGGCGGGGCAGAAGATCCGAAATGGGCTCTGTGCTGACAGCAGAGAGCCCGATATGGAACTCAAACTCACAAACCGTGAGATCATGACTTGAGCCAAAGTCAGACTCAACCAACTGAGCCACCCAGGCACCCCGACAACATGTTGAAATTCTTATGCTGGCCAAATGCTGTGTCTTGTGTCAGGGTATGTTTTGCCATGTAGCCCTCAGTGGCTCCCTAAGGATTAGCTCCTTTTGGGGAAGTGTGTGTGTCTGGGGCTTGGGAGGCAGGGAACTGGGCGAGTGACACCAAAGCATATATAGTTTTATAATCTTTAGATGTAACAGATTAATATTCACATTTCTGCCTTTTGAGTGACAGAGGCACTGGCTATTCATCAAATGGTTTTTGTTTTGTTTTTCAAAGAAGTGGAAGGTTTCTGTGACAAAGAAAAGAACCAGAATGAAGGAAGGAGAGCAGGGAAGGGGAAAGGAGGCTCTAAGGTGATGGAGAAAAAGAAAATGTAACAAGGAAGAGGCAGAAGTTGGCAGGAGTCACTCGGACGCCAGGGAAAGACAGCCCCCAGTATTCCAGCTCCACAAAACCACCCTGTTCCGAAGGCTCTGGTGACAGATTATCTGCATTCACAGGCCCACCTGCTTGCAAGTGATGGAGAGGAGGGGAACCTGGAAGGCACCAGAGGGCTGCATGGTTACAGGTGTAGGTAATACAGGCACGTGAAAATGCAGCTGGGGCATCACAACCACGGAAAGAAGCAGGCCAGCTGCCTAACCCATCCTGCCTCCCTTCCAGAGCAGTGATTGTCAAACTTGAGCGCTCATCAGAATCTCCTAGGGGCCCATCCGCAAAGGTTCTAATTCTAGGGTGGGCCCCAAGGATTGCATTTCTAACCACTTCCCAGGTGATGCTGATGATGCCAGTTTAGGGACCACGCCCCGAGAATCACTACCCTAGATGTTGACTGACAGACACGGGAAAATAGGGACCAGCAAGTCCCGGGTGCACAGGGCTGTGTAGATGGACATCAGCCCCACTGAGGAGAACCCGAGTGACCACCAATTCTGTGCGAGACCCTGTGCAGAGGCAGAAATAGGACTCAGGCTGTGTCCTTGGGAAGCTGGGAGTGTAGTGGAAGAGGCATCCTCCTGGCAGTTGTGTCTGTTGTAGCAAGTGACAACGTTGTACAAGCCGAGAGAGGGAGGAATGGATTAGGCCTCAGGGAGACAGAGACAGATAAACAGGGCAATGATGCTCTGTATAGGCAACAATGACTCATGACACGTCTTAGCAGCTCAATGGAATCAGTGTTTCTCAACCTGGAGTAATGTGTGGATTCTGTTGAATGGGCAAAAAAATTTTTTGTTTTCACCAATCCCCAGTATTGGCCTAAGCCAGTTTACAAATTGAGTAGTAAATTGCACACCTGTAGAACTCAGTTTAACCAACAGGTGATATCATTTTGCCTGAACTCAGTTGCCGCTCAAAGTGTGAATATGGTGCTATTTGGTATACATTTTTTAAAGTTCACACAGCTCTACAGCTGGCTGTCCTGGGGTAACCACCACGTTTGTTTTTTTGTTTTTGTTTTTTAATTGGAATCCCTGAAATTTTTGTCCTTACAATGTTGGTCATCTGGCCTTCTCTTGCGAACTTGTCATTTATCATTCATTCCACATCTTTCTTATTTGCTGGCAACTATGAAATTGTGCTCTTTGGTCACAGACAGATACAAATTCGGGCACTGAAATTGTGTGGCATTGATTATAAAGTAGTCGTTTAGTTGACCTGTACTATATATGTGAACAGATAGAAACATCGACGTGAAAATGCAAAAATAAATTCCTGTGGGGAATTCATCACCCTAAAGAAAATTCCTACAAGATCCCAGCTTTGGGGGCCTTCACGTAAGGGACATATCACTGAGGGGTTTTGGACCTAACCCTAAGCTTGATGGAGCTTTTAAATACCATTTTATGTTCCTCACTGAGTCTCCCATTTCCCACCGCCCACCCCCCACTTTGTCCTCTAATATTGAAGAGGAAGTGTGTGAGACCACGTTAGGAATTGAGAGTTGATCTGAGGGACACTTGAGAGGCTCGGCCAACTTCAAAGCAAGGAAGTGACAGACAGAAATATTTGAGAATGTTATTTGTGCTCTTGCGTGACCGTAGATGGAAGCGTAAAGAACACAAAGTCAAAAGAAGCTTTGTACGTGTAGGAACTAGAGGTCAGACCTGAGTGTGGTTTTGGAGGGAGGGCTGGCGTGACTTAGCAACAGACTTGAGGAACTGGAATCTGAGGAGGACTTCCAGGCCTGGGGGATCCAGAAGGAGAGGAATACCCAAAAGGGAGGGAAGTCCTGGAGAAAGAGAATGAACTCAAGGCTTGCTGTGTCTGGCTTTTGAGGTGATCTCACAGAACATGAGTAATATATGGAGTCAAAGATGACATGAGAGGTGAATCAGGGTTTCATCCACTTGCAAATCATAATTTTAAGTCAGACAAATAGAATATGTCCCCCAAAGATGGAGACAGTAGATAAGGAATGTCTGAGGACTTCTGAGTGGTGTGTGTGTGTGTGTGTGTGTGTGTGTGTGGTTGTTGTTGTTGTTGTTTTTAATAGTCATGGTCAGCTTTGGGGAAACAGCACTTCAGCTATGAGACTTTTCAAAGCATCTCTTCCCCAAATCTGGCCCTCCTTGGGGAGATTCTCATGCATGACATAGTTGATCAAACATTCATCTAATGTTCTACTGAGGTCAGATAAGTGGAATTTGGCCCAGATTTCTACACCAGAATGAACTAGTTAGAGTGAATTTTTCTGCTTTGCTTTCTGGAAACTTCTGAAAATGTGTCCTTTCCATTGTACATAAATTGTGATTTTAAATTGTGACTGTTTCTTGTGTTTAGATGAGACCTGCCAGAGCCAAATTTGACTTTAAAGCTCAGACCCTAAAGTAAGTACCACCACTTTGTTGTTATTTTTAACTGCCTCTTTGAAACACAGCTCACTTGTAGAGAAGAGATAGAGGAAAAACAGCAATGATTCAAAACAGTAATTTATAGAGTTTACTACGTGCCAAAGACTATTCAAGTTACATATGTTAACTGATTCAGCCCTCACCAGAACCCTCTGGGGTTGGTACTATTATTACCCCCTCATAGTAATGGAGAAACCAAGAGGCTGTGAGGGTAAGGAATTCGTCCAAGCTGGTCAGTGCTAGAGGCAAGGGATTCAAATCCAGGTAGCCTGGGCTCCTACCACCATATGCATGCCACCCTGCTGCCTCCTATACAGGGATTCAGTTTCCTTGATGAAGCGGAGGCCAAATCTGACCCACTCTTTCTCTGGAAGAACCAGAACCAGTTTCTAGGAAGATAACTTTTTTTCGGTTTTGCTGCAACATCTTACGACATTCAAAGCTTATGGGAACCCACAGAAAACCAACATTTCTCTAAGTATGTTCCTCAAAGTGCTAGCTGTGTAAAATATTTCTTGAAAAGAGTATTCCATGCTAGAAATGAATCTGGGAACCACTGCTTCCATATCTCCCATGCCCCTTTCTCCCCAGAGACTTTGCTATTGATGTAGTAATAGCTCTAGAAGGCTTTCAATGAAGAAACCTGATGAGCTCATTTAACCCAGTGTTACCTAAATTCACATGACCAGGAAGCCTTTCTATCTCCATGGAATGAAATTTGGCAAATGCTACTAAAGACTGGATTCCACGAGGAACTTACTCAGTTCCTATCTAATTATGGGTTAAAATGGGCCATGAGTTTCCACTGGTGGCAATACCAGCAGCCATCCCATCGTCCTGCTGATAGAGGTCCCACGTCTCCATCCTCGGTGATGGGAGGGAGAGTTCTCCATCACTGGACGCTGGGAAATGCCATGGAGAGGCCACGCAACCATAATTCTGATCTTTTCCTAACGCTAAACGTGACCAGGCCACAGTTCCCAGACCTACGTACGAATCTGCTGTGTTGGGTTTGTTTGTAATTACTCTAGTCCTTTAGCTTATCGGCTCATGAGAAGTGGCAGCCTAGTGTGCTGGGAAGATGGGCTCTAGAGTCAGGAAGCCCCGTGCATGAGTCATGACTGTGCCACTTACTGTCTCTGTGACCATGAACAGGGTCACCAAGCTCCACCTCAAATTTCTTCATTTATAAAATGGGCATAAAAATGCCACTATCGCGGGGCAGCTGAGGCAATGCTTATAAAACATTTTGCAGAATGTAGCAAAAGTCAGCATCTCCCCTGCCCCTTCTTTTTAACCAGAGAGAAGATAACAGAGGTATATAAATTGATTTTTAGTTTAATCAAGCAATACCTTTTCCCCTTTTTTCTTTGAATTGGGCGAGACCCACATAATCTTTGAATGGTATTGTGATGATTATATTTGTGTAGATTTCATTAAAATGTCTTAGAACAATTTTGTCCTCAGAGCGACCTTGTCAGAAGAGAGGGAGAGGGCTGATGGAGACAGAATTGTCACTATTTATCAGTATTGCTAATGCTGGAGAGAGGGCTCCTTCCTCCTGACTCGGTGCTATTATCACACCAAGTTCCCTCCTAGAACAGTTAACAAAGCTTTTTTTTCTTTTTAATTTACATCCAAATTAGTTAGCATATAGTGCACCAATGATTTCAGGAGTAGATTCCTTAGTGCCCCTTACCCATTTAGCCCATCCCCCCTCCCACAACCCCTGCAGGGGTTGTTCTCCCTTGGAGAACCCTCAGTTTGTTCTCCATATTTATGAGTCTCTTCTGTTTTGTCCCCCTCCCTGTTTTTATATGATTTTTGTTTCCCTTCCCTTATGTTCATCTGTTTTGTCTCTTAAAGTCCTCATATGAATGAAGTCATACAAAACTTTTTTTTAAAAGAGTAAATGACAGGGGCCACCTGGGTGGCTCAGTCGGTTAAGCATCCGACTTTGGCTCAGGTCATGATCTCACAGTTCGTGAGTTCAAACCCCGCATCAGGCTCGCTGCTGTCAACACAGAGTCTGCTTCGGATCCTCTGTTGCCCTCTCTCTCTGCCCCTCTTCTCTCTCTCTCTCTCTCTCTCTCTCTGTCTCTGTCTCTGTCTCTGTCTCTGTCTCTCAAAAACAAACATTAAAAAAATTTAAAAAAATAGAAGAGCAAGTGACAGATCCATTGACTTGAGTCTTCTAAACATCTTTAATCACTGGGTTCTACTTTTCTCCACAGTACGTTACTTGAAAAAGTGTTCTGTAGGAGTGTTCAACTCAACCAAGTTAAACAGGTTTCTTACCCACAGGACTTCTCTGAGCCTCTACTGTACTAATGCATGTGGTGACACTCTGGAAAAGATCTGAAGTATATCATATTACTGTTTCTCAAGCCTTGTTACCACCAGACCTTGCCATGTGGTTCTTTGGGACATGGGCATGTGGTCCCCAATGCAGGAAGGATGGCAGCCCCAAGCACCCCATGGCACTTCACCTTTGGCCATGACTGCAGACCTCTCAGCCCTCCGCAAGCTTTCCTCCTCCTTGTTTACCAGTGGGGCCGTCTCCAGCTGCAAATCACTTAGGGTGGCCAAGCAGGGGGCATAGAGATCTCCAGCAGGAGTGGATATGCTGAGCGTGTCGCACATCCATGTGTCCATGATTGGGGAGTGAAGAGAGGAGGGAATTCAGAGCACTGGCAAGGAGAGCTATAGCAAAAACTTGGCCAAAGACATTCTTTCTTACGGAGACAAATGCCCCAGGTCCCCTTCACGGGCCTCCTCAGGATCAGAATCTTGTCTACCAGTGCGAGACCCACAAAGTCTGCCTTGTTCCTGCATTCAGCACACTGCTGACTTTGTGTAAAGTCTTCCAGATGTGTCCTCGTTGTTGAGCCAGCACCCATCGCATAACCGTGGGACTTCCTGGCACACTGCAGAGTAGGCACCCCCCCTCCAGACTGCAGTCAGAGACTTTCTTCCCACGCTGTTGGCTTGATGCAAATGGAAAAAGATCGAAGTCTTTTTTTTTCTTAATTCAAAAAGCCTTTCAGTGTGCCTGGCTGGTTCAGTCAGTAGAGCATGCAACTCTTGATCTCGGAGGTATGAGTTCGAGCCTCACGTTGGGGGTAGAGATTTACTTAAAAATAAAATCTTAAAAAAAAAAAAAGTTTACATCCGTCCCACAGAAAACTGGAAAGATGCCAAAAGAGATGTAATTTCCCAAAGAGTGGGGTTCTCACTTCCAAATATGGAGCCCCCTCTTGTATCGTCTGTCTCCTTTGACCTCACTCAAAGTCTCCTTTTGCTAAAAACTGGAGTGTCTTCATCTTCCACATTTTGAAACATCTGCTAAAATGCCATGACTCTCTGTCGACAGGGAGCTTCCTCTGCAGAAGGGGGACATTGTTTACATCTATAAGCAGATTGATCAGAACTGGTACGAAGGAGAGCATCACGGCCGGGTGGGGATCTTCCCGCGCACCTACATCGAGGTACTGTAGCTCCTCTTTCCGGGGAAGAGCCCCGTCGTGCCCAAACCACCACTTACTTACCAAGACCTTGTGTTTTGTTTCCTCCCTTCCTCTCCTCCCCCTGCTTTCTGCTCTTTTCCTTCTTCTCTGCCTCTCTCCATTTCTCAGCTTCTTCCTCCTGCTGAGAAGGCTCAGCCCAAGAAGTTGGCACCAGTGCAGGTTTTGGAATACGGAGAAGCCATTGCTAAGTTCAACTTTAATGGTGATACACAAGTAGAAATGTCCTTCAGAAAGGTAGGCGCCCTCTCCTCTCGGCTCTGGGGCTCTGTTGGATGGCCGGGTTTTGGTGGGGAAGTGGCGTCACAGCCAAATATAGCCTGGTGGTGCCATCGCTATGCCTAGGAGATGTGCCCCATCAAGGATTGCATTAAAGGCAACTGGAGAATTTTCTGAGGCGAGGAATTTAAAAAAATAAACCCCAGTCTCTGTCACGGGTTAATTACATTAAGTTCATTGACTAACGGCAGTATTTCTGGAATCTTAGACCTCTTCAATCAATATTTATTGAGCACCAAATGACATGGTAAGTGTTGGTGACTAGGTTTCACACTATATTAACATCGCCCTCGTAGAGAAGAGCGAGTCCTTTGACACCAAGAGAAGTTTGAAATACTTTGAAGCCAAAAGTTAACGGGTTATCAGCCGTGCAACTTTTGGGGAGTTAAAGAATCTTTCCAAGCTGCCATTTGCTCATATGTAGAATGAAGATAGAGGGGCCTCTTCTGTAGCTGTTTTAAAAGGCTCTGTGAAGCCCCCAGAGCGGCACACAGCAGCTGGTCAGTGCTCAATGAATAGGAGATGGCGGGGTTCTCCTCACTGCCCTCGAGGAGCTCGGCGCGCTCATTTTCAGACAAGTAAGCTATGCGTGGATGCCGTCTTTCCCAAGGATCAGATGCTCTCTTCACGTGTCAGAACTCTCTGGATTGCTACAGTTACTAGTTACTGATTTTACTGAGTATAGAGGGAAATCAACACACGCCTTAGAAAAAGATGAACTAAGGGTGCCTGGATGTCTCTGTCACTGAAGCGTCTGACTCTTGGTCTCAGCTCAGGTCTTAATCCCATACTTGTGAGTTCAAGCCCCGCATTGGGCTCTGTGCTGGGCTTCAAGTGTACTTAAAAAATAAAACAAACAAACAAACCAAGCAGTAACAGCAAAAGAGATGAGCTGCCTTATGGAAAAGAGAGGCACTGGAAGCACCCTAAATGCCCAATATGGGGGAACCAGTAATTAGGTCGTCATATGTGTGTATAACAGGATAGCCTGCAGTGGGCCCTTCAGCTGCTGTTGCAAAACCATTAAAAATGTAGAATTATATTCCTTGAGAAAGGAGGTTTACTGTATGTAGAAGGTTGAAAAAGGGAAATACAGTGCAGACTCCATTTTTGTAACAACAACAAAAAATATGTGCAAGTCTAATTCACATGCATGGAATTAAATCTCTGAAATACATCATCTATCAAAATATGAACAGTGGTTTTCCCTGAGTGATCATTTTATGGGCAACAATTATGTTCTGCTTAATGTTTGTGTTTTAACTTTTCTATAATGATACAGGGGAAATTAAAGTTATAAAAAGGAAGGAAAAAGATAACCCTCCAAAACCTTTGCCTTAGAGAAAGTTGGGTATCGATTTTGTGTTAAATGAGGCAAAAACCATACGTTTGGCTATTCGCTTGGGGGAATGAATCTGAAATATTTCAAGACCGAGCTCGACTTCCCAGCTTCCAGGTAGCTCTCCTGCTGTTAGTATCCCCATCTCGATGATCCGGGTTTCGTCCGGGTCTAGCAAGGAAGGTTTCTCTGAACAAAGTCTGTGATAACTGATGAAGCATGGCCCAGGGTGCAGGTGGGGGCCTCAGGCATACCAAGGCATGCTGGGACAAGGACCCTTGTCTCGCCGTGTCTTACAGGGTGAGAGGATTGCGCTGCTCCGACAGGTGGACGAGAACTGGTACGAAGGGAGGATCCCAGGGACGTCCCGGCAAGGCATCTTCCCCATCACCTATGTGGACGTGATCAAGCGGCCACTGGTGAAAAACCCCGTGGATTACATCGACCTGCCTTTCTCCTCCTCCCCAAGTCGTAGTGCCACCGCGAGCCCGCAGGTACCTAAGCCTCTCGTCACTGGTTTTCACACTCATGACAGATACACAGTGCCGATGGCACACAGCCTCCCGGGGGTGGTTCTTCCACACTGTGATTAAGAACCGTGTGCAGTAATGCAGAGAACACACACCAGGGTTTGTTTCCATGCATACAAATGACATTTTTCAAGAACTTGGAGGGAGCACGCTTATTTGGGGGAAAAGAAAGAGCTTAAGGTGATTGCCCTGAGAGTAAGATGATTGGGGCAAGAGACATAAGAGTCCTTATCAGTTGGTCCAAAACTCTGTATGGGAGCATCCTGCCCTGGGTGAAGCTGGCTGTCTGGGGACCACCAGTGTCCCATACATACCATGACCCAGCATGCTTCTCTTCATCATCTTACTGGCCAAGGCTGGCCTGCAGAAGACAAAGATTCAAAGAGAGAATTGCATGTTCTCGTCCTCAGACATAAAGACTAGATCCAGAGTATTCTTTGCAAGCAAGAACCAGGCTGGGAAAGGAACATATAGCATTGCTACACTGGGCTGAAAGGAAGTAGGTTTATAGGCGTAATAAGATGTTTGCATCCCTAAACGTCATGAACAAACTGGTTTTAAAAAACATGAAGTTTTTTAAAGTTCCAAATCCATCCCTACTTTCCCAAAGCCAAGAAAGAATGAGGGCCTTGGGTTCAGAAGAGGCAAGGTAGAGTGACTTCCTGTGGAGGACACTGACCACACCACCGTGGTCAGTTGTAAGGAGGGTGGCAGAGGCGTGACTGGACCCGGGATGACAATTGGATGGTGCCTCTTTTCTGTCATCCTCTCATTATTTCCTCCTCTTCCACCTGCCCGTCACTGACCCCAGGGATGGTTCTTGGCAGAAAGAATGAGATGGGCTGACCCAGGGCTTTCTGCACAACGAGATCCATATCCTGAGATCTCGTGGAGAGAGGGTGTGGGGTTGGCACAGGCCATTCTGCTTTGTGATAATACGAGGAGCTCGGCAAGATTTTTCACTGGGGTGTAGCCAAGCACGACTATAGAACGAGACAACTCCACTACTCATCCTCCTCTCTGGAAGGCTCTTTGCTGAGAACTCTGGAGAGAATAAAAGCCCAAAGAAGTGGCAGGGCACCTTTTTTGCCTTTTGTGGTGTTGTGGGTCAGTTGTAGAAGGGGTGGGGTGGTGCGGGGTGGGGTGGGAAGCTTCAAATGTGTCCCTTTGAAAGTCTGACTCTGCAAACCAGGCCAGCACCATCTGTAAGTGCCCTGACAGGCCCCTTTCTCCCACGTCCATACCACTCACTTCACCTCTCCTCCACTACCTGCACACACCATGCACACACACGCGTGCACCGACATTCTGCTTTCTCTCCAGTCGCACCAAACGATTTCATTGGGGGGACACCAGAGTGTCCTCATCCTCTCCATTTCATTCCTCTTTTGTATATCCCTTGTGATTGTTTTCCTTTCTTCTTTATGCTGACACTTGTACCTTTTGCTTCTTTCCTTTGTTTCTCCTCTCTCTCCTTTTCTTTTCAAGTCCCCCGGTCACAGCCAACTCCTCATGCCGGCCCCCTCATCTCTGCCCCACCCCCACCGAGCCCTGTCCCCTGAGATGCACGCCGTCACCTCTGAATGGATTTCGCTGACTGTAGGGGTCCCAGGCAGGCGGTCTCTGGCCCTGACCCCACCCTTGCCTCCTCTGCCGGAGACTTCTGTCTACAACACTGACCACCTCGCCTCGTGGGCAAGGCCCGGGCCCTCCCTGTCTCTCAGCCTGCCCCGTTCGAGCTGGGCAGATCGTTCCACCCCACGCTCCCTGACGTCCCCACTGGCCCTGCCTCCCCCCCACAAAGCCTCCTCCCTGGTGCCCGGTGCCCCGGCCTCCCTGCACATCAACGGGGACAGTGGTATCCACGTGCCACCCTCAGGTGTCCGCCCGGAAAGCTTCTCACGGCCGCTGCCGGGGAGCTCTGATAGGGTCATCTGCGAGCTCAGCGACGCCTTTAGCAGCCAGGGTAAGCGGCAGCTGAGGCAAGAAGAGCGTGGACAGTGTGAGAGGAGAGCAGAGCGGGAGGCAGGTGACAGATGCCCTGGAGCACCCAAGATCTCTAAGAAGAGCTGCTTGCGACCTTCAGACGTGGTCAGGTGCCTGAGCGCGGAACAGAGACTCTCAGATCTCCACGTCCCCGAGGAGAGCCGGCCCAGCAAGCCCCTGGGTAGCCCTTTTCCGGGAAGGGAGGCTGAGCAGACAGAGCCGCGTAGAGGTGGCGAGCAGGCTGAGAGGAGGGCTGCTGGGAGTGCTGTGAGCCAGGTAGGCCTGCAGCATGACCGTGTGTGCCTTGGCGTCTCAGGTGCAAGGGGGGCTGGACGTCTCACCCGCGGCCCAGTGGATGCCGGTGAGAGCCCTGTGCTTGCCTTGGGAGCAAAAATATTACCCAGGAGGGAACGCAGGGGTCATCGACTAAGGTGTCAGGCTGGGGACAGTTGGAGGCGAAGGACAGTCTGCACTCGGGCCTCTTGAGGTGACTTAGAAGTTGCTCCCATCTTGGGCGCCTCTGGGCCCGGTGCAAAAGCCCGTGAGAAGGAAGACCTTCCTCACGCCCATTCAGGCCTTGGAGACTTTCCTCGATTTGCTCTAACACAGCTGAGAACACCAGGCTTCAGTGTGGCTCCGTGTGGCTTGGTTTTGTGTGAGACGCACTTTGTTTCCATAACCCGTGGCGCTCTGCCAGTGCTCAGCTGCGTCAGGTCTGCGTCCTGTCTCGTGTTTGTGTGGGAGCACAGGGCTTTTGTGTCCTGATGCACAAGTGCGTTTTGGTTCTGGGGACCAGAGCTGGGGCCCTGGGAGGCAGACATAGGGTCCTTGAACGGACACACCAGGTTTTTATGGGACTGGCCCAGTTTCTCTCTGGGTCAGCTGCAAAGGTTTCAAGGACCACAGTGGCCTTAGGGTGTTTGAGGGCTGAAAAATGGGAGGGTGGGGCTGGGGGTAAGCTTGGCAATTAGAGCATGATTCTAGTTTTGGCTATGCTGTTCAATACCCCAGAAGTCAAAGACTTTGGACAACTTCTCCAAAGTAGCTGGGGTTGAATGCCCATTCACCTCTTACCGTCTATGCCTGGGCGTCCTTTGCCCTCTCTGAGCCTCACCTATAAAATGGAGATGATGCTCTACCTCCTAGTGTGGCTGAGAGGGTTCCATGAAGTAATGAGTGTGAAGTGCCAAGTGCATGGGGTGGGAACAGAATGTGGTCAGCTATCCATTTTGGGTGGTCTAGAGCTGCTTCTGGAATTGAGAACATTCTAGAATGCCTTTAGTATCAGATGGAATTCTTAAGTCCCATTTATTATTTACCATGTACAGTGCCCACAGTAGACCATGCTTGATCCTCAGGCCCGCAACCCTAGTTTTTCTCTAAAGTTTCATTTATTCACTCAACAAATATTTATTCGAGACCTGTAGACACCACCCTGTACTAGGGCAGGGTTCAGGGGTCAGCGCCTTCCTGCTCTGGAGGAACCTGTGTTCCAGTGAGATTGGCAGACACAGCCGCATCATGACCGCAGTAACAGAGGTGGGCTCAGAGGCCACAGGAGGACAGAGGCCTGAGACACAGACCAGGCCAGACCTCCAGCTCCAGCCTGATGGTTAGGAGTGGAAGATCTTGCCACGGGAAGAGCAGTGTGGAATAGTGATGAATAATCAGGCTTAGCCTTTCGCCAGCGAGCCACTGTTTTCTCATGTGCAAAGCAGGAGCGAAAGTCTTCCCTCCCTCGTAGGGTAGTTGTAAGGATTAGATGAGGTAAGTGAGGTGCCTGGTATGTGAGAAGGCTCCATAAAGTAGATTGTTTTTCCACCTCTGAGCATGGGGCCCAGGGAAAATAGCAATACCTGGGGAAGGCCTTGCCTGGTAGAGCAGGGGCTCCTGGAGTGTGTGTTCTAGGAGGGAGAAAAGGGTGTGTCCTGTTAAGGAAAGAATAGTTGGTTAGGGAGAGATAGTGAAGGGACTAGTTGGGAAGAATTTAATGTCTCTGACACGGTAACAATTCTGTAAACGTTCTAAGTCAGCCCACAGTGCCTAGAGACCTCGTTGTTGTCAGCCCTGAGTCACCAGCACAGCCCAATTCCAGGACCCAGCGCGTCCAGGAAGTGCACGTAGTGCCGGGGCTCTGGGCGAGTTTAGGGATGCATACTTCCCACTTCCTAATGGAGGATGGGAGTTGGGGGTGGTAGCTGGCAACATGGAAAGACAGGCCTGTTGAAAATTGGTTTTCCTTTCTTGGTGGGCCTCCAGACCCCAAGTGTACGACTTCCTGTCCCCTCCCTTCTTCCTGCTCTTCCAGGGCCAGCCCCTTCCCCACGGGTGTGCACAGCCCCGGGCCCTGGCCTTGTTCCCTCTGAGAGTTGGAGGAGTTGTGTGAAAAGGGCTCCTGCCCACACACCTCCCACCCAACCCCTGTGCTTTCCCCTCATATGACTGGGACCCGGAGCCAGCCGCTCAGGAAAGGGGGACCTGCAGAAGCTCCCTGCCCCTTGAGGCCCTCTTTGCATGACAGAGCTAAAGATGGAAAGGACTTCAGGGACAACTGTTCTTTGGTGGCCTGCCAGCTTGCTGTGGCCTCAGGCTGTGTCACTTATTGGGATAAATGCATTGTAGGC
Organism: Panthera uncia; assembly: GCF_023721935.1. Classification (NCBI taxonomy): domain Eukaryota; kingdom Metazoa; phylum Chordata; class Mammalia; order Carnivora; family Felidae; genus Panthera; species Panthera uncia. The sequence continues at coordinate 52,885,397 of NC_064818.1, read as the reverse complement.
CAGTGTGTGTGATCAGGAAAATTGTCAGTCGCTGTTCTCCTTGGGGAACTGAACCAAAAGTTCACTTTTATTATAGTTGTTAGGAAGCTGGGTTGAGTATGTGGCCAATAAGTGAGGGGGTTTAGCTGAGTAACTTAAGTGAAAAGACATTCCGAAATGCTGTGATCATTTATTCTTTCACTCAAGTATCTAGGATGTTCCAGGCACTTTGCTAATGCTGCAGGAAACAGAGAGGGATAACTGTCATCAAGTGCTTCCCGTTGCTCTCAGGAAAGTGTCCTCCTTCACAGGCTTTCAAGGCCTCATGTGATCTGGCCATTTAGACAGCAAGCCAGCTTCACCTTCCAAAACCTTCTTGCTTGTTTGTGTGGATAATTCCCACCTGCCCTTTACTTCTCCACTTAGATGTTACTTCTTCCAGGAAATCTTTCCTAACAACCTCTCCCAGCCCCTGTAAAACTGGATTAAGTGCTCTGACCTTCTGCTTCCATAGCCCCTGCACCAGACTTTAGGGGGCACTTCTCAGCTCTGTTGTATTCTTACCTTTGCTTGTCTGTGTCACCATTAGAGTGTTAGCGCCCTAAGGTCAGGGATCATGGTTCCTGATATGTGGAAGGTATTCAATAAATATTTGTTGAGTGAAAGAAAAGATTAACAAGTGACTGACTCCAGTGAAAGGAAAGTAGGATCTCCATTGGTGGGGGATAAGACATGTTCACAAATAATTATGATGCAGACAGGAAAGGAGAGTCAAGTAGTTCACCCTGAAAGTTCAAGATGAGGAGAAATAGTAAGCAACTGGAGAGGGAAGGTGCCAGTCTGATAGACTTTGTAAGAAATGTGGCATTTCATCTGGGGCTTAAAACACAGGGAGGTTTATAATAGGCAAACAGCAAGAGGGTGTCATTCGAGGCAAGCAGATAGCCCAGCCAAGACCCACAGGTGGAAACGTGAACAGGGGTATGGAGCTTTGGGAGCTTTGGGTGAGGCTTAGTGTGTCCACAGGTACATAGAAGGGGGTTCTGGGGAAGGGGCCGGGAGCAGAGCTTGGAGGGGCTCCTGTATAGCACATAGGTTTTCATCCGCACCTCCTAACACTGTGTCCGGTCCCCTTCCTCACCGTGACGTGCCCCTTGTGAGTCAGTTGTCAGACTTCCCTGTTTGGTGCTAAGTCCCTGCATTGCTGCTTCCTTCCCCTGAGTCACCTGTCCAGCCCCACCCCTGCTGCCCCCCAGCCGTGCGGATGTGTGAACACTTGTGTAAGGTTTGGCTTTTCACTCCTTTGTAGACTCCCAAGCTGAAATCACATTGAGTCAGTTGCTCATTATTAGGTGTGTGTTCTCTGGACAGCGGAAGGTGTGGATGAAGTGCGGGGGGTGTTTAGGAGAACCCCAATCTAGAAAGGAGAGCGCTGTGTCGAAAGTCGGGATCCCCGGGCTCTGGGCCAGCTCTGCTGTCGGCCTGCTGTGTGTCTTCGGATGAATCACTTCCCTTCTCTGGGAGCTTCCTTATCCATAAACAAAAGATTTAGACAAGAGAACTAAAGTTGTTTTTGGCACTGATATTCTACGATTAGCTAAAACTCCTGTATAAATGAAAGGGAAAAAAAGAACAAATCCAAAATTTTAAGGAGGTGGTTTATTATAGACCTGCAGATGTTCACAACTGAAAAATGAAAAGGTTTTCCCTTTGGCGGGGGTGGGGGGGCAGACAATGACATAAATACAAAGAAAATGCCCAAGAGTTCAGAATCATCAACCAAATTCTTGGATTTTATCAGGCATCATTTTGGCCAAGGAGGTTTGGGGTGATCAAGACAGTGAAAGAGAAGAGCATCTTGGAAATCTGTCATTAGCATCATCAAATATTTATTGAGCCCTCCCAAGATAGAGATGCTGTTTGCTGACTGGCATCCAGCTGTGGTTTTTAAGAGTTCCTACAATTGGTGTGAGAGATCCTCATAGAATTTCTGAATTAAAAAGAACCTTTACAGATCATCTACTCCAGTAACTCTTAACCTGTTCTGGGTCACAGAACCTTTGAGAATCTGAGGTCAGCTGTGGACTCTGGGACAGTAGTTTTGGGTCGAGGGTAGTGCACACACAGTTTTGCATCAAGTTTCAGGAGATCCACACCTGAGTCCGTCCGAAGGCTCCCTGGGAGTCCGTGCCTCCCCGCCCTATGCCCAGGCTAAGAGCACCCCCGTCTGTTCTCCTTTTATGATCAGATGAGAAAACTGAGGGCTGAGAAGAGTGACAAAGTTTCTGTGATATTTGTTTGGGTCCCAAAGAGAAGGAATCCAGTCAACAGTAAAAACAGCATTCAGAAAAGCCATGTGGATCCTCAAAGCATCTGAGAAGCACAAGAACAGCCTTGGAGAAAGGAGAGGAGAGAGAGCTACTCAGCTGATGGCAGAAAGATGCTTTGGCGGATTCCCTCGGAATCCATGGAAGCTAGCTGCATTCCCAGAAAGATCAGAACAAAGACCTAGGCCTGCTCTGAACATGGAAATTAGAAATAGAAGGGAAAGCATGTAATGCAGTTTACGAGAACAAAAAGGAAATAAAAAGTGGTAAGATACCCAACTAAAATTGGAAACATTTTCCTTTTACTCAGAAGGGAAATCTCTAAATATGTACAGAGGGTTTTTAACAATTTGCAGGAAGGGGAGAGGCATTGGCCACAGTTATAAAAATAATCAGGTGTTATCTCAACACCTGAGGGTAGGGAACTAAGACCCAAAGTTGAAGTGTCCACCCCCAAAAAGGTGTTAGGAGAGATGGTAGGTATCCATAGCAACCCTCATGCCTGTGTAGCCACACAGTACCTCCCGAGGTACCTCCTCAAGGAGTACCTCCTTGATCACTGACCTCTCCAGCTATTCTGATGTGTCCCTCAGGCAGAGCACAAGTGCAGAGAATCAGGGTGTCGTAGAATGCACAGGACTTGGTGTCTGAGAGACCGGGGTTCACGTCCTGGTTCCTCAGTTACCAACTCAGGCATGTTGGGTCTTAGTTTTGTAAGATGAGGTAAATGTTGACCACCTTGTTAAGAGTATGAAATGAGATAGCATGGAGATGATCACGCCCCGCACAGAGCATGTCACTGCGACTCAATAAATACCTGTTGGATGATACCAGGCCACAGGGAAAGGGAACAAAAGTTTGCTTTATCTTCCTTCTCCCGTTCCACCTAAGAGAGGAAGATGGAGGTGGGGGAAGAGAGGAAGGTAGAAAATGGAAGAATCCTTCTACTTTGTGTGAACAAACCCAGAGTTTAGAAAATTGAGAATTTGCACTCTAACTTAGTGCTTCTCCTGCTGTCTCGTACCTGGAGTATGAAGGCATCCTCTTGTAAAGCTTTTGATTTCTTCATCTTCGGACACACATTTGCTATTACTCCTCAGATCACTTTAGGAGAGAAACAGACCACATTACAGACCATGAGGACAAGGCTGAGTGTTTGAGTTTAGTGTTGTAATCAGATTCAGATTACAACGAAGTAGTGTGTTCTCTGTGGAGTAGTCTGCAAGAGGGTTGTGTTTAGGTGGTAAATAGTTGAACCGGTTGATTGTAATTTGTTTTATGTTTAAGCTGGGGTGTTTTTCTTTTCTTTTTTTATTTTTTTTAATGTTTATTTTTGAGAGAGAGACAGAGCGTGAGCAGGGGAGGGGCGGAGAGAGAGGGAAACACAGAAACAGAAGCAGGCTCCAGGCTCTGAGCTGTCAGCACAGAGCCTGACACAGGGCTCGAACTCATGAACAGTCAGATCATGACCTGAGCCAAAGTCCAACGCTCAACCGACTGAGCCACCCAGGCGCCCCTAAGCTGGGATATTTTTCTTAATAAACTGAAGGAGAACTTGGTGGGGTCCCATTTTGAGGGTCCTATGGGGGTTTTCTAGAGCTGAAAACCAGAAGCCCAAACCATTCAGGCCTCTGACACCTCAGGCCCAGGTGCCTGTGGTGTTCTGAGAGCTGCAAATCTACCGCCGTCCAGGGCAACCCCTCACCTCCCATGCTGCCAGAAGGAAGCTCTCCATGTACATCTGGAGGCTGCAGTCACAAGCCCTCCACCCAGTCCTCAGTGGGCCTTGAGTGGGGTGCATCTGTTCTTAAGGCAGGTCAGCCCTGCCCAGCCCTGGTTCTCAATTCACAGGATGCATGTACTCTTATGTTAGAAACTTAGAGCCAAGAAGAATGTTTATGTAAATCATGTCCAATCCTCTTATTTTACTAAGAACTTGAAATTCAAAGACATTAAGCGTTTTGCACAAAAGATAGCGAGTTAGTGTCATAGCCTGGAACCCAGATTTCCTCATACCCAGTCAGGTCTCCTCCTAGGAGGCCAGTGTGGGTCACCAGAAAGAGAGGTGGGGTGGGGTCTGGGCAGGTGAGAAGATAGGTGTGTGTGGTGAATTGAGGAATGCCGTCTCTGAGCCACTCAGGGGTATTAGGAGGGCAGAAGGGGCCTGAGATGCTTCCAGGGGGGTAAGGCCACACTGAGGTTGAGTTCTTTACTCTCGTTCACATCTCCAGGACTTTCTGCTATTCTGTACCCTGCGGGCAGTTTATTTGGGGCTTCAGGGCTTGGGCACATACCCAAAGCTGGAAGAGAATGCTTGCTAACTCCCGTGTTAGTGCCAGGTGTTCTGTGGATCCAGAGGGATTAATAGCCCCAGGGAGGCCAGGGTCAGATTCCTGGGGCACTTCTGTGCACTGCAGATAGAAGGGAAACAGAGCACAGGTCCATGCAGGATTGCTCACTCTGGGAGAATAAAGTGAGCCCTCCAGACCAAGGCAGGGGGCAGTGTGTGAGTGCGTGTGCAAATATGGAGGAAAAGCAGTTTCTGGATCAGTAACTAACTCCTGCTTACTGATGGGGGTGTGGGGAATGCCTCTGTGTGTGTGTGTGTTTGTGTGTGTGTGTGTGTGTGTGTGTGTGTGTGTGTGTGTGTGTGTCTATTGGGCTGATGGCTGTTTTTCTAAACGTGAAAAACTGGGGCGCATCTCCAAGAGTCTGAAATGTACTTGGCGTAAGATAATACTCCCTTTATTCTTAACCCCGGATGAGGTCCTTGTTAGAACTTTGTCTACTTTTAGGCTTAAATAAGTAGGGGGAGGGTGCAGAGCAGCACTGCCCAGGAGACATATAACATGAGTCATGTATGTAATTTAAACTTTTCTGGTAGTACAATGGAATGAATGAAATTAATTTGAACAATATCTTTTATTTAACCCAACATATCTAAAATAGTATTAAACTACTGATAAAATTACTAATTGATATAATAGTATATAATCAATATAGTAATTATGAATGATAATAGTTTGCATTCTAAATTTTGTGCTAAGTTTTTGAAATCCAGTATTTCAAAAGTGTAAGTATTTTTACACTTACAGCACATTTCATACTGGCCACATGTCAAGTGTTATGGGCTACCATATTGGACAGCATAGGTTCAGAGAAAGAGATACATAAAGCTGTATACAGTTAGAAAATGGGGCCAGGGAAAGAAAAATCTATACCTAAAGGAAAAAAATCTGAGGGTCAACAGCCTTCAAAGTAAAGGACAAAACCCTACAATGAATATCAGTGGTCTCTACTGCCCCTGAGGATTCACCTGCCACACGACACCCCCCAGAAAAATGGTTTACATCTCAACTACCTGAAATGTTTGATTTAAATATAAGGAATCCATTTCAACCAGGGAGAAATTGAATCTTAGCTAATAGGATAAATGTTTATCTTGCCTTTGTCCCTCATCCCACACACTATGAGTAAGGAACCAAACTATCCTTACCTCTCGGGGACAACTTCAGTTTGTACTAGATGTTAACTTTGTCTCAATGCGAAGGCTATGATGATGATTATCCTCTGATTTGGATCCGACCTGAGACCAAGGAAGGTATTAGCTATGTCAATATCCATCCAGTACTGTGGATCCTTGAGTTCATGACTGGACCATATCAATTACCGTACCCTGTACCTTTTACATGCAGAGAAAGTATTCAGGAAGAGACAGGACAGTGTCTACTTTCACAAAGGGCAGAAGCTGGGTGTTGGTTGCTATCATCATAGACATCCCAACTTGGCTCGAGAGGAGGTGGTGAATGTCGGTTAGACACTGAGGACTCAGTCCTCAGTGGCTTTGCCACATTGTGCAAACCTTCACACTTCCCTGAGCCTTAAAATGTCCTTTTCCACCCTCTCCAAGTCAAAGGGTTAGTATAAAAGTCAGATGAGGTGATGGACCTCCATGTGCTTTTAAAGCTTTTGTTTGTTTTTAAGTGCTTTACAAAAAAAAAAAAAAGGGCTAATAAAATATCAGGTTCTTTTTACTGTATGTGATTCACCAAGCCTCTCTTAAGCACCAAATATTTGCTTGACGATCAGTGCCAGTCCCTCCTTTGAGATTAAGTTGATTGTAAGATGCTACAGGGCTTCTGTAAGCTGTGGACATCATGTGAAGAGATTGTCCACATCCTCTCTTTGTTCTCCATTTGACCTGAGGTCATTAGGCCACCAGCTGAAGTTTGGGTTTTTATGCCAACTTTTATTTTCATGAGGTGTGACCCAGACTGATCAGTCTTGCCACACTGTAGCTAGCCAAAGAACTTCAGTGAAGGATAATTAAGGTCCTCTTCAGCCTTGCTCCCCAAAGTTTATCTGTGGGCCAGCATCGTGGGCATCGCCAGTAGACAGACAGAGTCTCAGGATGCACCCCAGACGTGTCAAGTCAGAGTCTGCATTTTAACAGGATTCCCAGGCGATACCGGCATATGCTAGAGGTTGAGAAGCAGCGCCCAACAGCATCCCATCAAGTGACAGCCTTGGCTTCCGTGTCCTCTGGGATAGGCAGCTTCCCTCTGTCAAAATCTGCCCGTGGGTGTCACCTAGTCACCCAGAATACACTTCATTTTTCTGACACCTGAAAACCCACGTAACAAGTGCTTGGAAATGGCATTACTTTCCTTTGTTACACAAAAGCCTTGATCCAGAGGCTGGATGGGTAGTAAGTAGAGCCACACAAGGTCACCTGGCAAAGGTCTGTGGGTCCTGAGACATGGGAGAAGGAACGTGAAAAGGCCCCTGGCAGCTCTGTCTCTTCCTTTACTCCTGTCAGAGTCCAAGGTTTAAAAGATGGCAGTTTTGAAGAAGTTAGAGAACTTGAAGAGGTTTTCCAGAAGGACAGGAGTCCTTCTGGAAAAAATGATGTCTGGAGTAGAAGTTGGTCCTGCAAGACACCCTAAAGAATGAGGCCATTTACAGTGGAGATGAGCCGGAGGGGGCAGTGTGGTGGCGTGCCCGGGACAGCCCGGCAGCTCGACTTCTCGCTCACTGTGGGACGTTGGGGCGTGCGCTAACCACCCTGAGCGTCAGCTTCCTGGCTTTTAAAAGCAAACAAGATGACAAAACCTGTTCTGCCTATCTCCAGGGTTTCTGTGGGACTCATGGAAAGTAGTGTCAGTGAGCACTCTTAATAACATGGTAAATGGTCCAAGGATGAAAGAGAAGGTCCAGTAGATGAATCCAGAAAACAAGTCAACCACTAATTCACTGTGTGACCTCGAGGGAGGCCCTGGGCCTCTCTGAATCAAGTGAGCCATATGTAAAAGATCTCTGAGTGCCCTTCGAGAAGGCCCTGGAGCTGCTGTGGCTCATTGCTATTAGCACACATTACCAGGGGCATTTCTCCAAGAAAGATGGCTTTTCAAATATTTATTTAGGGAAAGTTCTGAGAGTTTGGAATTGAATGCTTTCTAGGGGAAATGATTCCAAACACTCTTCCTGGCCTATACTCTGGGAGACCCATTTACAAAAACGGGTCTGCTTGGCCATCATTGCACCTGTGTTTCCATGTCAGCATGTGGTACCTGAGCTGGTGAGTGAAGAGCGATGGTTTCATTTCTACAGCTATGTCAGGACACACAGTCCTATTTCTGGAAGCAGGCCCTGCCCTGTGAGATATCTGAACTCATCTCATACCTGACTGGAGTGTGTCATGTGCGGACTTCTCCAGGGGAACAGTCTTGTTTGAGACTTCAGATACTCCTGGGGAGTTTTTCAGAAGCATTTCTCTCTGTTTTCATAAGTACCCCAATATGGCATACCTGTTAGTTTAATGAGCCTCCTTTGCCAGAGGAGGCTTCTAGTCAACGGCTTTCGGCACAGCAGCCCTTCCATAGATGCCTGCCAGCTGAGAGCAAAAGGACCAATGTGTGTTTTTATGGAAGGTCATAACTGTTCCATAAGACAGCCCTTCTGTGTCTCTTTCCTGCCCATCTGGGGACCCTGTGTTGTCGATGCTCACCTCACTGCACTCATGCTCCGAACTTCCCATTCCGTTGCCTGGATGCTTGCTTCTAACTCTGTACATTGCATTTCCTCCTGTGCGCCCACCGTGTTGTCATGGAAACTCGAGCGCCATAGGCCACGAGTATCCGGTGTCATCGAGTGTGATGGTGTGGTACGTGTATTTGCTCACACTTTTATTTTGAATCCGTTCCAATGTGACATCTGCTAAAATGTCTCCCTTATAATTTGCTTGGTGATCACAGCCTTCTCATCATTCATTGAGAGCAGGACCTGATCTCACAGAATCTGAAAAGAGCTATGTGGTAAGATGCCTGTTGAATAAGAACTGTAGCTTTTCTAAAGAGAATCCTTACTGACTTCTAGAGTCTCAACTGGAGTAATGCCTGGCTAACTCACAGAGCCATGATTTACATGGCTGTTGTCCTAGAGGGAAATATTAGGCCACCCCCTTCCCTCTCAGAAAGCAGAGGTATTTCGAGACCTTATTTGTACTCTGCCTCCATGTGGGATTAAGTTAATGGTTAGTGCATGATCGGGAATACATACTTGCATTTCTATCTTGAAGTTATTCACTAATTACAGGCTTTTATGCTGCTGCCTTTGGTTTTTTTTAATAGTCATACTAAATCCCAAATTCTTCTGTATCTTACCTGTTTTTTCCATGCTTACGCCTGGATCCCTCCTGCACTTCACTACTGGAATATCTATTTTTTTAACCTGGATCTTCAACTCTGTTGTTTCCCTGGACTTATGTGCTTCGTCTGGAATGTTACATCTCTTCCTCTCTTTCTTTTTCTTTTTTTTTCTTTTGTTGTTTTTTTGTCCCCATGTTGACTGTTATATGGGGGTTTCTGGATATCTCGGGGCCACTCACAGGAAGCAGTTTGCAATGAGATCATAAACATTGCCGAAAAATCTGTTCATTACTGCAGCACTGTTTCTCATCCCCTTGACTTTCATCACAAGGTATCCCCTTCTGACAATAAATCATCTTTAATCATTTCTCAGCAACCTCAAGCCCAACAGCGAAGAGTCACCCCAGACAGGAGTCACACCTCACAAGATTTGTAAGTATACTTGGCAAACTTCCTTTCTCACATCACATGCTTGGTGGACTCCTGGCTTTAGAGAGTGGGTCATTGACCAAGTCTGGGGCAGCCATTTGGGGGAATGAACAAATCGCCCCTAGCTTCTCTGAGGATTTCTAGTTGGGGCCATATTTCCCATCAGCCAACATGAAACAGGTGGTGGGTGGATAAATAAAGGAGGCCATAGACTGCTGAGAGATAGAGACCGGTGAAGAGTGAACTGCCATTCAGGGGCAAAGGAGGGCTGTGCTGACTAGAGTCAATCCTAGTGTTGTGGGAATATGGAGGAAGGAGTCATTGGTTCTGCCTGGAGATAAATGAATAGAGTTGATCCACTCATAAAAAAAAAATCATTGGATGTCTCCTGTGTTTTAAACATATAGGGGTAAACTCCATTCCCAGAAGAAGGGAGATTTGGAATGGGCATTGAAAGGCAAATTGGAGGGGCACCTGGCTGGCTTAGTCAGTAGAGCACACAACTCTTGATCCCTGAAGTCATGAGTTCAAGTCCCACATTGAGTGCAGAGATTACTTTAAAAGAAAAAAGAAAGACAAATTGGTTTTGAGAGCTACAACAGAGAGGTAAAAGGTCTTCCCAGCTGAGGAAAACAACATGCAAAGACTCAGGGTAGACGATGTTTTTGGGGAACTCAGAGAAGGCCCACATGGAGAAAGGACTCAAAGGAACAGTGCCCTGAGCAGCATGAGGCCCATCCAAAATTAGAGCTGATTGGGGGACCCAAGCAGCAAGGCTGTGGGACCTTGGCCAGCCAGTCTCCACTGTCTGGGGGTGATGATAGAGAAGCAGATATCTGGAGTTATTTCCCAGAGCTGAGGCTAGCAAGGCAGCCACAGTGGAAGTTAAGAGGAGGATAAGGAATTCTAAGGAGTCCAAGTAGGATGGAGACAGGAGGCAAATATGGAAACATCAAAAATGTATGTGCTTACCAACTGGAAATCATTCTGCATCTCTTAATTCCTCATTCGAGACTTTCCTCTGGCAGACAGATCCACCTACCAAATTATCAAAACATTTGGATAAATGCACAAAATTAAATAGTCCCTTTGGTTTAGCAAAGGGGAAAATGAACCTGTCGTTCCTGGGGACTGTGTCCTCTTGTCTCTAGTCTCGCCTGCCCTCTCACAGGCATTTGCTGGCATGTGCTGGAAATAGTAGATGGTTGGCGCGTTTGCACAGTTGTGCCCGGTACTCTTGTGTTTCAGAATAGCGAGCACACAGAATTGCGAACTGGTGCGTAGTAGATGCTTCTTAAGTATTTGTCAAAGGAATAAATGAAACCAAACTTTTCCCTGTTGCCAAAGCAGTTACAGGATTTCATCACAAATAGTCCAGCCTTCTCCTGCGAGCTGTTAGTACAGACAGAACAGCACACACCACATGGCCTTAGGCCAACTAACAATAAATAAAAATCTTAACCACAAACATCACTGGGACAGAAAGAAAGCAAAAAGTGTTCAAGAATTTCAGAAAAATGACATCACATTTAAAAACAATTGACGAGAGGCACCTGGCTGGCTCAGTCAGAAAAGCATGCGACTCTTGATCTTGGGGACATGAGTTCGAGCTCTACTTAGTGTGTAGACATTATTTAATGAATAAATACAACTTTCTGTGGGGGAGCACCTGGGTGGCTCAGGCGGTTAAGCGTCTTTCTTCGGCTCAGGTCCTGATCTTACGGTTTGTGACTTCGATCCCCGCATCAAGCTCTGTGCTGACAGCTCAGAGCCTGGAGCCTGCCTCGGATTCTGTGTGTGTGTGTGTGTGTGTGTGTGTGTGTGTGTGTGTGTGTGTCTCTCTCTCTCTCTCTCTCTCTGCCCCTCCCCTACTTGCATGCTCACTCTCTGTCTCTCTGTCTCTCTCTTTCAAAAATAAACATTAAAAAAAAACTTTTTTGTTTTAATGTTTGTGTATCCATTTTGAGAGAATATGTGCGAGCAGATAAGAGGCAGAGAGGATGGGAGAGAGCTGTAGAGCCTGGCACAGGGCTCAAATTCACAAACCGTGAGATCATGACCTGAGCCGAAATCAAGTCTGATGCTTAACCAACTGAGCCACCCAGGTGCCACAATAAATTAAAACTTTAAAAAAATAAAAACAACTAACAAAATATGTATCAGCATATTAAGGAACTCAAGATAGTGAGGCCATTGGAATGTACTTTTTATATCCTTGTATCAGTACAATTTTATACATATACAACAATTGCCTTACACTTTCCAACGTATATGAGCAGAATATAGTGTCTATCTCTGGAGTAAGAAACTTCTGATTATCTTTGATAATCTACATACATTCTCCTGTGTTAAGAAAAAGCCTTGGTTAATTTTAAAGAGGGGGCATCTAGGCAAAATACTTGTAACCAAATGAAACTAAATAAAAGGACTGATCATAGCCTTGCTTGTCAGAGGCTCCCCCCATCCCTATCAGTCTTCATTTACTTATATGCTGAATGGATCTCCCCATAAGCTCCACTGTTAGAGAAATAGCCAGTAAAATACTTTCATCTGCCTTGATGTGTGTGAAACACTACCAAAGTGCTGATTTAACTCACATGGGCTTTAAAAAACTCATTATTTAATCCTATCACTGTTTGAGTGAATGTTTTTCATTTTTAGATTTAGCTACCAAGCATTGTATAGCTATATACCACAGAATGATGATGAATTGGAACTCCGAGATGGAGATATTGTTGATGTCATGGAAAAATGTGATGATGGATGGTTTGTTGGTAAGTGATCTCCTCGTGTTTTACTCACTAGTTGTATATTGAAGGAGTAACTAAGAGTGATGAGCCATGCAAAAGGCAATGTTCTCTGCACAGAAAAAAGCCTTCTCAGACCCTGTATCTCCATCAGGAATGCTGGGCCACCCAGTTTATGCTTGCTCTGGAGACAGTGTGGATGACACTAATGGTGTTGGACCCAAAAACCAAATACACCTAAGTGACTGCACGGAAGGGCAATTTCAAATTGGTTGAGTTCTGTATGTCTTTGTATTCTGTGTATATCTGTACTACATGTGCAGATTTTATTCTCTCAAAACTCTTAAGAAACAACACAAGAAAATTTGAGCCTAGGTCTCAGCCATGAAACTCAAGCATATGTGTAGATGTTCCAAAGACCTTATTTACTTCAGGCTCCTAAAAACTTTTTTTTTTTTATATTTATTTATTTATTTTAAGAGATTTAGAGTACAAGCTGGGGGGGGGGGGGAGTGCAGAGAGAGAGAATCCCAAGCAGGCTGTGTGCTATCAGCACAGAGTCCAACACGGGGCTTGAACCCACACACCGTGAGATCACGAGCTGAAATCAAGAGTTAGATGGCTCACCGGGTGTCTGGGTGGCTTAGTCAGTTAAGCATCCGACTTCGGCTCAGGTCATGATCTCGCGGCTCGTGAGTTTGAGCCCCGCGTTGGGCTCTGTGCTGACAGCTCAGAGCCTAAAGCCGGCTTTGGATTCTGTGTCTCCCTCTGTCTCTCTCTCTCTCTCTCTCTCTCTCTCTCTCTCTCTCTGCCCCTCCCCTGCTCATGCTCTGTCTCTCTCTCTCTCTCTCAAAAATAAATAAACTTAAAAAAAATTATTAAAAAAAAGAGAGAGAGAGAGATGGCTAGTGAACTGAGCCAGCCAGGTGCCCCCAGGCTTTTAATAACTTCAGTCAAAGCAACCTACTTAGTTAAGGTCCTGTTCTTGATTTCAGCTCAGGTCTTGATCTCACATTTCTCAGATTGAGCCTCGCATTGGTCTCCCCACTGACACATGGAGCCTGCTTGGGATCCTCTTTCCCCTCTCTCTCTGCTTCTCCCCAACTCGTATGCATGTGCTCTCTCTCTGCCCCCCCCCCACACAAATAAATAAATAAATAAAACCTTTTTTAAAAAGCAGCTTGCTTAATTAAAACAAAAGATTCACCATTACAGGAGAAGGATCAACAGTTTTTAAGATTTTGCTACAAAGCAGATACTTGCTTCATGTACTTTCTTATTGAAGATCTCAACAAACAAGATAAGAATTACCTCCATTTCACAGACTCAAAAACTGAGGCCCAAAGATGTTATATAACTAGACCAGGTCACCCAGGTAGCCAGTGGTGGGGCCAGTACTTGAACTAGGCCTCTCTCTCCCATAGCCTTTGTTGTTTCTGCACAGGCACAAACATGCTGCTGGGGACCACTGGCTCACTTTTTGCCTCTGTTTTACACTTACTTGTACAAAGGGTTTTACCTTTATCCTCTTCCCAAGACCAGCTCTTTCCTGATCTCTCTGGAAAATCTTTGCTAAAGTGAAGTCAGTCAGGGCTGAGGTAGTGAGAATGGCAAGGCCTCAGCATATGTGAGAAGCCAGAAAGATTTGCCTAGGCCTCACCAGCCTCTTAGAAAGCTTCCCCTTCCTCCCCAGGCTCCCAGAAACCTCCCCAGGCTCCCCACTACCTTGAACTATTCTGTTCAGATGGAAGCCCCATCTGAGAAGCCACCAGCACTCCCATGGAGTGCAGTCCAATGGAAACAGAACACAAGCCATGTATGGAATTTAAAATTTTCTGGAAGCCACATCGGAAGAAGTAAAACGAAACCGAAAATTAATTCTAGCGATATATTTTATTAAAACCAACGCATTCAAAATATTATTTGAACGTGTAATCAGTATAAAAAATCGTTAGTGCCAAAGGAGGATGTAAAATATCTAAGTCTTAGGAGTCCAATGTGTGTATTATACCGTCACAGCCTAGCTCAGTTCAGAATAGCCCGGTTTCGAGTGCTCAGCCGCCTGTGGCTGTCCTATCAGAGAGTGTGACTCTCGTATGTCTTAGCTGTTAAACTCTTCCAGGAGTGCTTATGTCTTTTATGGGAACACGGGGCACTGTTGGGGGGCACCAATTCTCTCCTGGGGGCGTCCCTGGCAGCTGGGTAAAGGAATGTTGCTCAGTCCCTCAGGTGCTTTAGAACGTAGCCTGGTGCTCAGAGTGGAAGCCTATTTTCTCATCCGTAAGGAGAGGTCGAACCAGGTGTAGGAGCACATCTCTGGGCTTTGTACTCTTGGTTCTTTGCAGCCTCCTTGGCCGTCCTCCCTAGGGGTTCAACTAGTTATTTTAGAGGTCTTTAGTTTTGACGCCCTTTTTTTAGCTTGAGGTTTCACTTTGGGCAACAGCCCCGACCTACTGGTGGCGGCTGCTTGAAATGCTGTGTTCACCAGGGTTCTGAAGCTATATCCAAGCCGATTGGGGAAAGGAAGCAATCGTCCCTATTGTGATATCTGCCAGCGAGAGGGGAATAATGACCCGGCATGTATCCGCCACCATCCCCACCCCCACCCCTGCCCGGGTCCCCACCCCCCACCCATCCCAAGGGAAGGGACTAGGTTAGGGATCCAGCAGTTCCGGATGTAGAGCAGTTGGGGAAGGGCTTTGCGCCCAGGTAGCTCAGTGTTCCTGGCTCAGCGGGAACCGTGAAGAGGTTGGAAGCAAAGACAGGGAGTCAATCTGGGGCTTAGGCACAGGCTTCTGGGAGGAATTTCCTTTTGATGTGTGGTCATATCCAGTGGACTTTTAGAAATCTTACAGTTTAGAAATTAGATAAATGTGCTCCTTTTTCCAAAAAGAAGTATCAGAAAGAGCAGAGGGCTGGGAGTTAGAAGTCCTGGGTTCAAAGCCTGCTTCTGATGCTTGCTAAACTGTGGGACCTCAGTAATGTCACTTAAGCTCTCTGAGCTTCAGTTTCCTCATCTGAAAGAGGGGAGTACTGAGAATACCTTCCTGGCTTACCACCAGGCATTATTTGATAGCCTAAATGAGATAAGATGGAAAAATGTGCTTTGGAAACCATATGCTGCATTGTTATCAGGGGGCCCCCTCTGAACTCACATAGTAAGTCTTCTGATTTTGCGTGTGTGTGTTTTTTTACAGGTACTTCAAGAAGGACAAGGCAATTTGGTACTTTTCCAGGCAACTATGTAAAGCCTTTGTATCTATAAGAAGATCGAAAACCACAGAGATTATTTTTATTGGAGGATGAAGCATAACTCACGAACTGGTCTCTTTATTTAAACATTGAGTCAGTAGGAAAACTAACGCAGCGGATAAAGTAAGAAGCAAAAGAGAGGGACAGAGAAGTGTTGTGTCTGAAGCCTGAATCTGTGTGAACGTACAGTGTCAGGCAGGCTGAACTGAGAAAAAAGGAATGAGGCAAATCTGTATTTACTTAGCTGCTTCTGGGAGCCACTCCAAGCCTTCCCTGCCTCTCCCCCTCTTGGGTAATCTGACCTGTAACACGGGCCAGGATCAGTGAGGTCAGAAATGCCTCTTGCTGCCCCAGCCTTGACCAGCTTTTGCTCAAAGGGGTCATTTAGCCGGAAGCAGCCCTCAGAGCATCAGGCAGACCCCTAGCCATTCTCCAAAGGCTCTACACCCCAGCCACCCAGAGCCCCATTTCCAAACACTGCTGGGGATCAGCTCGGGCTGCCGAGGCCATCCCTGGAGGCCCCCAGGCTACCCAAGACCACGTCCCTCACTCCTGGGGTACGTGGGGAAATGGAGGGAGAACACAGGTGCCCTGTGCATTCAGCCCGCATGCAGCATTGCTCTTGACGCCCCTGGTGTTCAGACAGAAAAGAACATGAGGTTTGCCCGTGGGAGCGGGGTGCCCGGGTCAGATAGTTATATTTGTATTCCCAGGTGATTAAGTTAAGAAGCTCTGTAGTTATCGAGGTCACTTGCAGTGTGCTCTTTCCCATATCTCTGACTTTTGTAAGTGGTCACCTTTAGCACAGTTTCATTTAGCGGAATGCCATTGCTAACCTTTCTTTTCTGGATTGTTTTTGGTGAGGGCAGTTTGGGGTTGATGGGCCTATTCTGACAAGGTACCGAGGATGACATCCAGTGAATCATTTCACATACGCCGGATGCTGGGGCCACTGATGAGCAGGATGTGCTCCACACCTTAGCACAGACTCCCTGCAGCAGTTCAGGCACCACCCACAGTGCAGTAGCCCAGGGTCGTGAGCCCCGATGCACCCTGGTGAGGCTTCTCTTTCGAGCGGAAGGTGCCCATGCCCCAGCCCGAAGTGCGAGGCAGTGGTTCGCCACTCCCAGGACGTCTGTGCTTTGCGGGGCTACATCTGAGGAGGGAGGGCCCTGTGACACCCGGGGTGCTCCAGTCACATCTCCATCCATCCAGTTCAAGGATGTTTCTCAGCCTCTCTGCTAGACCCCTTAGAAAACTAGAGAAATGACCCACTCCCTGCCCGCCAGGAACTCAGAGGTGATTGGAGAGGTACACACACACAAATACGGAATCAAGAGAGACTGTGATATGTGCGAAGAAGGGTATGAGAGAGGAGGAGGAGATTACCTTTCCCTGGAGAGACGCTAGGAAGCATTGTCGTATTTCTGTCTCCATGAGCTCACTCTTGAACAACTAGGCTGCTTAGAAGAACCTTCCTCTGAGGGTAGTTTATGGCTGGAAATTCTTGGAACTGTTTCCAGAGTTTTCACACTCTTATCCTCCCCACAAATACGCATCCAAGGTCACAAACAGGAGTAGCAATTCTAGGTGGTAGGGTGTATACAGGAATCCTGGCTCTCTGCATGTAGCTCAGAATTGCCCCAGGACCATTGTCCCAAAACCTGGAGTCTTTACAGGTAGGCAGAGTTTGTCTTCAGTGCCTCCGTCCCACCTTCTGTGTCTGCCATTCATCTCCCCATCACCTGTCCACCCCCGTACCCCCATCAGAGAGCCTCATTCTCTTCCTGTCCTCCTTTCAAATCTTGGCCTCAGGAAAGAACCTGCCACTGACTCCTTCACACTGGAGTGTAAATGACCGGTAAGAGGAATGTGTTACTTCTTCCTGGAGACACTTGTTTTTAGCTAGGACAGAGCAGAGCCTTAGCCCCAAGGGATGAGGCAGTGGAACTAATGGTGGTGGTAGGGGGTGGGGGTGGGGTGGAGGAGCTTCCTGGGTAGAAAGAGCCTTTTTGATATTCTTTAACACTCATTGCTTTGGAAGGTCGACTTCAGCATCCAAGGGCACTGTCTGACTCTCTGAGGAACTATAGTACAAGTGCATATGCACGTGCATTTTGCACAACAGCATTTCACTCATTTTTGGAACGTAATTCTCGTATTGGCTAATGTGTTTCCTGGTCTTTCTTAGATGCAAACCATTAATAACGACCTTATTCTAATAGCTTTTTGAGGGGTGCTTCTTAAGTAGGTAATTTTGAACACCTCTTTCAATACAGCTAGAAAATAAAACCAATTTGTAAAGCCACATTTGCATCTGATGCCAGCCTCATGCATTTGTATATCTTCAGAAACCCAGGTATGCCTCACCAATTTGCCCGTCTTTAATAAAATCATGTTAAAATTTGCATCAAACTTCAGCTTCCTATGTATGACGGAACAAGGAACAAAGTTTCCAACTGCTCTTTTGTCCTCAAACATTTAGTAATATAAAATACCTATTTTTATGCTGAAATATTTATACAGGTTTATTAATAGCAAGTGCAACTAACTGGCGCCATGCCTTGCAACACATTTTGATATATTAGCCATGCTTCTGGGTAAAGGCAAGCCCCCAACTACTTATCTTTTGCAGTCTCTCTGGGATCAGTTAAAGAAAAAAATCATATGCGTAAGAAGTAGGACTGTAAATATGTATATTTAACTTTGTATAGCCCATGTACCTACTTTGTATAGAAAAATAATTTTAAAAATTTGAACTGAAGGGGGGTGAAATAAGGAAGTCATGAAGTTTTTTGCATTTTTATTTAAATGAAGGAATTCCAAATAACTCACCTGCAGATTTTTAGCACAAAAATAGCCATTGTAAAGTGTTAAAATTTTAAATAATCATTCTTTCTGGGAGAGAAGGTAATTGTGATCTCAGTTATAGGTTTTTTATTTTGTTTTTGATTTTTTTTTTGTTTTTTGTTTTTGTTTTTTGGCTGTCTTATTTATCTACAGTAGTATTAAGTTCTTTTGCTAGAATAAGTTACTACAAAGAAGATTATATTCTGAAAGAAAAATAACTGACATTATATATAACCAATTAATTTAAAGTGTTGCCATTTACACACCAAGAGCATGTACTATGCAGACACAGATTTTTCCATTCATTTATTTTTCTTTATTGCGGTGGATTGATTTGATAAATGGATGTGTTGAATTACTACATTTGCTGTACATATTATTTAATAAACTTTATTCAGAATTGCGTGGCATATGTTCTTACCATTCATTATTTCTTTCCTTTGCCAAATCTCTCAGGAGGCTTATATTCACTGCTTCGATTTCACGTACTCTCCTTTTCCATTCTTTTCTTTTTTTTAATCTTTATTTTTGAGAGAGAGAGAGAGAGAGGGAGAAAGGGCGGGGGGCAACAGAGAGACAAGGAAGCACAGGATCCAAAGCAGGCTCCAGGCTCCGAGCTGTCAGCACAGAGCCTGACGCGGGGCTCGAACTCACATTTGTGAGTTCGTGACCTGAGCTGAAGTCGGACGCTCAACTGACTGAGCCACCCAGGCGCCCCTTTTTTTATTTTAATTTTTTTCTTAACATTTATTCATTTTTGATACAGAGTGCAAGTGGGGGAGGGGCAGAGAGAGAGGGAGACAGAATCTGAAGCAGGCTCCAGGCTCTGAGCTGTCAGCACAGAGCCCGACGCAGGACTTGAACTCATGAACCATGAATTGGTGACCTGAGCCGAAGTCGGACACTTAATCGAATGAGCCTCCCAGGCGCCCCCTCCTTTTGCATTCTTAATCACGTACCATTTGGCTTCCATCCTGCCCTTTGAAGACACCACTTCTTACCTTACTCTTTTCTCAATAAGCTAACTCCATGACCTTCTCTGAATTGACTACTGTTGACCATCTCACCATTCTTTCTACAATATTTTTATAGTGGATTATAAAAATAATGCATATATCTTTAAAAGCAAAAATGAAACATTATAAAATACATGTAATGGGTCACGATTTGCTCCGCAAGACATAGGTACAGAAAATGATACAGCACTTTTTCCAAATCGAGTTAAATCAGCTATGAGTCCTCTCTTTCTGTGGCGGGTGAAAATGCAGGCTCTCCTTTTATTCCCTCCCAAACCAAGTGTGTCAAGATGATGGCATAGGCATCTAACCTCCCCTGGCATCCCATGGCTGGGACCACCCCCATCTCAGTTTGGGGCAGGGCCTAACTGCCCAAACCAAACCTCCACCCTCCCTGGTTCTGTTCTTTTCCACCTCTTTTTTTTTTTTTTTTTTAATTTTTTTTAACATTTATTTATTTATTTTTTTAACGTTTATTTATTTTTGAGACAGAGAGAGACAGCATGAATGGGGGAGGGTCAGAGAGAGGGAGACAGAATCCGAACCAGGCTCCAGGCTCCGAGCTGTCAGCACAGAGCCCGACGCGGGGCTCGAACTCACGGACCGTGAGATCATGACCTGAGCCGAAGTCGGACGCTTAACCGACCGAGCCACCCAGGCGCCCCTCCACCTCTTTTAACTCAAAGCACTAGTTGGCACTTCCGCCTCTTTGGGGTGACTCAGTGGAATCCTTTTCAGTAGGCTTGGGCGTCAGTCATGGGAGAAGGGTGGTGTCCCAGGGGTCTGAACCCCGGTACTGAGCCCTGTTTCACAGGCACTACTTCCATGGCCTCCATCCCATTCAACAAATCCATCAGCCGTACTTTCAAAGTAGGTTTAGAACCCAACCACTCCCATCACCAGAGTCCAAGCCGTTTTCTCTCTGGATCATTGTGCTGACTTTCCAACTTGGCTCCCTGCTTCCACCCTTACTCCCTCTACTTTGTCTTAACAGAGCAACCAGAGTGATCATTTTTAAGTTGGCTTACAACCCTCTAGAGGCTTCTCATGTCGCTGAGTGGAACCATGCCTCACATCCATTGGTACGCTGTCCCTTCCCTCTCCCTTACCTCTGACTTCACTTCTCCTTGTTCTTTCCACCCACATGATCCTTATGGCCTCAAAGTCATCAAGCGCACTTCAGGTTCAAGGTCTTACATTCTATCCCCTGTGCCCAGAAGACCCTTTCTGCTGGAGCTGCATGGCTTTCTTCCACCCTTCTTTTACATCTTTAATGTTGCTTTCTCAATGAGGCTCTCTTGGACCACTTTATATATAACAGGACCTTACTGTTTCCACCGAGCATCCTATCCCCCTTCTCTTCCTCCGTGCTTCATAATTCATCAGCATCTGATAGATACTTGTTTTCACAATCATACAAAATCCGTGAGGATGATTCCATTTGGCTTTGGTATGTATGCCCAGCACCAAGAAGAGTTCCTAACACAGTTGGCACTCACAGTTACTTGATCAAGTAAATGAGTACATAAATGAATGAACCCCTGGGGCCAGAGATCCTAGAACGCAGAATATAATAATGAAAGAAGGGAAGCATCGTCAATCCATTTTATTATAGCAGCAGAAATAAAAGAGAAGGTAATCTCTCAAATTATTCTGAGCTCGTCCAAACTGAGAATTTTCTGTAATTATAGTCATCTTCCCACAGAGATTACTGCTAACTCTGTAAGCTCTCCTTGGTCCTCTGAGCTTTCTTTGCACACAATAAACACACGCATATAAACACTTTGCATAGTCTTATACACCTTCTCCCCCTTAACAACAGAGCTTGGACTTGTTTCCACAATTTACTTAACCGATCCCCTGTTGACGATGCAAATAATTGCCAGCTTTTTTCCCTGCAACAAACAATGCTGCATTGAGTACAATTATAGGCTCAAAGAGCCAGAACATTTCAAATCTTGAGACACTGCCAAATTGCCTTCCAGAAAATATCACACCAGTTTACACTCCTGCCAAGTCCATGGGAGTGTCTGTTTCCCCATCACCCAATTATCTGCTTCCATGGAATGCTATTCTCTGTTTCGCCTGCCTGTTCACTGGCCAGCCCCTTCTCAGCCCTCTTTCCAAATCTTTAGTTGCATTCCTAGCCATCTATTATTTTCTCTTAACACATGCTCCTTCAGGAAGCAGATCCCTCACAATATACTTTGGCCTAAAGAGTCAGTTGTATGAGGGCTCCTGTCAATGACAAGTGGTAGACACAACACTACTGGCCATTCTTGGGTCAAAGCACTGGGAAGAAAGGAGTTAGAACCAGCCTCAGGCAGGAGTGAATCCAGATCCTCAAACTCTCATATTAGTCTTATTCTTGGCGCCATTGGTCTTGTTTGGCTACATTTTCACCTACTGAGTACAGCAATAGGAAACATAAGCTGTAGACAGCCCTGGGCTCATTCCTACAGGTCTCGGACTCTAGACTAGGGAAAAGGGCCTTCTTGGTGGGCTTCCCTGAAAACAATTCCAGACTCCGCCAGGTCCAACTTGGATAGTTATCCTTCCTTTGACTAATCACTGGCCAGGGTGGGTGGAGTATGAGTGACAGCCCCACCAGCATCACGTGGAATGGGGGAGAGGAGGAGGCCAGGGGAGGGATATGCTGCTATAAAAAGGAAGAAGGTGGCTGGATTGGTAACTGAATGGTCCACTGTGTGAGCTAGACCCTGAGCATTATTGCAACAAGCTTTGGAAAATGGAATACTATTGCCTTATCAATACAAATGTCAGTGTAGCTGAATATAGGCTATGTGCTGAAGCCCCGCGGGCCAAAGTCTTAAGAAGAACATGGTGGAGAGCACCAGACGTCCACCCAGACACAGGGTTTGATCTGACCGTAGGGGCACGGCACAACCATATCACATGCTAAAAATATTAGGACTCTTCTGAAGGAAAATGACTAGAGTCTCAATAGTCATGTAGAGTGTTTGCATGAGTTTACATAAGTGTATTCACCAAGTCTTGGCATGTGGAGATTAAGCCTGCCTCGGGAACGCTTAGCTGAGGCCTTTAAGACAAATGAAAGAAGTTACTACTTGATATAGATAATCTGTGGAATAGAGTAGCCAGGCAGGTGGTTCAGACTGAAAATATTTAAGAAAATTTAAGTTGAACCCAGAGTTGGAAAAGCCCTTGATGAGACAGCTGAATGACCATGTGTCACTGGTTTATGATGCCTATCCTGGAGGACAACTCCTCTGCCCCTCCACCACTCTCCCCCTGGTATCAACAGAGACAAAATAGTAGGTAGATTAAGAGTCTCTGGCCCCTCTGGCTTACTTGTTTTTAAAGTGAGACTGACAACATGCCTGGCTGGCTCAGTCAGTGGAATGTGTGACTCTTGACCTCAGGGTTGTGAGTTCGAGCCCCAGGTTGGGCATAGAGATTATGCGAACAAAAATAAATAAATAAATATAGTGATACTTACAAACTTAGGTGAACCTGCAAAGAGAGGTAGAGCTGAGAATCATCCTCAAAATAGTAGCATAAATCACATAGATTGACATGAGCTTATATCATCAGGGTCACTGGATCTCAAAGTGTGGTCCGTGGACCTGTTGGAGTCCCCAGACCCTTTCAGCAGATTTATAAAGTCAAAAGTATCTTCGTTTCAGCAGATTTATAAAGTCAAAAGTATCTTCGTAACAATGTTAAGATGCTCGTGGTAGCCAGCTTCCAAGAATGCCTTTGGTGATCCTTATCTCCCAGTATTCACACCCTTTCGCATTCTATCAGAACTGGTCTGTGTAACCAGTAGAATATGGCAGAAGAAATGAGATGTCACTTCCAAGACTAGGTCACAAAAGCCATTGTGGCTGCTATCTCTTGTTCGTGGGGAGAAGTGGACTATGCTTTGGAACTTCTAAGTCCTGGGGCACCTGGGTGGCTCAGTCAGTTAAATGTCCAACTTTGGCTCAGGTCATGATCTCTTGGTTCATGAGTTTGAGCCCCACATCGGGCTCTGTGCTGACAGCGTGGAGCCTGAACCCTGCTTTAGGTTCTATGTCTCCCTCTCTCTCTTCCCCTGTCTCTCTCTCTCTCTCTCTCTCTCAAAAATAAAGAAACATTAAAAAGATTAAAAAAAAAAAAAAGAACTTCTAAGTTCTGGGGCACTTAGGTGGCTCAGTCAGTTAAGTGTCTGACTTTGGCTCAGGTCATGATCTCGCGGTCATGGGATTGCCATCCACATCAGGCTGTATTGACGTGTGGAACCTGCTTGGGATTCTCTCTCTCTCTTCCTCCCTCTACCCCTCCCCTGCTCATGCTTTCTCTCTCTCTCAAAATAAATAAATAAACCTAAAAAAAAAAAGAGGAACTTCTAAGTCCTAGTTGTCATATTGGATAAATGCGCTAATTGTTCCCAAAAAGAGAAGTATTAGAACAAAGGGCTGGGAGCCAGAAGGCCTGGGTTCAAGTGCCACCTCTGATACTCTGATACTTATTTTGTGAGGCCTCAGACATGCCACTTCAGCTCTTTGACACCTGGATCAAAGAGACTCTATTAGGAAGGAGGGAAAGGAAGTGATGTTTAAAGGCAGTGCCCACCACAGAGTTCTCCTGTTATTCCGGTGCCCACTGCATACCAGCATTTTTCATGCATTTTCTCATTTACTTCTCATACCAACCCTACAAGGTAGGTATTCTGATCTTCATTAACAAGTAAGGCGTCTGAGACCAAAGAGTGCAGCCCAAGAGTAAACAGCAAGTGACTGGATTCAGTCTGACTCCAAAGCCATGTGCTTTCCATTGATCTCCCCCTTCTGCCTCCCAGGGACAGACAGCGGGACAAGTCTGCAGACCAGTACACCTCAGGACATCTAAATTTTACCAAGAGATTATAGCATCTTCAAGAGTGACTCATGGAATAATGATAACTGTGATAACCACCTGATGAGCACCTACTCTGCACTTGAACATTAAAGGTTCGAAAACAGGTCTGTCTCCTCAATCTTCCGCCTGAGCCAAGAGAGCAGCAAGGGCCAGAAGAACTCTTCGGGGAGCGTTGCTGTTTCCAGGTCATCTCATCCTCCACCCTCACAAGCCTCTCAGAAGTAGGGTCCAGCCTCGCTGCCCGCACTTCCTCACCACACCTACTCTTTATCACCTGCACTGTGGCTCCCCACAAAGCTCAAAGGCCCCCAAGAACTTTGTACTCACCATATCTTCTGTGTCAGCTAAGAATGACTTCAACTAGTAACTAAATAATTAGAAATAAATTTGAAAAAAAAGAACGTTTGGGGCACCTGAGCGGCTTAGTCGGTTACGCGTTCGACTTTTGATTTTGGCACAAGTCATGATCTCACAGGTCATGAGTTTGAGCCCTGTGTCAGCCTGTGTGCCAACAGCACGGAGCCTGCTTAGGATTCTCCCTCTCTCTCTCTCTCTCTCTCTGACCCTCCCCTGCTCTCTCTCTCTTTCTCTCAAAATAAATAAATAAATAAATAAACTAAAAAAAAAAAAAAAAGAATGACTCTACCTACAGTAGCAGGTGGCCCCCAAAGTGACAGCTTATGTGACAGATGTGTCTCATTATCTCACAGAAAAGAAGACACACTCTGGGTTAGTGTATCTGACTCTCCTGGCCTTTCTCTCATGATTACAAGTTGGCCACCTTGACAGCTCCAAGCATCATATCCCCATACCACCTTTGATGGCAGGAGACAGCAACACAGGACACAGGTTTTCTCTGTGCGTGATTAGGGAAGAAAAATCCTTTCCAAAAAGCTCCCCAGCAGACATCTTCCCACATCTCATTGGCTGGAGCTAATCCCATGGCTACTCCTCACTGTAAAGAAACTGTCAGAGGGCAGTGGGCAAGAGGGAAGGGAGCTGGGAATGACTTTGGGTAGCTAACCAGCAGCAAGGACCACAAGCTCACTTGTTCCTGGCCTCCGTGAGATCTTCCTGCCTCTCCCCTCACTGTGTCTTTGAATTCCTTCTCGGCTTCTCCTCCTCTCTTCACTACTTCATTATGAATGTTCCCTAAGCTTCCCCCTCTATAATCTGTGGCTTGGGCAATCTTATCTATTCTCCTAACTTTAATATTACCCTTTTATTTTTCCTATGGTAACTTTTTTTCCTACTTTTTTCTACTTTTTAAATGAAACAACACAAAGTTATCAAAGCAAAACAGAACTCATCTAGTTATTACCACTGATATATATATATAACCTCTTTCATGCTCCACGCGTGTGTGTGTGTATAACCTGCTCCTCTCACTTATCATAAACACCTTTCTTGACAAGACGTATTCACCTCTATGTCTTTATTTAATGATTACATGGTATTCCACGGTATAATTGTGCCATTATGTATCTAGCAGCCATCTATTTTTGACACTTAAGGTGTTTCCAATATTTCGCAATTATGGACAACTCGATGGTGAACGACCTTTTACACGCTCTTAGTACCTTAAATGCCTACTTTTTCCTAGACAAATTCCTAGAAGTGGAATGGCTAGGTCAAAGGGCACACCATATTTAAGGCTTTTGACACACACACATTGCCACCCAACGGTTGACAAGACCTGTCAGTTCTTCCTTGGCACTTCTCTTGGATTTGTCTTTACCTCTTTGTCACTAAGAATTCATCATCCTACACCCTCCCTCAACCGGTACCACTCCCTGAAACCTCTTCTTGCTTTGTACCCACAAAATGATTGTGGGTTTGGAGGTGCCCTCATCACCTTCTGCTTGGGAGTCCAATTGTAGGCAACAGTCTTTAGTATTTTTGAAACGTTTCCAAAGAATTAAAGTGGGGCTCCTTAACATGGAGCATGGATCGAGATGGGCTGGGCCAGGGCAGGTGGTGTGCAACTAGGGGGCACTTTCCAGGAACCTGTGGGAGAAACAGGCCAGAGGAGATGAGGAGGGGGCTCCAGGAAGAGAGACTAGAATTTTCAAGAATTGCTGCATAAAAGGGACAGAGAGGAGGCTGAGCTTTCATCCAGGGGGCATCAGAGGGTCAGCCCAGAGCAGGATCAGGCCCGGGAAAGAATACAAGAAGGTCCCATTGACCTAGAAACAATGAAGTCCCTTATATACAGCAACCTTTCCATGACCCTGCAAAAAAGATCCAATCTCCCCCTTCCATTTAAGGAAAAGCCTCTCCTGTCCTGTTCCTCCTCCAGTGACCACGTCATTTCTCTCCTTCCCTTACAACAGAATACCTCAGAAAGCTATGCATACCTGCTGTCTCCCGCTCTTCGGCTGCCTTCCCGTCTTGAATCCCCTCCAATTGGGATTTTGCCGTCACCCTAACAAACTCTGCAATCGGGACCCTCAAGGGCCTTAACAGGGAGAATCGTATGGCTGGTTCTCAGTTCTCAGCTCCCTGGACTTTTCAGACACACCTGAATACTCCTTTCTCCTTGGCTCCCAGGTCGCACTCTCTCTAGGTTCTGGTCCCGCCTCACTGGTGGCTCCTTCTGGGTCTGCTCTAGCTGCTCCTCCTCATTCCCCAGCCCCAGTGTTCACAGTCGGTGGGCCCAGGCCCATTCCCTGCCCGCCCCCTTCTTGTCCCTGTCCCCGGTGCCCTCATCCATCCCCTCGGCCTAAAAATCCCCTGTGTGCCCACCTCTTGCCTGGGCCTCTCTCAGGCCCCCAGCCTCCTACATACAACAGCCTGCTACACATCTCCACAGAAGTACCTACTGGGGAAGTCTGCCACTTAAATATGTCCGGACCCAAATTCCTCAGGGTTCCCCCAAAGCTGCCTCTCCCACAGGCCTCCCTGTTTCAGTTAATGGCAATTCCATCCTCGTAGCTGCTGTTCAGGCCGGAACACGTGAGTCATCCTTGACCTCCCGCCTGCACCACGCTTCCCATCTGTCAGCAAATGCCATAAAATACAGCCAAAATCCAAGCACCGCCCCCAGGCTCCTCTGCTCCCACCCTGGGTCCCCAAGCCAGTGTCACCTCTAGGCTGGATTCTTGCAGCAAGCCACTCCCTGCTCCCCTGCTGCCGCTCCTGCCTGCTCTGCCATTCGTTCCAACACAGCAGAGTGTGGGGGACAAGGGGCAGATCTGTTAATCCACAGCAAAGCCCTCGGACCTTCCTCTTGCTCTTGGTGGTTCTCAGATGCCCCACGCGGGAGGCGCCGCCCAGTTAGGTGCTGGTATTTCTCTGACCTCATCTCCACGACTCCAGGCGTTCAGCTCAGCCACAGCCCCTGCTGAGGAAGGTGCCAGGCTGGTTCCCATCGTTGTGCCATTTCCTCCGCCTGGAATGCTTTCCCCACATATCTACGTGCTCGCTCCCCTGTTCAGGTCTTGACTCAGATCACTTTCCTGGAGAAGTCCTCCCTCATCACTTTCATCATTTTATCATTCACATTCACAACCCATATTTACTTTTCGCCATAGACTGCAACACCATCTATCATCCTATATGTTTTTCCTTAAAAAAACAAACAAAAACACATTGCATTTGGGGGCACCTGGGTGGCTCAGTTGGTTTGGGGTTTGGCATCTGTCTTCGGCTCAGGTCATGATCTCACAGCTTGTGAGTTCTGCTTCGGATTCTGTGTCTCCTTCTCTGCCCCTCCCTGCCTCGCACTCTGTCTCTCTCTCTGTCTCTCAAAAATAAATAAACATTAAAAAAATTAAAAAAAAACATTTCATTTGGAGATCGGTTCAAGATCACAGAAAAAGAATAAAGACAATACAAAGAACACCCATATATCCCTTACCTCATATACCTATTGTCAACATTTTATCCCAGTTTTACTCTACACCCCCCGACACACACACACATGCACATTTTTTTTCTGAAACATTTGAGGATAAGTTACATATACATACATGTGGCCCTTTACCACTAAACACTTTCTCATGAATTTCCTAAAGATACGGATATTCTCTTACACAACCACAATCTAGTTCTCTACTTAGACACTGATACTTTTGAACATTGTTGTAAATTGAACATTGAACTTTCATCTAATCTCACATCTGCATCCATTTTTTGCCCTCCCCTCCCAGATACATTGCATTTAGATTGTCTCTTTATTCCCCACTAATCTGAAATGTGTCTACAAACTTTGTCTTTTATGACATTACCCTTTTTGAAGAATACAGTCCCTCCCCCATCCCTTTATTTATTTACTTTTTCTCCTCTGCCCTCTCCTTGGAAACATCTCCTTGGGAGCTGGCAACCACTAAACCCCGCCCACTACCTCCCCATCCCTTTAGATTTCAGAGGGGGTGGTTTGATGTTTCCTTGTGATTAGAGTCAAGTTATGCATTCCTGACTGGAATGTTACATAAGCAATATTGTGTCCTTCTCAGGATATCATTGTCTGAGCTACACAGTGTTCTTTTGCTCCTCACAGGTGATGTTAATTTTGATCTTCTGGCAAGATGGTGTTAGAGTTTGCCAAGTTTTGTTGTTGTCTTTTTGTTGTTGTTTTTCCCCCTTCATATCTGATAGGCAATCTGTGGGGAGAGGTTTTAAGACTACGCAGACACCCTACCCTGCTTCTCATCGCACTCTCACACTTGACTTTGCATCCAATGATGATTCACACCCAAATTAATCCTTACCATGATAGCTGCAAAACGATGGTTTTCAAACTCTGGCTATTCCCTCTACATTTACTACATGGGGTTTAAAAGTCTACTGCAAGCAAGAACCTTTCCTGCCCCTTCTTCCTTCCTGCCATCCTGCCTGCCTGCCTGCCTTTCTCTGTCTATCCATTTATCTCCTGTGTGGACTTGTAGCTTCTTACTTTTCCCAGTAGGCTAGAATTCCTTATTATTTTAAGAAATTGCCTCAGATGTGACCAGCTAGAGCCCCTTTAGCAGGCTTCTGTGCTCCCAGAACACGCCCCCACCACTTTTTCCAGCACTTTCGTACTCTCTGCGTAACAAGCTAGCCCAGGCTAATCTTGTACCCACCCTGCTGCTGCTCTAGAATTTCTCTGAGAAGTCTTGGCCTCCTCCTGTGGTATTTAGAAACCAAGATCAGGATACCAGGTGTACTCATGGCTCTGGAGTATCTTTGCTTGTAGGCCCTTTTGACTGGAACACATATGCATGCAAATACACATATACATACATATACTTACTTAAACACATACACACCTACCTAAACATACATACACAAAACATACCATACGGTTCACTTGTTTTGTTTGTCCATCACACTAAAATGTAAGCCCCACCAGGGAGAAAATTTGTGTCCATTTGGTTTGCTGTTGATTTTCTACACAGAGAACAGCCTGTAGCAAATGATAAGTGTCCGGTAAGTGGTTGTTGACTAAAAGAGAAGAAGGAAACAACAGGCTGCATGATTTGCCAAACTGTCACAGCTGACAAATGGCAGAACTCTCTTTCTACGGTGCTTCCAGAATAGGAGCTACCCTCTGGCTAGGAGCCCTGTTGTCTTCACTTTCTCCCCTTAATTTTTTTCTGACCTCTTTGACCTCCAGACCTCTGTAGGTTGCATCAGCTCTAAGGGATTTATAACTCAGGCCGTCCGCAGGTGGGAGGTGAAGGCAGAAGCTAGGTGGTTAGGCTTGAGAGTGGAAGAGCCCAGGCCCGCATCATCCTGTGGTGATGGCTGGGACCTCTCCTCAGCCTGGACTGTGATCTAACGCAGGGAGTAGGGGGACAGGTGGTGGCATCACCTTTGCCCGCTGGCCTCCAGCTCTGTTCTCATGCAGCACCCCCTCCCTCATTGCTTCCCAAGAAATGACCACATGAGAGTAGAGAGCTAGAGGTAATAGAAGAGGAGACAGACCCAGTGGGGGCAGTGGGGACCCAGCAGGGAGGAAGCTACCCTCAAGGAGCCCTGGCGTCATGGAAACTGGCCCGCCACTCCATCTGTCCTCAAATGCTATAAATAGTTGGTTTCAGTATCAGCCACGGCCAGACGAGGCCAGCAGCACAGGCCAGCCCCAAAAGGAAATGGATTTGAGGGAGGATGTCAGAGAGAGAGAGAGAGAGAATGGATGGAATGAGATGAGGCTAAGGGAGTGCCTTTGCCTGTCCCCACTGCACACCACATCAGATCCCTGGCATTCAGAGCCCTCCCCACAGAACTTTACAGCCTGCCTGTCATCCCATAAGGTCACTCCAGCAGACCATCCTCTGCCTTTCCTACTACCTTGTCCTGTTTCTGCCACCTGGTATGGCCTCTCTGCTTCCATATGTGCTCATACTTTTAAAGCTTTTTGCAGGTTCCACATCCTCCAAGGAGGAAGGTCCAAAAAACCATTCCTGAAGGATCTAGTCGAGTTGAGTTGCTGGCACTAGGGCTGTGGGTGTGCATGCCAGTGAAGTGGGAAGATCTGGTCCTTGGGACCTCCATGAACTGTGGGCCTGAGGGGTCTTTCTGGAATCGTAGGAAACTCTGAATAACCACCTGCCCCTCCCTCTTCTATTACAGAGCTCTTCAGACCCTACCGCTCTTCCTATGCTTCCCCAGCTCAGACTTTGCCCTGTTACTTGGTTGCTGAGTGATTTTAGGAAAATCTCTTAACCTGTCTGGGCTTGTTGCAGGCTGGGTCCCCTGGTCCCAGAGACAGAGTGAAGCATGCAGGATGTTTATTAAGGAGTGCCCTCGGGCTCCATGTCTGCAGAAGGGAGTAGGGAGGAGACTGGATTGGGCAGAGAGGGAAGTTGAGCTGCCACATAGGCCTGTCGGGCTTGACCTTTTCCAGAGGGAACTCTGGGGCCAACACGACCCAGCCAACTTGTCCCACCTTGGGCCCAAATGGTCACTTCTTTGTCCCCACCTAGACCAGTCATGGGATACAGGCAGCATGGGGAAGCGCATGCCCTTGGGCAAGGCCGCTCTTCACAGTTGGAGGCACTCCTCGAAGGGGTGGGAAGCCTGAGGCTGCCCCCCTCCCAGAAGCTGGAACAAGTCCTTCCACGAAGGGGGTCCAGGGGTCCAGGGCGGTGGCTCCATGCCTCTGCTCCCTCTGGTAATAAGGGCATCGTGACGCTTCACTGGGCTCTTGTCCAGATGAAATGCAACAATGGATGTCAAGTTCTAGCACACACTCTGACTCATAGTCACTGTTTAGTAATGAGGCAATGTTCATTGTCTGGGTATTGGGCTAGAGTCTATTGGGTAACTGACCCCAAGCCACCTTCCCCCGTTAGGGGAAGCGGCCAAAGGGTGACTCCAGGTGAGCTAGAGACTCAAATTTAGACTTTTGAAGTTTCTCTAGATGAGGTTACATATAAAGCCACAGAAATAGAATATCAGCAATGAAATATGTTGTTCATCACACAACTTTAAATTCAGGTCCCATTAGCAGACAAATTACATTGTTTATTAACCTATTAATTATCTTGTGAACAACACAATTATATGACATTGTCTTCTTAACTTCTTCAATGTAAACATTTAATACGCATTGCTCTATGATCCAGGTTTGCAATCTCTTCTTCTTTTATTTTTTTCTTTAAAGTTTATTTATTTTTGAGAGAGAAGGGGGGAGGTGCAGAGAGAGAGAAGGAGATACAGGATCTGAAGTGGGCTCTGCATTGACAGCAGAGAGCCTGATTGTGGGCTCGAACCCATGAACCCTGAGATCATGACCTGAGCAGAAGTCAGACACTTGCTTAACAGAGGCACTCCTCTTTTAATAAGCAGGGATGCTTGAGAAATAGCAGTGGTCCAGGCCTCTCTACCTTTGATAACTTTTGTGCCACCTGTCAAGGGAGCCAGGAGGCAGGTGGACAAAATAGCTCTGGTCTGCTCTGGGCAGGGCCAACCTGCACCACTAGCTCATCTGTCCACATCCTCACCAGGCGGGAGGCCAGGTCCACTGCTTAGGTGTCTTTAGGCCCGAGGCACCACGGAGCATGCTCGGTGCCGAACGGAATCTGAGAGGCGCCCAATCCCAAGAGGCCACTTCAGGATTTCCCTGTCGGCTGGAGCAGGAAGTGGGAGAAAAGCAAGAATTGGGAGTCCATTCGCTGTCCGGTCCGTGGCACAGCCGGGGGGGGGGGGGGGGGGGGGGCACCTCCCCGGGCCGGTTCCGCCACAGGCCGTCCTGGAGCCGCACGGGGAGGAGCCGCGCGCGTGGATCCCAGTGAAGGACGCGCCGACCCTGGGAGCGGGGCTGGGGACCAACGGGGTCTAGACTGGTGGGATAGGACTAGGCAGGGAGAGATGCCTTTGTTTTTCAAGACTGTGAGCTTGAGTTTCAGTTCTTTTTAAAGAAAAGAGAAGGAAGTCAGTTGCTCGGGTGTGATTTGGCTGGGGCAGTTGCACCCGTTTGGGGAGTTGAGAGCCGCTGCGACCCCGCGCCCGCACTCTCTCTGGGCCAGCAGGGCTCAGATCCCCCTTAGGGGTAGAGTCTAGGAGTCAGGTCCCTCAAGAAACGCTTAGCCCAGGGGAGGGGTCCTAGCGGCGATCTCCAGGAATGGGGGCTCTGCGGTCACAAGTACAGGACTTGTCCTGGAGATTAAATAAAACTATAGTTCAAGCCTAGCCCAGCCTGGACTCCCTGTCCTTAAGAACTGGAGCTGTTCCAGGAAGCCAAGTCTCAGCACAGTGGCTCTGGAGGGTCCTGGCAATGGCTCGCTGGGGAGTGGAGGAATGGGGAGGGGGGGGGCGTTGTGTTCGCTACATCTGCAAGAAGCCTTACTGGAGGAACCCACCAGCAGTCACCTTCCACCCTGTCCACACTGTAAAATTGAGAGCTGGGAAGGCCCACTGTCCCCCCTGATTTTCTGGACCACTTTTTCCTACCCTCCTTGCTTCCCATTTCTCCTGAATTCTCCTGCAAGTCCCCCCACCCGCCCACGCCCAAATATTTGATTGATGAAGGCTGTTTAGGTCAATAAACTTTTATGGAATGCATTATAATAATAACAATAAGACAACTGAACTTCGGAGAGGTTGCTTAAGGGCCTTCCCTTAGTACTCGGCTTGAGTCTAGGGTCTGAGGGACCTGGAGAGTATAGATAAACAAGTATCAGTGTTTAAGATGAGACAAGGTTGCTTGCATTTGCAAGGGGTCAGAGCTGTCAATCACTGGGTATTTTCTGAGTACAAGCTGTGTGCCCATCTCAGAGCTAGCTTCTAGATAGAAGATGAGGTGCCTACCCTCCACCCCAAAACACTAGCATTTAGTCTCCATCCATCTAAGGACCTTGTTTTGAGAGAG
This sequence comes from Panthera uncia, assembly GCF_023721935.1. Lineage (NCBI taxonomy): Eukaryota > Metazoa > Chordata > Mammalia > Carnivora > Felidae > Panthera > Panthera uncia. Next base: position 52,851,968 of record NC_064818.1, on the reverse strand, counting down.
AGAGAGAGAGAGAGAGAGAGAGAGCATGCACATGGGGGAGAGGCAGAGGAAGACAGAATTTTTTTTTTAATGCTTATTTATTTGAGAGAGAGAGAGAGAGAGAGCAGGGGAGGGGCAGAGAGAGAGAGAGAGAGAGAGAGAGAGAATCCCAAGCAGGCTCCACACTGTCAGCACACGGAGGCCCACACAGGTCTTGATCCCATGAACACTGAGATCATGACCTGAGCCAAAACCAAGAGTTGGACACTCAAACTACTCAGCCACCCAGGCACCCCTCTCCTAATTTTTGATAGCAGGTAGGCATCATTTTTATTTTTTAACATCAAATTAACAAATAATTTTGTTTATAAATAATACTATTGGGTTTACACATAATTTTGTAAACTCTTTTTTATGTATTTTGAAAGCACATCCCCTGCCTCCTCGTACCCTTCACTGTTTTCATGTTCATGCTGTGTACTATTCCCTCACGGCCATACCATATTTAGCCACTTCTCTGTTACTGCCTGATTCCAGTTTTTTGTCATTATAAATAATGCAGCTATAAATATCTTTGTACATATAGCTTTTTCCTCCTTTGAAATTATGTCCTTGGAATCAGTGCCCAGAAAGGGGATGACTGGGTCAAAGGGTTGACTGTTTCATAGCTCTTGCTGTGGAAAGCCAGACCGCAACCAAGAACATTTAACAACCAAGAACATTTAACATTTAACGGCAGCTGTGGACTTGGACGACCTCACAGCAGTACTAGGGCCCCATATTTGTAAAGAATATTGCATGCAATAAGCACTCATTGGCACCTACGATGTATCAGGTTCATGCCAGTGGGACACCTGGGAAGAATGAGAGGCAGCCCCCTGCTCTTGGGGAACACAGAGGCTGTGGCTTTTCAACCTTTTTCTCCTCCTAGACACAAAATATTCAAAACTACTGCACATCTAAAGGCAGACTCAGAATTTAATGATTCCCCCAAATTCTGCAGGGACTTGAAACACTAACATGTTTTCTAATCCACAGAAACTAATTGAAGAGGGTATATGTTTGGCTTCGATGAAGCAGGTGGCTGGTTCCTGGCTATAACTCCATTCCTTTTTTCTCAGATTCAAGGAAGAATGTCAGGTTGCGGGGGGTTGTGGGGGGGTGGGGGTGGAAGGGATGTAGAGATAACATAGATCCACTTTGAGCAACCAATTCGAGGCATATGCATTTGTGCTGTGACACAACTGGACAAATAAAGTATTTGTTTATATGCAAATCTGTGCACAGTGCTCCTTGGTAAGTATGCCGGGGTCACAGAGACAGAGCTCTGCTTTTAACAAATGCATACAGCATGTGCTGTGTGCCAAGCACTGTGCTGGGGCCCAAGTGCCAGTACGAATGAGCGCCAAGAAATCTATGAAAAACCTGGGCCCAGGGAGGCAAGGTGGTCATAAGGGTGGTCAGTGAATTGCATTCCTTACATACTACGTGCCCGGCACTATTCTAAGCACTGGGATACAGCAGTGATCGAATTAGCTCCCCTCCGGGAACTAATGGTTAGAGGTGGGGATGGGACAAACAATAAGGAAAATATTAAGTATATGTCAGATGGTGATAAATACAATGGAGAAAGATAAAATAGGGAAGGTAAGAGGGCAGTCTAGAGAGAAGGTTCTAGATTTCTTAACATTTATTCATTTTTGAGAGACAGAGGGTGAGCAGGAGAGGGACAGAATCAGAAGTGGGCTCCAGGCTCTGAGCTGTCAGCACAGAGCTGATGATGTGGGGCTCGAACCCACTGATCATGACGGGAGCCAAAGTCAAAGGCTTAACTGACTGAGCCACCCAGGCGCCCCTGGAGAGAGGGTTTGAAATTGAGTGCACTCAGCAATGGCCTGTATGATGACATCTGAACAAAGAGAAGGCCATGGATGGCTGGAGAAGAGAATTCTAGACAGAAGCCCTGCTGTGAGGCCCTGAGGCAGGAGCAGGGCCAGTGTGGGGTAGGGGTGGGGGGACAGTAGGAGGATATGAGGTCAGACAGGGAGTTGGGTTATTCTGTGAGTGGCCTGGTAAGCGTTTGGACTTCAGCCTTACTTGGAGTGCAGACCCAGCTGACAGCGGGGAACCTGGTCTGGTCTGGCGTGGAGAATGCACTGAAAGGCCAGGGTGGCAGGGAGCCCAGTTACAAGGCAGGTAGCAGGCTGGGAACTCAAGTTTTTGTCCTCAACTTAGGGCTCTTTCCACTGGCTTAGCCCTTGGCCCACCCCGGACTTGACGTCTGAAATGAAGGTCAGAACCTACGGCGAACTCGAACTCCGAACTCCCGTCTGGAGGAAAGGTTTCTAGGAAAGTTGTGAAGTCCAGTCACAACATCCTGCGATGGTCTCATTAGCATTCGGAAAGTTCCAGTGTGAGCTTCTGCAGCACAGGGAGCCTGGGCGGGGTTACGGTTACATCACTGACCAGCGGTGTGGCCTCGGGCGAGCCTTCTAACTTCAGGCCGGCTCACTTAGTTCATCTGTAAAATGGGGTTAAACGCCCTGACTGCCCCAGCGCATCCCATGAGATCATTCGAAAGCACCTTTTAAACATCATTAGCATTCACGAGAAGCAAACGTGAAAATGCAGTGGACCTCTGAGGGCTGAGTTAGCACAGCACTTCCAAACTCATTTTCGAAAGCGCCGAGCCCGGCTTTGTCTCCGGCGCGGTGTGTGTGTCGGAACCTGCTTGGCTCGCACCTAGCACCCGCGGCGGGGCTGGGAGCGGCGGCGGCCGGCGCGGGGGAGAGGGGGGCGGGCGGGAGACGCTGCTGGGGCGGGGCTGCGGAGAACCCGGACCCCCCGACCCGCCTCGGGGCTCCCCGGGCGGGCGCGCTGGGCGGGGAGCGGCCGCGGGCCGGGCGGGGCGGGGCGCCGGGGCGGAGCCGTCCCCGCCCCCGCGCGCCCCCACCCCCGCGCGCTCCCTCTTCACGCCCGCCCCAGGCTCCCAGGGCCCGCGCCGCGCGCTCTTTCTCCGACAGCTGCCGGGAGCCCAGCGCACCGCGTCCTGCACCGTCTGTGCCCTCGGGTCGCCCCGCCATGACCAGCCAGCAGATAGTCCTCCAGGGCCCGGGACCATGGGGCTTCCGCCTCGTGGGGGGCAAGGACTTCGAGCAACCCCTGACCATTTCCCGGGTAAGGGCGCTCGGGACGCTCAGGGAGCGGGGAGCACCGAGCTGGGGAGCGGCGGACCCGGAGGGGATCTGGGGGAGGGGGTCCGGGGTCCCGCGGTCGCGCTGCCTGGAGACCAATGTTAGGGAGCCCGGGCCCGAGCTAGCACGGCCGGTCGCATCCAGGTGCGCCTCGCGCCAAGCGCTCCCCGTGCGCCTGGGGCCTCCGCCCCTTCCCCGCCGCTGCGCTCCCGGGCGAGGCGAACGGGCGGCGGCCGGGCACGCACTGCCGGTGTCAGCGCACGCCAGAGAGGGGGCAGTTTTCGTTCTTTCGCCACCCAAGCGCGGCCCGGCGTGTGGGCGCGCCTTGTCCACGCGCGAGGGCGTGAGAGTCCCCGCAGCTACCGCACGCTGGCAGGTATCCCGTCCCAGTTCTTCACAAGTCGCCCGAGTGGCTGAAAGTAGATTGGAAGCAGCTGGAAAGACCTGGAAGTGAGGTGGAGTAGGTGGGAAGTTTACCCGGGGCAGGTGTGATGAATTTCTGAAACAACTGGTTTTCCACTCTTTGGACTTAACTCCGTGGCCAGGTCTCCCCTCGTTCCTACCTTTTGGAGAAAGTACCGGATTTTGGAAACAAGCAAGCCCAGATAAACCCTCTTGGACATTCCCCTCCTCCTGCGGGAGATGGCCATGCCTTATTTCTTCCTGCCGTTCCCAGGTTATCAACCAAACAGCCACTTTTGCCCAGGGATACTGGGTGGGGAGGAGTTTTCACTTTGCGTGGAGGGGGAATGCTGCTTGAAAGCTTCTTGGGCCTTTGGGAAGGCCCAGGTGTAATGGGAGACCACCAGGCCCATTACCCTGGAATAAAGCAGAAACCCTAGGGAGACTCAGACTCAGGGTTTGGAGGCCCAGGCTTAGGTCTTCTAGTCTGGACTAACTGTAATGTCCCAGTGGGAGTTGCCCTATTCACTGCCTGCATCTAAAAGGCAGCCAATAAATATTTTCCAATAAATGAAAAAGCATTCCCTGGTGTTAACACCCTGCCTAGAGGCCTGGTATTCCATTTTGGGGGCCATCTGCTTGCTGAAGCTGACCCTAAACTTGCCTCCCCAGTCATCTGAACATCTCTTTGTTCTTTGTGGGAGGATGGAGAGGGAAGGGAAGATCCCTGTGGGTGTTTTGTTTGTTTTTACTTAAATCCCTGCCTCCAGCGGCTGAAGGAATATGGTGGGGGGTGCCGGAGGCAAAGAATTGGGGGGCCTCTTCTTGGATTCTCTGCCAATCACTGTCCCGGCCATATTTCCTTCCAGGTAGGTCTAGCCCAGTGAGGTCTTCTCTGACTATCCCGTCCCCTAAAGGGGCAGGTGACTCAGATCTTAGGCCCTGTTCCCCCTTTGTTCCACCTGCTACCCTGAGGGGACTTCTTTTATTATTCTTACAGGTACATGCTGTCTTCTCAGATACCAGCCAAATTCCTCAAGTGTAGAAACTGTGCCTTCTCCTAATCTAGACCCCTGCCCCCAAGCCTGGCACAGAGCTGAACCTGACTGTACCCAGTCAGTGTTTGCAGGCTTATTAATAAATGCTTGTCCTGGGAAGGCACATTTAGACTCGCTTACCTCATAGTCCATTTGTCCTTGCCCTTTGTGTCTATAATTAACCTGTCAGCCCTTTCCACTTCTGACTTTATATATGGCATTAAACCTTTTTTTAAGAAGTGGAGGCTATATTGCCTATCTGTTAAAAGGGCAGTTACTTCCTGTCATTTTAACTGCTTTAAAAAAGTGCAAGTGGCACTGTGCAGGAATGACTATGTGGCATGGAAACCACAACACGAAATTCATTGGTTTGTACCTTCATATGTTTATTCATTTGTTTATGAGCTCGTTTACGTTTAACGAGCTTATACTGTGCAAAGCCTTGGGGTCCCAGCTATGAGAGGACACAGGTCCACTTTCAAGGTGTCCGTGGTCTAGTGAGGGAAGCTAATCTTTATAATGCCCTTGGCAGTGGCTTTGACAAGTGACAGTGACGCAGAAGAGGGGACGTTCTCATGCTCTCCGTTATACAGTTGTTTCTTCGTGTCATTATTTCTACATGGGATAAAAGATGTGTCTCCTCACCTCCTGGGGATGAGAAAGTCATCCTCAAGGGGCCCTGAGGTGGTCGTCTGAGATCTTATGGTGGTCTGGTTTCTACTTCTTACTTGAGTTGTACCTGGCGGTGAGCCTTCTTACATTTTTGTCTCTGAGATGGGGGTAACCCCGCCGTCGGCTGCCCGTTGAGGAGCGTGAGAGTGCTCAGGGAACAGGAGAGGGGAGGTGTGAGCACTGACAGAGACACACGCCTTTTGGCTGGCCGGCAGGTGCACTGCATTTATCATCTGGGGCAGACACACTTTGCTGGTATGGTTTTTTATACACATAGACTTTGAGTCTCCACGCCAAAGCAAACCATAAAATTAGGCCAGGAGAGGAGTACCTTTCATTTGAATAAATGCATTTGCTTTCTCTGGCGTGAATTATTCTGGTATTGGCTCCAGTCTTTTGTGAAGCGACTAAAGCTTCCGGATATAACTGTAATCTTGCATGCTTGAAAGGGGTTCTTTTTCTTTTTTGTAATAAAAAAAAGTCATAAAATATAAATGCGTTGGAAACAATTATAAAGTAAATACCTGTATAGTCCCCCACTCAGGACAAGAACTAGAACATTGCCTGCTCTCCAGAAGTGCACCAGACATAATCCTATCTTGACATATGGTAATCACCTCCTTGTTTTTTTTTCTTTATAGTTTTACCACCTAAATATGTTTCCTGAACACCATAGCTTAAGTTTACCTGTTTCTGAGCGGAATCATACAGAACACATTGTGTGTGTAGTTCTTTTACTCCTCATTGTTTATTTGTATTATTGTGATGAACTTAAAATTTCAATCCAGGTTTTCAACTTTAAATGGGCATGAACCAACTTGCTTCCTCTTCCCAGTTTCTACCCCAAGGCCCCTACTGTGGACTCTGTGATGATCTAGCCACGTATTTGCCTCTGTCCTCTGAGATTTTTTTCTCTGTCACTTCCTGCTCCAAATCTACAGTTGTCTCTCCTTAAGGTTTTTTTTTCCCCCCATATCAATATCTTATTTCCTCTAGTTGCTTTCAAGGGAAGCCTTCAGAGAATCCACACCCAGACCGAAATTGCTGCCCAATTTATGTTGACTGTTTTTCTGTCCCAGCAACTGACAAAAGACAGGAAAGGGTGGGGCCAGAGATAAGGGGGTGCTCTTGGTGGGAGGAGCTGTTATTTGCCTCTTGAGTAAGCCTTTGCTAAGAGCAGTGTGGTTTTATGGGGAATGCTGTACCCTTTGCTCGGGTGTCCTAAAGGAAGCTCAATGATGGATACTTGGTAGCCAGAGGGTCTTTTCTGATTTTTAGGAGTGTTCTTTTCAGACTGAAGTAGATTTACATCATGTCCTAAGGGTCGAAAGAGCAGGGCCTGTCAAATTGTGAAAGGCAAGAAGTGTCCATAAAGGCTCACTATATTTTTATAGCCCTTGCCCCGCACCCCTCCTCACCTGGGAAATACTAGCTGCTCCAGCTGACCATGGTTGATCGAAGGCGAGAGGAGGAAGAGGGTCAAAGGGAAAAGCACTTAAGTGCTTTCAATAATTTTTTTTTTTTTAAGTAATCTCTACGCCCAGGGTGGGACTCAGATTGACAACCCTGAGGTCAAGAGTCAGTCACATGCTCTGACTGAGCCCGCCAGGTGCCCCTGGAATAGCACTTAAGCGAATGCTTGAGCCTACTGGCAGGAAATTCACTAAGCAGTGTTGGGACCTTCTAATCAAATACTCTGCCCTTGCCCAACCTTCTGCATGCCAGGATTTGTCTTGAAAGAGGAGAGGGGGAGAAGAATGACGTTCAGGTATTGTAGCGCGGCAAAGGACCAAGAGGAGATTATCACCTAACCGCTGAGGTCACACTCTCCTTGGCTCATCAGGACTGGGAAAAGCACCAAGCAGTTGCTTTTGTGCAGAGAGCAGGGACTGGCGGCTCCTTCCCGAGGATGCCACCCCATTGTTCCACAGAGAGCTTTGCTTTAGGTAATTTGTTTGAATTTACATAATTTTACATTGACTGAACTACTTCCTTGTAAAGAAGAGGGTAGAAATTGGTTAAAAATGAGCAAAGGTGGCTATGTCAGAAAATCAATTTTTAGAGGATGATTTGACTTCCAGTGTGTCTCAGGAAAGCCTGGGGAAAACTGCCAGAACGTCTGTATGGTACCTGGTAACATGTCCAGGGCGGAGACTCAGGCTGAGCTCCTCTCCAGTCCTGAGCACCACACTGGGTGACCCTGGGCACATTGTTCACCTTCTCTGTGGTTCAGTTATCCGTAAAGATAAAATAACCAGCAAACCCACTGGTTTTGTACCCTTTGAACACGAGGGCCTACTTCTTCACTGTTAAGAAATGTTTCAGCTTTAGGCAATATGGTATTGGTTGTACCTTCGACTATGAGTTGATTAAGAAAATGCATTCTGAATTCAGAAGTGTTTTCAGATGATTCTGTGTTGTGTTATTCATCCGTAATTATCTGTGTTCAGATGACTCTTGTGTTAATCATGAGATTGGTCTGGCTTCAAAGCCCACAGCCTTAGTCTCTATCTCATAATAATCATTTTAACAGCGGCTAACGTTTCTTGAATGCCCACTCTGTGCTAGGTGTGCACTTGCATTATCTTCTGTGTTCCCCACAACCCATGACACAGAGACACAGGACGCTCCGGCAGTAAATTGCAAAGCTGGGATTTGAAACGAGGCAGACTGGCTCCCAGGCTAGCTTTAACCACTGTGTTCTGCCTCTAGATGATCCCTGTCAATATTTCATTGGTGGGAATCTTGGCACATAGCTCCAAGAAGTGCTAATGGTGGTACAGGTACAATGTAAGGGGTAGGGAGGACCCTCCTGGGCTCCTCACCCCAGAGCCTATCATACCCATGAGAGTTGGCCGTGGTGGCCTTAGCCCAGGTGCTCCTGGAGCTCAGAGCATCCCAGAGACCAGCACTTCCCCTCCCTAATCCCCGGAAAAGCCAGAAGCCATGGCCCCACCTGTGAGAATTGACAGTCCAGCTGTGGGATTCCATGACCACGTGGCCAGTGGAGAACAGAAGCACAGAGGATTTGAAGGATTAGAGAGAAGCCTGCCAGGGTGGGTAGGAGGGGATTTGGGGGCAGTTTTTGTGTCAAATGAAGATGACTAGGGATAAACAGATCCACGTTGCTCAGCCACTCATGGGGCCTGGAAAGTGGCAGCCAAGCCAAGGCCAAAATGAAACATACCCATGAAAGCCTAAGGGAGAAGAAGGTTATTTCTGTATGGCACTTAGCACCCTGTGTGATTGTCGATGTCGTTAGCCTCATCGTGGGCGAACTGGAATGCTCCTCCATAATTGAGGCCTGCGGTGTGCTTTCACGTACGTGGTACACTGCCTTCTGGGCAAATTCCATAAACCTTTGAAATGATTTCCTGAAGAACACTATGGTCTTGAAGGAGCCCGGGTTCTTGACCAAGGACTGAGAGCCCAGTTTTTATAGATTGGACTACTCATATTACCACGTGAGACCGTAAGGACACAGGTATGACCTACAGAAGATAAAGATGTCTGAAATGCATATGGATAGATTAAATAAAGATAGGGCCACAAGGTTTTACATCCATTTCTTTTCTTTTTCTTAAATTTTTTTTAATGTTTTGTGTTATTTTTTGAGAGACAGAGAGAGAGCTTGAGCGAGGGAGGAGCAGAGAGGGAGGGAGACACAGAATCCAAAGCAGGCTCCAGGCCCCAGGCCCCAGGCCCTGAGCACAGAGCCCGATGCGGGGCTCGGACCCACAAACGCGAGATCATGACCTGAGCCAAAGATGGTTGCTCAACCGACTGAACCACCCAGGCGCCCCAACATCCATTTCTTTTTTATTTATTTATTTAAAAAAAAATTTTTTTTAACGTTTATTTATTTTTGAGACAGAGAGAGACAGAGCATGAACGGGGGAGGAGCAGAGAGAGAGGGAGACACAGAATCAGAAGCAGGCTCCAGGCTCTGGGCCATCAGCCCAGAGCCCGACGCGGGGCTCGAACTCACGGACCGTGAGATCGTGACCTGAGCTGAAGTCGGACACTCAACCGACTGAGCCACCCAGGCGCCCCATCCATTTCTTTTTTAAATGAATTGTAAAAAATACTCATGCTTCTGAAGCTGAACCCATACCCATACCCTATGACCAACAATTCTGATAGTTAAATACTCCATAGAATTGTGTCCATATGGGCAGCAAGATACATCAAGAGTTTTCAAAGCGGCACTATTCACGGTAGCCCCAAACTTGAATAATTCCAGTGTCTAGCAACAATAGGATGGATAAACAACTAGTAGTAGAGTTAGAGGACATAAAACACCACCAGCAGTTGTAGGAATTGCAACTCTGCACAATGACATGAAAGAAACATGTAAAAGGGAAAATACTATGTGATTTCAGTTATGTAAAATTAGGCAAAATTAATCCATGGTGTTAGGAGTCAGGGTCAGGTTAGCAATGGGAAGGCGGTAGGAGGGGCCTTCAGAAGTTCAGTTCGGTTTCTTTACCTAGTGCTGGGTTTGTGGGTGCCCTCTCTGTGTGAGACTCTATCCAGCTGTGTGTTTATGATTTGTGCACTCTTCTATATGTGTGTTACACTTCAATTAAAAGTTTCTATAAAAACTTGCATGCTTGGGGCATCTGGGTGGCTCAGCTGGTTAAGCATCTGACTTCAGCTCAAGTCATGATCTCATAGCTGGTGAGTTCAAGCCCCACATCGGGCTCTGTGCCGACAGCTCTAAGCCTGGATCCTGCTTTGGAGTCTGTGTCTCCCTGTCTCTCAGCCCCTCCCCCACTCACACTCTGTGTCTCTCTCCCTCAAGAATAAATAAACATTAAAAAAAAAAACTTTCATGCTTGTTATAAAAAAAATTAAATAACGTAACAATGTGGAATGCATAAGGTTAAGACCCCTCCCCACACCCTTCCCCAGTCCTGCTTCCCAGAGGTAAATAAACTCTTGACAGTTTGCTGCAAAACTTTTCAGACTTTTCTCTATTCGTGTAACATTTTTAACATCAATGTGCCATGTCATAGTAACTTACATGTCACGTAGACATCATTGCTTTGTACCTTCTGCCTTATTTTTACTGCAGCAAATCAAAAGTTAAAGACATCTTGATGTCATGGTGAAATGTAGTCTCAGAATCAGCCTGCTCTGGGCTCAAACTCTGTCTTGTTCACTTACTAGCTCTGTGTCCTTCGGCAGGGATAGCCCCTGAAACTTCAGTGTCTTCACTTGTAAGGTAGGGATAATAGTAATTGTCTTCAAAAGACTGTGATGGGGATTAAGGTGATGTGTATAGAGAGGCCAGCACCATAGTGAACGCCTAGAAGGCATCAGAACGCAGTGCTATTAGATAAATACCAGTGGTGATCTGTGTATTGAGTGCTTATTATAGGCCAGACATTGTTCTAAACTTTTGACACCTGTAATGTCATTTAATCCTCCCAACAAACTAATGAGGTTGCTGCTATTATAAATTCCATTTGATAAGTAAAGAAGCTGAGCTATAGAGAGCACCTTGCCCAAGGTCATGTGGTTAGTCGATGGTTGGGCTTTGGGTTATGGATGGTAATTATTGGAGCGATTTAGAAACACATGGGGTTCATAAAGGCTTGTTTGTGAGATTTGGTGATTTCTTGATAAATTAGGGTGTTCTATTTTTTTTAACTCCTTTTTCATTTTATTCCTATCTAAGAAATAGTGTTTGGTCTTTCAGACTAGGAGAGCAGTCTCTGAGTTGTCGTTCCTCAGTGTAATAGCTTCCTTCACACTAACCATGAAGTAAAGCTGAATTAAGGCACAACTCATCTACAAGCACCCAAACCCTACTCTATTGCCTCATTTTGTTGAGAAAATGGATACAGTGTAACATTTTGAAACTTTCTTGGGATTTTCAGGGGAACCTGTATAAGCTCATACAGCTTCTGTGACTATAATGTAGCTTCAAAGTGTGGGCCATAACTGGGCCCACAAAGAACTTGAGTTAAAAGTACGACTTCAGAGTTCAAATTCCACATCTAAATGGCATACTGCAGGGAAGCCTGGGTGGTTCAGTCGGTTAAGCATCCAACTTCGACTCAAGTCATGATCTCACGGTTTGTGAGTTCAAATCAGGCTTCTGCTGTCAGCACAGAGCCCACTTCGGATCCTCTGTCCCCCTTTCTCTCTGCCCCTCCCCTGCTCATGCATATTCTCTCTCTCTCTCTCTCTCTCTCTCAAAAACAAACAAATAAATAAATAAATGGCATACTGCAGGGTTGGGTGCTGTTCTGTTGCCCACCTCAGAATCTTTTAAATTTATACCCTACTTTGATACAGCCATTAAACCTGTGGAGGTTGACCCTAACGATACATGGCACTGAGACTGAACTTGAATTCCAAATTTCCTTATTCCAGTCTTCTTTTATATAATGCTGAATTATATCATTTATGCTATCTCACCTACTTGTAAGAAGAATTTAAGGTGATTTACAACACACATTTACAATATTTCAACATAACACACATCATATGGTTTAAAATAAAATTGGACCATAGAAGAGGAAAGAGATGTGCCAGACCTTTAAATCAGATGGTTTCTCTAATTGCATATCACACTGAGCTGTAAGGGTTCTGGCCAAGGCAAAATAGCAACCATGTTGAGTGATTCAGCATCTGGAATGAAATTACTTCTACAAAATGAAGTTTGCATATCACCTTCAAGGGTGTTGACCATCATGACGGAAGCAATACACACACACACACACACACACATATATACACACACGTGTGTGTGTGTGTGTATAAAGATTTTATCTTCAAAAAAATTTTTTTAACATTCATTTTTGAGAGGCAGAGTGTGAGTGGGGGAGGGGCAGAGAGAGAGGGAGGCATAGAATCTGAAGCAGGCTCCAGGCTCTGAGCTGTCAGCACAAAGCCCGACGGGGGGCCAGAACTCACGGATAGCAAGATCATGTCCTGAGCTGAAGTTGGACACTTAACCGACTGAGCCACCCAGGAGCCCCATTTAAAGATTTTATTTCTAGGGGCGCCTGGGTGGCGCAGTCGGTTAAGCGTCTGACTTCAGCCAGGTCACGATCTCACGGTCCGTGGGTTCGAGCCCCGCGTCGGGCTCTGGGCTGATGGCTCGAAGCCTGGAGCCTGTTTCCGATTCTGTGTCTCCCTCTCTCTCTGCCCCTCCCCCGTTCATGCTCTGTCTCTCTCTGTCCCAAAAATAAATAAAAAACGTTGAAAAAAAAATTAAAAAAAAAAATAAATAAAGATTTTATTTCTAAATAATCTCTACACCCAACATGGGGCTCGAACTCAAAACCCCGAGATCAAGAATCACACACTATACCGACTGAGCCAGCCAGGCACCCCTATACATATGTATGCATGTGGTGCACATATATGTATCGTGTGTGTGTGTATATATATATGTGTGTGTATATATATATATATATATATATATCACGGTATGTATATATTTATATTTATTCTGTTTCAGTAAGAGATAGAGAAATACTCTTCTCATGGATGTTTCTTTCAAGGGCCTTTTGTGTATCTTAATAGGAGTGTAAGCCCTTGAGGTTGTTTCTGGAGGAAGATTTTAGGGTCTGAGTATTTTTTGCTTACCTTGTAACTTCAGGGAGAGAGCTTTAGGGGAAGGGGTAATCAAACCCATGTTTCCAAACCTGATGAGCATCAACATTTTCTGGGAAGCTTTACAAAATGTATAGATTCCCCAGGGGATCTGATGATTGGCCTGCCTGGGAACAATTGCATCGTCCTTGCAAATATCAGAGTTTTCCTGAGTTCTTGGTAACATGGCTCCATTTCTGGCCTGAGGTGTAGATACCAGTTCCAAGGGGCAAGGTTAACCGTGTTCTGTGAACATTCAGGAAATTGCCCTATGTTCCTGTCCACAGGTGAAAGAACCTTCTGAATAGAGATAATTTTTTTCCTTAGGGAAAAAAAGCTCTGCATCAGAACTGTTTAAACTATTTGGTGACTATTTAGTTAAAATCGCTCTCTCTGTCAAAAGGGTAATAATTCAGTTTGTCATCCAGGCTGGAACACTGCTAAAAGTGAAATGGAGTGCTTTTGATAATTAAGCTGGGAAAATAGGTTAGTGTCCTGAGCCAACTAGGGTGTCTCATAATCCTAGCCATAAAAGCATTTTACATTTAATTTTGCTTTACATAACTTTAAAACTAAGCCAGTGATCACACAGACACATTTGCATGAGGGGTCAGGAGGCAACATAAATGAGTTTTGACTTGAGGGTGAGGTAGTAAGAAAACTATTAGGTAGCTGCAAGAGTGGTTGGAGGTTTCTGTCTGTTAGTGCACACTCCATGGAGCTGTGAGTTTTCTGATAAGTGGCAACTGGTACCGTGTTTCTGTGTCGGGGGCGATAGAGTGTGGCGGAGGGGAGGCTGTGCCGAATAGAGAGCTCATGCCTGATCTAAGGGGGCAGAGGCTTCTCAGCCAGTGCTGATTGTTTAGGTCCAGAATTGCCAGATTTCTCACAAGGAGCCGAGAATGTAGAGTTTTGTGTGAAATTTACCAATATATAAATATTGGCGAGTTTTCCATTGTTCGTCAAAGTAGTCTTTTTAGAAAACAGCAGGGTTCTTACAGCCTGGTCCGTGTTTACGTCTCCAGCATCATCCCCTTTCTCTCCCTTTACCAGTCCACATGCTGTGCCTGTAACTTGCATGCTCTTTCCTGCCTCCTGTAGTGCCTTTACACAGTTTTAAGCAATACCTCCTCTTGGGGGTCTTCCCTGATTCCATCCACTGGCTGTTGTATGTGCCTGTCTCCCTCAGGAGATTGTGAACTCCTTGATGGTACGCACCATCTTTTTCACAGCTGCATCCAGTGCCTTGTGTGGTTCCCAGAATCTGTAAACAGTAACTTGTATTTCTGGAGCTTGACCGTGTGCTCAGCCTGAATGATTTCATGCAATCCTTGTAACAGCCTTCTGGTGTCAGGACTGTTATCACCCATGTCTCCTAGATGAAAAGAGGTGAAATATCCTGCCCAAGGACACTTAGCTTACATGTGACAGAGACACAGGACTTGAACCCTGACTGTCTGACTTCAGAAGCCACATCTTTTTTTTTTTTTTTTAAGTTTACTTATTTTTGAGAGAGAGACAGAGAGTGTGTGTGTGTGTGTGTGCATGTGTTTATGTGCATGCAAGCGGGGAAGGGGCAGAGAGAGAGGGAGACAAAGGATCCGAAGCAGGCTCTGTGCTGACAGCACAGAGCCTGACGCAGGGCTTGAACTCACGAATTATGAGATAATGACCTGAGCTGAAGCTTAACTGACTGAGCCACCCAGGCGCCCCTGGAAGCCACAGCTTAATCAACAAGCTACACTCTCTTTCAGAATGTACTTAAGGAATGGCTGGTGAATGCATGACCGAGAAAGAGAAGACAGGAACAGAGGAGGGATAAAATAGAAACATGCCATTATCACAGAGGAGCAAGGGTATCTTTTCACTTATGGCCAGCGGGTATGCAAAACATTCGGTTCTGTGTAACAGCTGTGTTTAGTTATTTAGATGTAAATTGAAGAAAGTGGGAGAGCTCCATCGCAGTTCTATTCTGCACCATTTAGAAGTGAAATTAAACTCCTCAAAAACCTTAAGAGCTCAGGAGTCTGGCAGCAAGGCTTTAAAGATGCATCAGGACCTTGCAGTATAGGGTGGTTGTATGGCTTGACCTCTGAGCCAAGTGTCTGCCTGGGGGCTGACGGGTGAGACAGACGTTAAGTGAATTCTGCAGAAAATGGCAGGTTGTTCATTAATGGAAATGGTTGTGCCTAAGCCCATTTGTTCTCATGAAGCAAGAGTGGTGTTGTGTGGTCTCTGGGGAAGAAAGCTGGTAGAGGGTTTTTGAGGATGTCTCTTGAGCTAATGTGTCTGTTTCTTCGGAGGAGTGTACAGGATTGCTTTGTTAGACGTTGAAGCTGACTCCACTGTGAGCTGGTTCTAATGGAATTTGATGGTCAGGAGGAAATTAGAATAGACAGTGTGGGATACGGGGTTAAGTGGATAGACTCTGGAGCCCACCAGCTGCGTAGCCTCATGCAAATGGCTTTAACCCCTGTTCTTTCATTTCTTCAACTGTAAGGATGCAGGTAATACCAGTTAGCTCCCTGCTAGCATGGCATGAACACTGATAGGTTAACCCTCGCCAGGTACTTAAACTGTGCCTGACACATAAGAAGCATGTATGAACTGTTGGCTGTTACGATTATGATGAACAGTGTCGGGAGGATGGGAGCTCATCATTCAGGATGGAGACCAACCAGGGTTGTAGACACGGGTCTTCTCCCAGTGCCATGTTCTGATTTGGGTATTTTACTAGGGCGGGGTCACCGGGCCCAGCGCAGTACAGAGCAGCAGAGATGCTTGTCCTGGGGCAGAAAACCCCAGAAGTTTGTGACACCAGTTCCTTGTGCAGGAGGCTAAGGCAGAGAAGTCTTCTTAAATCTGGGTTTCTCTTTGGCTCTGGCAGTTAGGTTGGGAGCATCTCCTGTGGCATCTTGGTAAACAGAAAGGGGGTGGAATTTGGGATGAGGGGATGTGCTTTCAAGTTCAGGCTCAAGCCTTTAGCTGTGAGAACTTGAATCATTCATGGCTTCTCTGAATCTCAATTTCCTTATCTGTGAAATTGTCTTTTTTAATTTTTTTTTTAAGGTGTATTAAAGGAGACAGAGGGTATTTAAGGAGACAGAGGGAAAGCAGGGGAGGGGCAGAGAGAGAAAGGGAGACACAGAACCTGAAGCAGGCTCCAGGCTCTGACCTGTCAGCACAGAGCCCGACGCGGGGCTCGAACTCACGTACTGTGAGACCTTGACCTGAGCCAAAGTCAGACGCTTAACAGACTGAGCCACCCAGGTGCCCCTTTGTGAAATTGTCATATGTTGGTGGTGAGGTCATCAAACACTAGATTGAATGTGAAAGGGCTTTGCATTGTTTAAATCCATTTTTTTTTTTCAAAAGTAAAAGTGATCTGTTTCTCTGTGTGATCTCATCCAAGTCCCAGCTGATGATATTGTCTTATAACTTTCTGAGATTTCCCTTAGCTTCCCATCAGTTTGTCTTTAAAAAAAAAAAAAAAAAAAAAATCATCAGACCAGGAAACGGGGTGGTCAGGGCCCAGTTACTCAGACTTGGGACTCTCAAGACTGGTTCTAGCTTGTCCAGGACCTGTCGGGATGTACTTAACAGAAATGCCTCTCCCACAAGACAGTTTGAACCAATGCTGGAAATTCCAGAGTTCTTAGAAGCTGAGCATTTTAAAGTAAAAAAGAAACTTCTATTTTCATTTTCTCAAGCCTGTCCCTTCCCACCCCACCCCCATCTCATCATTTTAGTTTTGTGGGTAGTTACATTCCAGGATAGCGCTGTTGAGGGAAATGATTATTTGATTCCTTTTGAAATAGCCATTTATGAAAGGGTATAATAAAGCAACATATTATATATTTAACAACACTAGATATTTTAGATTCAGTCATTCATTGGACAAATATTTATTGACTGCGCCAGGCACTGAGGATACCACAGCACAAAAGGCAGACAAAATCCTGCCCTCACACACCTTACTGTTTAGTAGGCCCTCAGGCATTAAGTCAATAAACCCACAAAATAGATTTACAAACCTAATGTGACAAGTGTCATGAGGAAGAAAAACAGTGTGTTAGAAGGAAGGCGGGGATCTACCTTAGATTGGAGGTCAGGGAAGGCCTCTCTGAGAGTGGGTCATTTAAGTGTGACCTGAAGGAAGAGACTGAGTTAATCAGGACAGAGGTTACAGGAGATGCTAAGGCCCTGTGGTTGGAGAGAACTAAGGAAGGCCATGTAGCTAGAGCTTAGTTGGGGGAGTGGTATGATGAAGGTGAGGAAGGAAGTGTGGTCTGCACGGACCTTGTTAGTGATTCTGGATTTTATCCTAAGGGGTCTCTTTAACGCTATTAGATTTCACACTAATAGATTTCACACTATCAGATTTTATGATAGATGGGTTCCATCAGGCTGCTCTTTCTGGAGATAGAATTTGCCGACAGAATTATTGCCAGTCCCAAACAGAGTAATGCCTGGGGCCATTTTTTTTTTTAAAGCAAGCTCTATGGCCAATGTGGGGCTTGAACTCACAACCCTGAGATCAAGAATCGCATGCTACACCAGTTGAGCAAGCTAGGCGCCCAAGGTCTCTTGCTTTTTACAAGCCAGATCTCTGGTAAATAGATGATGGGAAAGCCAGAAAGGAAGGTTAGGAGGTCACGATCCCTGCACTGGCTTCCTGCTACATTCCAGAAGAGTTTTGCCTGATAAAGTCATAGCATGTCTGAGCTGGAAGGGACCCCAAGGATCGAGTCATCCACCCCTTATTCCCTGGGGTCAGGGAACTGTTGGGAGGGATGGGCCATGACAACAGCATCGCACCAGCCATCTCAGAAGGGTCAGTGTTTTCAGATGGGTGAGGGCTGAATAGAAACTGTGGCTACTAGGGCGCCTGGGTGGCTCAATCGGTGGAGCGTCTGACTTCGGCTCGGGTCATGATCTCGCGGTTCGTGAGTTCAAGCCCCACGTCGGGCTCTGCGCTGACCGCTCAGAGCCTGGAGCCTGCTTCAGATTCTGTGTCTCCCTCTCTCTCTGCCCCTCCCCCTCCCCCACTCACACTCTGTCTCTCTCAAAAATAAGTGAACATTGAAAAAAAAGAAAAACCATGGCTGCTGAAAACTGCATCAGCCACAGAGGCCTCCCACACAAACCTTGTGTTCTGGTTTGGTGCCTCGAAGGGCCTCTTACCCATGGTGTGGCTTTGTGGAGACACCTGGACGTTCACAGGATCTTCCACGGTGGCTCCAAGGGGAGGCAGGATGCCCTGAGCACTGGGAGTCTGGGTGTGTTGCCACCACTCTGCTCCCGGGGGACTTGGAATCCCATCAAGGAAGGTCTTTTAATACCACAAGTCATAGACCAACCCTGGGATGACAGTAGTATTTTTAGCATACCTTGGTTTAGAAAATACCTAGTAGCAAACAATTACTCTGTGGTTAGTACTGCTTCCGAATGAGTTTGTACTTCATTCATTGCAATAACATCTGTAGTTCACTTGAAAAATAGCTGTACATCTGTCGGTGTGTGAAGCAGGATATTTATTCAGTCCGCATGTATTGCTGCTCAGTAGGCAAATGGATTTGACAACCCATTGCAGTAATTGACTGGCTTTCCCCAAGCATGGGTGGCCCATAAATTGGGAACTGCTAGTTCAGAAGCATTGGCCTGGAGCACCCAGTGGGCTCAGTCAGAAGACCGTGTGACTCTTGACCTCAGGATTGTGAGTTTGAGCCCCACGCTGGGTGTAGAGATCACTTAAAAACAAAATCTTGAAGGGTGCCCGAGTGGCTCAGTTGGTTAAGTGTCTGATTCTTGATTTCCACTCAGGTCACGATCTCACGGTTCGTGGGATTGAGCCCCGCATCGGGCTTTGTGCTGACAGTGTGGAGCCTGCTTAAGATTCTCTATCTCCCTCTCTCTCTGCTTCTCCCCCGCTTGCTCGTGGTTGGTCAGTCTCTCAAAATTAATATTTAAAAAATAAGTAAAATAAAATCTTGGGAAAGAAAAAAAAAGAAGCATTGGGCTGCAGAAAACCAGCCACCTATAGGAAATGATCCTAATTGTAATCAACTTCTCAGTGGGAGGAAACAGACCATGTAAGCTGCACCACCATATTTCAAAGTATTCTTTATTGCTTTTTTTTTTTTTAATTACGAGAATAATTCAAGATCATTGTAAAAGCCAAAAACATTATACAAATGTATAACTGTGAACAATTTTGTGTGAAGTGTTCCAATTTGTTCTGTGCATAAATAATATAAGATTTTTATAGAAATAAATAGGATGTTGCTATGCATTATACTGTGTGTGTGTGTGTGTGTGTGTGTGTGTGTTTAAATGTTTATTTATTTTTGAAGGAGAGAGAGTGCAAGAAGGGGTGGGGCGGAGAGAGAGGAGACAGAGGATCTG
The DNA here is from genome assembly GCF_023721935.1 of Panthera uncia. Taxonomy (NCBI): domain Eukaryota; kingdom Metazoa; phylum Chordata; class Mammalia; order Carnivora; family Felidae; genus Panthera; species Panthera uncia. The sequence continues at coordinate 52,832,668 of NC_064818.1, read as the reverse complement.
AAACAGGCTCTGCACTGTCAGCACAGAGCCTGACGTGGGGCTCGAACTCACGAACTGTGAGATCATGACCTGAGCCGAAATCAAAAGTCAGACGCTTAACCAACTGACCCACCCAGGCATCCCTATGTGTGTGCGTGTTTTTAACATACTTGGTAACTTATTTTAAGGAAGCAACAAGATTGAGTGGGAAGAACATTGGGTTTGGGTTCTGGCTCTGTAAATATACTAGTTGGATGATTAGTAATACAGTGATAAACTAGTTGGGTGATCCCAGGTAAATCACAGATCTTTCTAAGCCTCAGTGTCCTGGTCTCTAAAATAGGGACTGACATTTGTCCTCTCTTAGAAGGTTGTCGTAAGGATCCAATGACACGGTATATTGAAAAGGACTCTCTGTAAAGCATGTGTATTGCATGGATATAAAGGATTATTATTTAAAGTTACGATTTCAGTCCTTTTCCCCTTTGAAGTGCTCTGATCAGTGAATACTTACACCAGTGGTCATTTACTCAGTGGTTTCCTTGGAGACGAATAGGAACTAACCTGCTCTTCCCTTTTTTCCAGGTCACTCCCGGAAGCAAGGCAGCAATGGCTAACCTGTGCATCGGAGATGTAATCACAGCCATCGATGGGGAAAACACCAGCAGTCTGACACACTTGGAAGCTCAGAACAAAATCAAGGGCTGCGCAGACAACATGACTCTCACGGTCACCAGGTAAGGCGTGGAAATGCTCCTTCTTCGCCTGCAGGCTGCTTGTGGGAAGGTCCACCGCACCTGTCCCAGATCCCCTCCGGCCCAAGCTCTGTGCCCTGCGGCAGGCCTGCAGGTCTGTGGGATTGGGGTTTCCTCAGGTTTTTCTTTTTCCTCTCGCATTTTCCCAGTGTTTCTTATAGTGTGGGCGTCTCTCTCCAGGAGCTCTGTGTTTTCACTTGCTCCAACACAACCAACCAAAACTTTGAGGAAGTCAAATCAGTAAAGCATTGTCAGCTATGATGAAATGAAAATTTCTTCTCAGAAACCATGGAGAATCTACTTAGGATGCTGCTTGCATCACACCATGTGAAGCCGGGGTACCACCCCTGGAGGTTACAGTGGCAGAGAAAGATACCAACACGTTAGACAAAGTGCTGCGTGTAAGCTTAAGTGCTACGAGAAAGGATAGTTGAATGTTCTCAACGGGTCTGGTCGCTGCTTGAGGAGAGCACTTGGGCTTGGGAGTGGTCACTGGGGTAGAATTCCCATTCTGTTTCTGATTAGTCTTGGGCGGGGGGGGGGGGGGGGGGGTTCCTGCAAGGGCTGGATGTCAGGAGAGATTTGGTTTAATATTTGCTGGCTCCCTCTTTCCTGTTGGATCAAGTTCACATTCCTCATTCTGATCTTCTGCTTACCTGCTGTTTAATGCAATTAACCTTGGCTTCTACTGCTCTTCATCGTGGGCCCTTTGCTCAGGTTCTTATCTGAAATAGGTTTATCGCTTTTTCTACCTTGTGCTGTAGGACTAGTGGGAGGACCAGGTGTAGGGCAGGAGGTCAGAATATTTCATATATGTTAGAGCCCTGCCCCTATAGGAGGCCCCCAACATGGGGCTTGAACTCAAGAACCTGAGATCGAGAGTCACCCCACACCACTTTTTCTATCCCCTCAAAAGCACGTTTGTCCCTCATTCTCCTCTCCATTTCTACCTCAGTCCAAATCCTTTCCAAGACACTCATTCATTCATTTTTTTTTTTTATTCATCTACCAACAAATTCAACAGGTGTATCTTGTATCTGGCCCTGTGCTTGGCAGTCTAACAATACAGGATACGCATAAATGTTCTATTTCATTCTACACTAATGAAAGCTTAGACTAGACTGAGGTTTATGCTATGTGATAAGTACAAAGAAATCCTTTGCACACTCAAGAAGGGAAGCATCACTTTTATTTGGGCCAGCCAGCCTTCACACTTGGTGAGTCAGTTCCCCAGTCTGGCTCAAGAACACTGGGAGGGGTAAAGGAGAAGCTCTTTCTGTCCCGACAGAGGTAGGCCATGTGAGGCTGCTCGGGACTGTAGAGGAGGCTGGTGTGGCTGGGGGTCAGCGACACAGCGCAATGATGGAGGGTGAGGCTGGAAGAGGTCTGCGCCACATGGGAAGCCATCAGATGAGACGTCATCAGATGGGTGCTTTGGGAAGATCACACTCGTGGCAAACAGAGGGGAAGGTGAGTGCCAGGCAGAGTGTTCAGAGCGCAGAAGTCAGGCAGCAGTGGGCATTTTCCTGTCCTGTTTTTAGTATATGTGACTTAGCATAAATGAAACAACATTGTCAATGTGTTGCAGATCTGAACAAAAAATCTGGTCCCCCCTGGTGACAGAGGAAGGGAAACGTCATCCGTACAAGATGAATTTAGCCTCTGAACCCCAAGTAAGTACTTGTTCACCGTTGCCACTGCTCCTGTCTTGTCTTCCTTTGACACAACTGTTTGGCCTGCCCTGGGGGCCTGGGCCAAGGTCAGGAGAGCCCTCCACAGACAACCCTGGGACCTGGCTCTTGTTCACTTCTTCCCGTAAGGGAACACGGGAGGAAAGAGCTGGAAAGCCCCAAGGCAGTGACGCCAGGGCCAGGGCTGGACACAGAGTGTAGGAAGCGATACAGGAAGCGGGTGGAAGCTTTCCTGTGCAGAATAGGGTGGCAGGACTGCATGAAATAAAGGAGCTGGCTCAGCTCACTGCGGATTTCAGATACATGTGAATCATACCAGGCATGAAAATCAGTGTGGGTCCTGAGGCCTAGAACCTGGAGGGGAATCAGAATCGTAACCCTGCCTCTCCTCCCCAGACCCCACTCTCTTGTTTCCATGAGCCTTGCAACGGAAATCTCCATTTTTGTTTCACTGAGACCCTAAAATCGCTAAAATAAAGTCACTTCAGACTGAAACTGCTAGGCGGTCAGTGCACAATTTGTCAGCCGAATAGAATTTCCGAGGACAGTAAACTGTCTAAAGATCCCATATTTGTAAACAAATCGATTGTAAGTGATTTTCTTTCTTTCTTCCTTAATTGCATCTTCTAAATTATCTACAATGAATGGGATGGGTATTCTTTTGAAATAAGGGGAGGGGTACCTGGCTGGCTCAGTCGGTTAAGTGTCTAACTGTTGGTTTCGCTCAGGTCATGATCATTCAGCTTTGTGAGCTCAAGCCCCTCATCGGGCTCTGTACTGACAGCACAAAGCCTGCTTGGGATCCTCTCTCTCTACCTGTCCCCTACTGATGCTGTCTCTGTCTCTCTCAAAATAAATAACTAAACTTAAAAAAAAAAGTGGAAAAAACTTAAGAATGTTTAGAACATTTTTGTAAAATTCCTTGTGCCTGACCTACTTTTTACAAAGTGTGTATCTTGGATAAATTAATGAATTATTAATAACAAGTTAATAGGGGCTCCCAGCTGAGTCAGTGGAACATGTGACTCCTGATCTCAGCGTTGTAAATTCAAGCCCCATGTTGGGTGTAGAGATTACTTGATTTAAAATCTTAAAAAATAAATAATAAGTAAATTGAGAATGGATTTTGAAAACTTCTCTTACGCTGATGTGTGATTGTTATACATTTAACCCCAGCTGAAGATTTGAACTTTAATTTTTGTTCCTAAAAAAATTTGGGACACAACTTACTTTTTATGATGAATCAAGATACGATAAAAAGCACATAACTAGATCTCCTTTATACATGACAGAAGCTTCTATGAAAATGAACTCACAAAGTATGTTGGTGTGAATAAATGGTTGTTTGTAAGTCATGTTTTCTCAAAGGTATCCATTAAAATTTCTGAAATGTAGGCATACAGCATTTTTTTCATTAATATAATAAAAATCATACTCAAGAAATCCTAAGAGTTACATCAAGGACAATTTTGAATCTGGCATTTCAGAACTGGCATGAACATGTTCAGCTCCTATAAGGAAAGCTCATAAAATGGCACTCAGTTGTAAACTAGCAGTTGTAAAAAAGTTAATTTTTTAAGTTTATTTATTTATTTTTAGCAATCTTTATACTCAACATGGGGTTCGAACTCATGACCCTGAGATCGAGAGTTGCATGTTCTTCCTACCGAGCCAGCCAGACTCCGCGTGCAAACTAATTTTAAATGTGCCACTGTTAATTCCAATTTCCCAAGGCGTTCTTAGCCACTTCACTGAATTTACTATAAGTGTTAAGTTCTAATGTGCTAAGTTGTGACATATTTTATAATACGTAAGAAATGGTTTTGTTCTGATTTGGTCTACCTAAAATTTTACTTTTCACTTACATAAGGGAATACTTCCATTTCAGTTATACTTTTTATATCTTATGCTTGAATTTTCATCGTTAAGCCTATAGTCTGGTTCCTGTATTAGTATTTTGAAGGTAGTTCTCTTCAAAAAAAAATTTAAAAAGTTCTCTGATGCTTTAACACCTAACTTGAGTATATTTTTCTTTTGATTCAGTAATTCTTTGTTCCTATGAAAAACTTCCCACTCTCCTTTTCCCAAAACCTTTCACTTCCAGTCATTCTAAAATAAAAGAATGAGTAAGAACAGAGTTCATCTATAATTAAAAGATCTGTTAGTTCATGTAATGCCAGCCACCACCCCGGCTTATCTGAGGTCAGGGTAGTCACACACCTAGTTTATATTTCCTCATTATTCAGTTTCCTTGGAGACTGATAAATACAAAGCCCAAACAATTACATCATCCATTCCAGAGGCAGGCCCTGAATTAACCGCCTGACTTCTGGAAAGACCAGTATTCACATGGGGTTAGAGATACTCCTTTTAAGTACAAAACGGATGTATTCTCAGAAGATTCTCTATAAAGTGAAAAAGGAGAACGTCCAACAGGAATAATTTTCTATTGACTCTCCATTCTAATTGGAAATGTGTGTCTGGGGAGGGAGAAGGGACCGGACACTGACTGAATGTCTGCTTTGTGGCAGTCACTGTCGTTGGTACACTGATAGGTCATACCAAGTGCTTGTGAGAGAAAGCTTTACTTACTTCCATGTAAAGATGAGAAATGGCCTCAGAGAGGTATAACTTGCCCAAAGCCAGAGAGGAAATGATGGGAAAAATGGAGCCAAAACAGAAAAATAGGAATCTTCCTTGGCGCTCAGCATCCTGTGCTGCTCCTTGGAATTGCTGTGGAGACGGAGGTGACGACGGAATTGCGTCCCTGGCTGCAGCTGTGGGTCTGTCCTGCAGTGCTGTAGGGCAGCCACTGATGTGGGCCAAAGTCCCAGGCCACCAACCATCTGCAAGTCCCCTGCTGTTAACGACTATGTATTATTCCTCATGGTAGTTGTGCCATAAGATTTACTTAACCATGCTTTGATTACTGATTTAAAGTCATTTTTTTTTTTTTTGGTTTATTTTGAGGGGAAGAGAGAGAGTGAAAGTGAGCGAGGTAGGGGCGAGAGAGAGGGAAACAGGATCTGAAGCGGGCTCTGCACTGACAGCAGAGGGCCCAGTGCAGGGCTCTAACTCATGAGCTGTGAGATTGTGACCTGAGCCAAAGTTGGCCTGAGCCACCCGGGTATCCCTGCTAAAGTCATTTTCTTAACTAGTTATACTTCCCCTTTTGTGAATGATCTGTGTGTACTTAGCTTTTGTCCAGTGTGGACAAAGTCCACTCAGTGTAACTTATACATTAAAACCTCACTGGTTCTGACTTGTCGAAGAGAAGCCTATCTGAATAGTGAAAAATCTCAATCATAAAACTATTTTCTTTTTGTCTTTTATTTTTAATCAGTACCCAGTGAGGGGCGCCTAGGTGGTTCAGTCAGGTGAGAGTCTGACTTCAGCTCAGGCCGTGATCTCACAGTTTGTGAGTCTGAGCCCTGCATCAGCTGTCAGCACAGAGCCTGCTTCAGATCCTCTGTCCCCCTCTCTCTGCCCCTCCCCTGCTTGTGTGCACATGCTCACGCTCTCTCTCTCTCTCTCTCAGTACACAGTGAATTAAATTGTTACTTTTCATTGTAATGTATTCTAAGAAAGCGTGAAAGACAACGTTTCAGTGAAAGATTAAGAAAAAAAAAAGCAACAGACAGAAGACTGGAAGGAAATCTTTTGGGATCAGTTCTTCTGGGCCTGAGTGTTAAGAAGGGGACCAGCGTTCAGGAAGGTTCTATGTTGGGGAACACAGAAAATACGATGCATGTTGAGTTTAGTAGCTGCACAGAGCATGCTATCGGGTGGGTCCAGGACATTCGTGCAGAAAGCACCTTCCTGATTGAGTTGTCAGAAAAATCATGATTTTTAAAACCAGGAATGTTAGTTTAGAAAGTTTGCAGGGGTGGGGGGGGGGGTTGTTTGCAAAGAAGCAATGAGCTCTGGAGCTGTAGGAATTATCCTTGGCTCCTGGCAGTCCAGGGAAGGGGTGGAGGGCACTGTCTCAAATTACAGAAAGAGGGGGGGATGAGCCCAGAGGAGATCAAAGTCCTCTCCGTCAGCTCCCCCCAGGCACCGCCCCTGTAACAGGTATCGCCTAGCCTTCCATCTGGGCAGCCTTGTCCTTCTAGAGAAACTGCAGATCCTGAACTCCCTTTACCCCTTCCTGCTGGAGCCCTGAACCACCTCTGCCTCCTCAGCAGCTGCTTTGCCCGGTGGCCCCGTGGGCTTCTTATCTTGCTTGTCTAATCCCCTCAGTTCTAGGAAGTTTGTCTCTACCTTTTATCATCTCCTGCTCTGCACTGACCCAGGCCCCAAGAGCCTGCCTGTTCTCCTCCTTGTACCGTAATCCCTTTGGAATGTACTCTGAAAGGGAGTTTCAGCCCAAGCTTGGATCATGACAGCCCAAGGCATCTAGAGGTGTTATGCCCAGGGGGTGCCTAGCAGCAGATTAGGCTTTGACTGGGCCTACAGGGAGAACAAGGTGGAGCTGGCATGTGAAACCCACATGCCCAGCTGGAGATTTACCCCGGTCGGTCGGTCGGTCGGTCGGTGGGTCCGTTGCCTGCGTGTCTGGTGGGCATGTCAGAGCCCCTCAGTTGAAGTTTGGTGTTGAACCAGGGCTACCACAGCTCAACAGAACACCTTTCTTTCTGGCACTCAGCCTGCAGTGTCTCTCGGGGGTGTGCACTGATCTCCTCTGATCTCTGCCTACAGGAGGTCCCACACATAGGGAGTGCCCACAACCGGAGTGCCGTGCCCTTTACCGCCTCACCGGCCACCAGCTCTGCCCCCAGGGTCATCACAAACCAGTACAACAATCCAGCTGGCCTCTATTCCTCTGAAAACATCTCCAACTTCAACAACGCCTTGGAGTCCAAGACAGCAGCCAGCGGGCAAGAGACAAATGGCAGAGCGTAAGTAGGCCCTTGGATCCCCCCACAGGCCAGTCCTGGAAAAGGCTGCGCATGGCAGGACCAGGTTCATCCAGACAGGTGGGAAGAGGTTGAGCCACCAACCCAGAGAGAAAACCGTCTACTTTAGCACTGTTCTTTCTGCATTCATTTTCCATTATCTCTGAAAAAGGGGCAAATACCACCTGCCGTATAGGGTTGTTGTGAACATAAGAAGTAACATGTAAAGCGTCTGGTACCATATCTGGCACAAACTAATCAATTATTCACCAAGACTGACATTGTTATTTCCCTGATTTCTCTGGTCATCGTCATCTTCTCAGTGAGCATATTCCCTCTTTGACAGCCCTACTGATTCCTGAGATATTTTTGTTTGTTTTGAGAGAGAGAGAGAGAGAGAGAGAGAGAATGAATATCCCAAGTAGGCTCTGCACTGGCAGCACAGAGCCCGACGCAGAGCTCGAACTCACGAACCATGAGATCACGACCTGAGCCGCAATCAAGAGTCAGACACTCCACTGAATGAGCCACCCAGGTGCCCCCCTGAGATATTCTTTAGTATTTATAGTTTGGGGTTTCTGCTTGTGTTCACCATCTCATCTGAACAAAGGATGAGTACTTCATGATGAAATGTTTGGGAACCAGCGTCTGCTTTTTTCCCTACAGTGGCCCACTGGAAATAATAGAAGTTTGTGAGGATATAAATGTGTGTCTGTTGGAACCGGTTCTGATCTGGGGCAGACACAGGGGAGAGGAGGGCTGCAGGTGGACAGGGTAGAGAGTTCTAAGGAAACAGCTTTCTCAGGGCTGGGGAGGCCTGTCCCCTCCTGTCACCAATCTCAGTTTTTATCCAGAGTATCCTCTGTCTTCCCAGCATAGGAGGCCCAGTGTCCGCTCCATCCTGGACTCTTTGAAGATGAATCTGGAAACACTGGGGATACTGCAACCCACAGCAAAGGAACTGGGTTTGAGGATGGAGAATAGGAGGTGGGACCAGTTCTCTCTCTGTGGGTTAAAAGGGGACAGACTAGGTCCCAAGTTGCCACCTCCCATGCCCAAATGTGGCAGGGAAGATAAGGACCTGAGGGCAGAGCTCAGAGTGCAGACAAAGGGAGCAGAGTGGCCTGTAAGCAGCTGGATGTGCAGCAGCCCAGAGTGGTTCCAGCAGCTCTGCTCATTAATTAATTCCTGCTAATTAATTTCACTGAAACAGAAGCTCTCAGAAAGCCTCTTTTTATCTGAAACCCCCTGATTTAAAAAAAATTGTTTTTTATTAAAAACAATTTTTTTAATGTTTATTTCGTTTTGAGAGAGAGTGAAACACAGAGTGTGAGTGGGGGAGGGTCAGAGAGAGAGAGAGAGAGAGAGAGAGAGAGAGAGAGAAAGAATCTGAAGTGGGGTCCAGGCTGTGAGCTGTCAGCACAGAGCCCGACGCGGGGCTCGAACTCACAGACTATGAGATTATGACCTGAACCAAAGTCGGCCACTTCACCGACTGAGCCACCCATGTGCCCCCCCCCCAATTTTTTTTAATGTTTCTATTTTTGAGAGAGAGAGAGAGAGACAGAGTATGAGCAGGGGAGGGGCAGAGGGAGAGAGGGAGACACAGAATCCGAAGCAGGCTCCAAACTCTGAGCTGTCAGCGCAGAGCCTGACGTGGGGCTTGAACTCACAGAGTTGTGAGATCATGACCCGAGCTGAAGTCGGACACTTAACCAACAGAGCCACCCAGGTGCCCCTGAAACCCCCTGATTTATAAATGTTGGTGACAGTTACATTTGTTGGAAAATACCATGTGATCCAAACCTTGTCCAATCTCTGAGGATCTTTCCCACTTAGAATCCTCAGTTCTTACATTAGCCCTAAAGCCCATTTTGCTGTTCAGTTTCTTCCCAATTTACCTTTAACAAGAGTCTGCTCGGCTCTTAGAGTGAGTAAATTGCAGACCCGTTGCTTCAGAGGCAGGTTAGGTGAGAGTTAAGGCATGAGAGTTTCCAGACTACTTAACTGTTCGGAAAGGGCTGTCATGGGGATCCCTCTCAAGGGCTCCTTGGTCCTACCGTGCATATAGCCCCCCTCTCCCTGCAAAGGGAGATGGACATTACTAGGTAGCCACTGCATGCAAGTCCCTGTGCCCAGCGCCAAAAGGCTCTGCGATTTCCTTTTAAGTTTCTTAGTGTCTAGTAGGGGAGACTTTTTGCCAGATGCCTTTGGCTTTACAAGATGTTCAAGGTTATTGACGTTTATTGTAGTAACTGAGGCAAAGTGGCTACTAGTGTCTTCTTCCCCCAAATTCTGATTCCTGCAGTGCCTTCAAGCCAGTTGCTTGAGGTGATGATGTCCTTCAAAGTGACTACAGGGGAATTTGGAGGTATCTGAGAAAGAGCGCCGTGCCGGGCCCCCCGAGCTTTCCACAGACACACCCTGAAGGGAATCTTGCTTTCATGCAGCTCCATTGGGAGCCGAGTGACAGGAAAACCAAGGGCCATGATCCCTGTTCTTTGCTGCTTTGGTGCTGGTGGAGGCTGAGAACGTGACCTCTTTTACTGTCCTAGAGTGGAATGTTCTGCGATCTGGATTTAATAACCCAGGAAATGACACATCCTTAATTGAAAGAGCTGCTATGCATTGGGAGAAATATGTGCCTGGGAAGTATTTTTAGTATGGCCTTGGCGGTTATTCCTTCATTAATGTCTTCTTTCTCCTTTCATGCTCCCTGCCTGCTCTCCGCCTCCAATCTGAAACAATTAAGTCTGAAACTGGACACTTGCAAGCCTTTCCTCCAGCCCCCGTCCCCTGGCTGCAGCAGGCTCTGAGTCTTGTACCAAGAATCTCCTTCGAGATTTTCTCCGCATAGGGGGCCGAGCTTCTGCCTCATCTCAAACTCTTTGAAGATGAATCCAGAAACAGTGGGAATACCAGCAGCCTGTGGCAAAGACGGTGACCGAAAGGGCCATGCTGCCTGTCGTGGGGCTCTGCTTACTAGCCTGCTTCTAGAGCAGCCACTTGTGCATTCTCAGAGAAGGATTGTCCTGCATACCCAGCAGCCTCGGGGTAACTTGCTTGCTCAGTCAGCAGAAGTCCCAGGCACTCACTCACCCCCACTGTTTAGTCTGTAAAATTCAGAGGTTCCACAATTGGCTCTCTTCATACTTTGTGTCTGAGGTCATCACTGATTCCCTGGGGCTCACTCTGAGTTTCTTTGTCCCATGCACTTCAAAGCAGCCTAGTGTGTGTGTGGCTCAGTGTCTCACAGGGCGTCCTAGGGCCGTGTCCCCACGTGATGATACAGACCACTTTGCTGCTTCCAAACTAAACTAGGATGGAGGGCGAGAGGGCACCATCCGCCGCCTGTGCTCTCAGCGCACACACAGCTGACTGGGAGAGCCTTTAGGTCTGTTCAGCCTAACACTCATTTATTGAGTGCCTTCTGTGTACCAGGTGGGTGGAGGAAATGTTGCTGTGTTCAAACGAAAGCTTTCACCTGCCTTCCGACCTCTTTCAACTGATTTTAGGGGCTATAGCCATTTTCTGGTGATTCAGAGCCTGTATTTCCTTGTAGATGTGATGCCGCTTAATACTTTCCCAAAGGTACAGGCTTCGTAGATAGAGGGCCCTTGAATTCCAACTGAGCTTCTTAGGCAGACCATGTAACCTCTCTGAGACTCAGCCCCCCATCTCTCAGGTGTGTGTAATACACCTAAATGACCTACCTCACCAGGAGGCTATTCAGAGAATGCGCTGAGGTGTGCAAATAGCACCCAGAACAGCACCTGGCCTCTGGCAGGTGCTCAGTGAATGCCAGTTATTCCTGATTTCACTGCCCATGAGGACTCCATACGCATCACTTCTGAGTACTGGGGCCTCCAGAAGAGCAGAAGCATGCAGATAAACATTATGGAGAAGATTTTGCTGTGACTTATGGTAGACTTCTTTCTTTCCAGCATTTGGCTTCAGTCCTGCCAACCAGCACCATTCATCACCTTCCTGATGGAGTGGTGGCCTCTTCATGGAATGATTGGTTGGGCTCCCTTCACCAACACAGTAGTCCAAGCATACTAACTCTTCCAACTTGTGTTCTCAGGAGATCTCCCCATATACTCACGAGGCCTGTATCTAAGCAGGTGCAGGGGGAATAAAGGGATGCATTGTTCTCTATTCAGATGATATCAGAGGGATGGTATTAATCCTGACGCGTTCACAGCTGGATGGGAAGAAAATCTCTATCATGAAGGTGGCTGTTTGCCACCTAGCTAAACTTGCCCGTGGCCCACAGAAAATTGGCTCGGGAGTCTGGAGTCCTCTCCTGGTGCCCATAATTACTCCTCTGGTTTCTTATTACAGGTCCAACATCCAGGCCTTTGAAGACTAAAACGTAGGGAGCATTCTGGCTAGGCTCCTTTTCCAAAAATGATTATGTAGGGTTTCTCAGTACTGCATTTTTTGGTGAACAGTGGGGTAACCAAGTTGAGGCATCTCAGACATGAAGAGTTTTTCTGAGTCAACCTGCATCCTTCACCCCCACTTACATAAATAGCAAGCACTAAAAATCTATGTCTACATCATTTCCAATTAACGCTTAACTTCCATCATGTGGGGAAACGTAATTAAACTGTTTATCTTAATTGTAGATTCGCATGCAGTTATAGGAAATAATAGAGGTCCTCTATACCCTTTACCCCGTCCCCTTCAGTGGTACCACCTTGAAAACTATATAGTACAGTATCAAAACTGAAATGTTGGCATTGATACGGGCAAGAGAGAGGATTTCCATCACCACAGGGATCTCTCATGTCACCTCTTATGGCCACACCCAACTCCTCCCACCCTCCTTAACCTCTGGTAACCCCCTAATCTGCTATCTGCTATCTGTTATTTCAAGAACGTTATATTGATGGAATCATATAAGATGTGACTTTTTGGAATTGGCTTTTGTTTTTTTTTAACTTAGCATCATTCACTGGAGATTTATTTGATTTATTCAGGTTGTACCAATAGTAACTTTTTTTTTTTCCTGTTCTAAGGATTTTTTTTTTCATTGTAGTAAAAATGCTTAAAATATACCATCTTACGGGCACCTGGCTGGCTCAGTCTTGATCTCAGGGTTGTGAGTTCAAGCCCATGTTGGGTATAGAGATTACTTAAAAATAAATCTTAAAAATAAAAATAAAATCTATCATCTTAACCATTTTTTAAGTGTATAGGACTGGTAACTATACGCACATCTCTGTGCAACAGATCTCTAGAACTTTTTCTTGCAAAACAAATTCTGTATCCATTGAACAACCCTGCTCTTCCCTTCCTGCACTGTTTCTAAGAGTGAGTATTTTAGGTACCTCATATAAGTAGAATTACGCAGCTATCTATTGCATTGTGACTGGTTTATGTCACTCAGCATAATGTCATCAAGATTAATCCATGTTGCAGCATGTGACGGTTGCTTTTTTTTTTTAAGGCTCAGTAATCTTCCACCGTCTGTCTGTACCACACTTTGATTATCCACTCATCTGTCAATGGGCATTTACGTTGCTTCCACCCCTCAGCTATTGTGAATAATGTTGCAATGACCGTGAGTGTGCAAATATCGTTTTGAGATCCTGATTTTCTTTTGGCTAGATACCCAAAAACAGGATTTCTGGGTCATATGGTAATTTTCTTTTTTATTTTTTGAGGAACCTCCATAGTGTTTTCCACAGCACTGTGCTATTTTGCATTGTCACCAACAGTGCACAGGGTTCCAGTTTCTCCATCCTTACCAACATTTGTGGTTCTTTTGGGTCTTGGTTTTTGGTTTCGTTTTGGATGGTTGTTTTTTTGTTTTTGTGTGTGTGTGTGTGTTTTGGCAGCAGCTATTCTATATAAAAGTAGCAGCAACTTTTCATATTGTTGCTGGCCAGTATGTATCTTCTTGGAGAAATGTGTATTCACACCCTTTGCTCATTTTAAAAATCAGGTTATTTGGGTTTTTTGTCATGGAGTTGTAGGAGTCCTTTACATACTCTGGATAGTAACCCCTTATCAAATATATGGTTTGCAAATATTTTTCCCATTCCACAGATTGCCTCTTCACTCTGTTAATTGCTTCTTTTGGTGTTTAGAAGTTTGTTCTTAAAAAGTTTAAATACTCCCACTTGTCTAATTTTGATTTTGTTGCCCGTGCCTTTGGTGTTAATTCAAGAAATCATTTCCAAGACTAATGTCAGAAAGCTTTACCTCTATGTATTCTTCTAGGATTTTTATGATTTTAAGCCTTTCATTAAGTCTTTAGTCAATTTTTTAGCTGATTTATTTATGGTGAGATAAAGGTCCATTTTCATTCTTTTATATACAGATACCCAGTTTTCTCAAACCATTTATTGAAGAGACAATCCTTTCTGCATTGTGTATTCTTGGCATCCTTATCAAAGATCATTTTTACCCTATTTGCCAGGGTTTTTTTCTGGGCTCTGTATTTTCTTCCATTGATCTGTATGTCTGTCTTTATGCAAGTACCACACTGTTTTGGTTGCTGTAGCTTTTATATTATGTTTTGACATCAGGAAATGTGATACCTCTGGTTTTGCTTTACTTTCTCAAGATTGTGTTGGCTGTTTGGGGTCCCGTTAAGATTTTATATGAATTTTAGGATGCTTTTTTCTATTTCCACAAAAAAAACAAAAAAAACCGTCGAATTTTTGATAGGGCTCGCACTGAATCTGTAGATTGCTTTCAGTAACGTGGACATTTAAAAATTTTTTAAAGTAATCTCTACACCCAATGTGGGGCTCAAATTTACAACCCCAAGATTAAGAGTCACATGCTCTACTGACTAAGCCAGCTGGGTGCCCCTGGACGTTTTAACATTATTAATCCTTCCAGTCCATAAACATGGATATCTTTCCATTTATTTGTGTCCTCTTTGATTTTTTTCATCAGTGTTTTATAGTTTTCAGTGTACAAGTCTTCATCTCTTTGGTTAAGTTTATTCCCAAAGATTTTATTCTTTTGATGCTATTGTAAATGGGATTGTTTTTTAATTTTCTTTGTGGATTGTTCATTGTCAGTGTATAGAAACACAGTTGATTTTTGTGTGTTGATTTTGTGTCCTGCAGCTTTGCTGAATTCCTTCATTCTAACAATGTTTCAATGTTTTTATTTGTGGAAATAAAAATTTTTTTATTGTGGAAAATCTTTAAGATTTTCTACATATAAGATCATTTATAAACAGGTAAGTTTACTCTTCCTTTCCAATTTGAATAATTTTTATTCCTTTTCTTGCCTAATTGCTTAGGCTAAGACTTCTAGTACTATGTTGAATAGAAGTGGTAAGAGTAGATATTGGGGCGTCTTGGGTGCCTCAGTTTGTTGAGCAACCAACCAGCTCAGGTCATGATCTCACAGTTCATGGGTTCAAGCCCCATGTTGGGCTCTGTGCTGACAGCTCAGAGCTTAGTGCCTGCTTTGGATTCTGTGTCTCCCTCTCTCTCTGTTCCTCCCCTATTTGTGCTCTCTCTTTTTCTCTCAAAAATAAATAAACATTTTAAAAAATTTAAAAAAGAAGAGTAGATATCCTTGTCTTATTCCTGATCTTAGAGGAAAAACTTTCAATTTTTTACCAGTTAAGTATGATGTTAGGTGTGGTCTTGGCATACATGGCTTTTATTATGTTGAAGTAATTTCTTTCTATTTCTGATTTGCTTAGTGTTTTTATCATGAAAATATGTTGAGTTTTATCAATTTTTTTTTTAACTATTGAGATGCTCTTGTGGTTTCTGTCTTCTGTTCCATTAATGAAGTGTATTAGATTGATTTTTTTTAACAAGACTTTTTTTTCTTTTAAGTTTATTTACTTATTTTGAGAGAGAAAGAGAGAGAGTGCAAGAGGGGTCGGGGCACAGAGAGAGAATCCCAAGCAGGCTCCGCACTGTCAGCGCAGAGCCCAAACTCACAAATCGGGAGATCATGACCTGAGCCGAAACCAAGAGTCAGACGCTTAATCAACTGAGCCATCTAGGTGTCCCTACATTGATTGATTTTTGTATGTTGAGTCATCTTTGCATTCTAGAAATAAATCCAACTTAGTCATGGCGTATAGTCATTTTAATGTGCTGTTGAATTCCATTTACTGAGGATTTTGCATCAATGCTCATTGAGAATAATGGTCTGTAGTTTTATTTTTCTGTGGTACCTTTGTCTGGTTTTGGTTTCAGGGTAATGCTGGCCTCATAGAATGAGTTTGGAAGTGTTCCCTCCTCTTGAGTTATTTGGAATTGGTGTCAATTCTTCTTTAACTGTTTGGTAGATTTCTCCAGTGAAGCCATCTAGTCCTGAGTTTTTTGTTGTTGAGAGATTTTTGATTACTGAGTCAACCTTGTTATTTTATTATAGGTCTGTCCAGGTTTTTTCCTTTCATGACTCCATCTTGTTAGGTTGTATGTTTCTAGGAGTTATCTGTTTCTTCTAGCTTATCCAGTTTGTGCATATTGTTCATAAAGATCTCTTAAGATCCTTTTTATTTCTGTCATATTCATTGTAATGCCTCTTCTTTCATTTCTGATTTTTTTGTTATTTTGGTCTTCCCTCTTTTTCTTAGTCTAGCTAAGAGTTTGTCAGTTTTGTTGATGTTTATTTTTTTTAATTTATTTTTTAATGTTTATTTTTGAGAGACAGAGTGTGAGCGGGAGAGGGGCAGAGAGAGACAGACAGAATCTGAAGCAGGCTCCAGGCTCTAAGCTGTCAGCACAGAGCCCAGTGCTGGGCTCAAACCCACAAACCATGACATCATGACATGAGCTGAAGTTGGACACTCAGCCTACTGAGCCACCAAGGCACCCCTAATTTTTTTTTTTAAGTTTATTTATTTTTGAAAGAGACAGAGTGCAAGTGGGGGAGGGGCAGAGGGAGAAGGAGACAGAATCTGAAGCAGGCTCCAGGCTCTGAGCTGTCAGCACTCACAAACTGTGAGATTGTGACCTGAGCCGAAGTTGGATGCTTAACTGACTGAGCCACCCAGGTGCCCCAATTTTGTTGATCTTAAAACAAAACAAAACAAAACAAAAAAACACAAACTCTTAGTTTTGTTGATGGTTTTCCATTGTTTTTCTCTCCACTATTTTGTTTATTTGTGCTCTGCTCTTTATTTATTCCTTCCTTCTGCTAACTTTGGCTTTAGTTCTTTTCTTCTTCCTTGAGATATAAAGTTTGCTTACTTGAGATCTCTCTTCTTTTTTTAATTAGGTATTTATAGCTATAAAGTCCCTTCTCAGCTTGCCACATCCCATAAGTTTTGGTATGTTATTTTTTCATTTTCTTTTTTTAAGATGTACTTTTATTATTTATTTATATTTTTTGCTGATTTTTAAAAAAGTTTATCCATTTTGAAAGAGAGTAAGTGGATTGGGGCAGAAAGAAAGGGGGACAGAGGATCCAAAGCAGGCTCTGTGCTGACAGCAGAGAGCATGATGCAGGCTCGAACTCACAAATTTGTGAGATTATGACCTGAGCTGAAGTCTGACTCTTAACCGACTGAACCACCCAAGTGCCTCATGTTTTTCATTTTCATTTGTCTCAATATTTTCTAATTTCCCTTGTGATTTCTTCTTTGTCCCATTGGTTATTCAGGAGTGTATTGTTTAATTTCCACATATTTGTAAATTTTCCGGTTTTCCTTCTGCTCTTGATTTCTTGTTTCATTCCATCATGGTCAGAAAAGATACTTGATGATTTCAGTCTTCCTAAATTTAAGACTTTAAATTTTTTCTCATGCTTTGTGGCCTAACACAAGTTCTGTCTTGGAGAATATTCCACGTGCACTTGAGCAGAATGAGTATTCTGCTGTTGTTGGATGGAGTGTTTTATAGTCTGTCACAGTCCAGTCTACAGTGTGATTCAAAACCTGTGTCTCCTTATTGATCTTCTGTCTGATCGCTGTATCCTAATTTGTTTTTATTCCGTGGTACAGATGGACCACAGTTTAACCATTCACCCAGTGAAGAACATCTGGGTTGTGTCTGTTTTTCTGCTGTTATAAATAAAGCTGCTATAAATATAAATTATAAAAATTTATAAATAAATTTTTATTTATTTTTGAGAGAGAGAGACAGAGTGTGAGCAGGGGAGGGGCAGAGAGAGAGGGAGACCCAGAATCTGAAGCAGGGCCTAGGTCCTGAGCTGTCAGTACAGATCCCAGCGTGGGGCTCAAACTCACAAACCGCGAGATCATGACCTGAGCCAAAGTCAGACGTTCAACTGACTAAGCCACCCAGGCGCCCCCAAAGCTACTATAAACATTTGTGAACAGGTTTTTGGGCAACCATAAATTTTTAGCTCTTTGGGAGAAATGCCCAGGAGTGCAGTTGCTGGATCATAAGGTAATTAGTTACATGTTTCATTTTATAGAAACTGCTAAACTGTTTTTTGTACAGTGTACCATTTTACATTCCTACTCACGATGTCTGAATAATCAAGTTTCTCCATATCCTCTCTAACTTTAGGTATTGTCACTATTTTTTATTTTAGCCATTCTCGTAGGTGTGTAGTAATATCTCATTCTGCTTTTAATTTGTACTTTCCTCATGGGTAAAGATGTCAGACATCTTTTCATGGGCTTATTTGCCATCAGTATACTCTCCAGTCCTTTTTTCAATATCCAGTTTCAGATCCCATCCTATTTCTCAGCCTTAGTTGCTTTTTCAGAAGCTGCCATCCTCTAGGGAAGAGGGACAGTGCGCCCAACGGGGCCAAAGAGCAAACATCAGAAGGACGGACAGTTTACCGATGCAGATGGATAGGTCTATGGGTCTGTGCGCAAGCAGGTTGTAACCTGTGGGTGACAGAGCTCTGTGCTACCCAGCCCGCCAGGCCACCTCCCAGCAGCGGCTCTCAGCAGTCTTTCTCAGCAAATCTAACCACTTTGTCTTTAGGGCTGAAGCCACTCCTCTAAGTGCAAGTGAGTTGTGCCAATGACATTTACTCCCTCATTGCCCACCCACCCTCCCACCCACTGTGTAATTCGTTCACGTTCCCTCTTAAAAAGAAAACAGGCGTCTGGGTAATTATAGGGGTAATCCTCCCCAGGTTACCTCTCCCTCTCCTCTTTCTCTCCCTTTCCCAGTCAGCCTCCCGGTGGGGGGCAGGCGGCACTCGGGGTGCTCGGGTCCCCAGCTGGAAGCAGAGTCAGTCACATCAGTGAAGCTCAGAGATTGAGGGAAGGTCAAAACGGACGTAGAAAGACGCATCAGCTGGTCACCTGCACTGGCTGCCGTGCAGGGAAGGGAAGCCAGCCACCGGCCCTGTCCACTGCTGCCGGTCCCTGCCTTTGTCTCTCCCCCTCCCGCCCACTGGGGACCGTGGGAGCCCCCCATCCCCCAGGCAGGTGATGGGCCACCTTGAGGAGTGGTCTTTTTTTTTAAATAGTTTCATGAAGTTGGGGGTTTTTTTTTGTTTTTTTGTTTTTAAATTTAAACCCAACTTAGTTAACTTATGGTGAGAAGTGGTCTTAACCAAGGGCCATTGTCTTCCTCTGGCCACCTCTGAGTTGTATGCCTGATTCTCTGTGAGTCTTGAGTTCTGAGCTTGCCCTGTATAAATATATTACATTATTTTTGATGAATGTGTAATGTTTTTTCCTATTACACTTAGAACTATTTTAAAATCGAGATCAGACCATGGAATGTTCTTGGGAGAATTCTTCCCCTTCTTTGGGGTATGTCGTTATGTCTGGAAGCCACCAAGGGAACGTTAAAAATGACAAAGCTCAAACCACAAGGTCATCACTTACTCTTCCAAGAAACAGTCTTGTAAACTATTTCCGTGATTAAAAAAAAGGAAAACAATTTACTGTTTATTCTCAAGCAATGATTAGATTGTTCTACCACTTGGCAATTTATAAAACACGATCCATTACCTCATTTCAAGCACTGAGACATATAAGTAAAAAATAATATCATCCACAAAACAAACGAACAAAGAAGGAAAGAGACAAACCAAAACCTCTTAACTACAGAGAAAAAACTAATGGTTCCTGGTGGGGGGTGGGGGGGTGGGCACTGGGTGAAACAGGTGAAGGGGATTAAAAGGACACTTATCATGATCACTAAGTCATGTACAGATTTGTTGAATCACTATATTGTATACCTGAAATTAATGTAACACCATATTTAACTACACAGGAATTTTAAAAAATCAGTATCTTCTTTAAAAAAACAAAACAAAAATAATACCCTCAGTTAAAAAAAAAATTGATTCTAGGACAAAAACATACATAAGAAATGGAGCCCAAAAAAAGCATATTCTCATTTTTCGTATGTAGTAACAAATGGAAGGAAGAATTCTACAGCAATCAGTTACAAAAAGGTAACAGACGAAACTGAGTCACCAGGGAACAAGTAGTTGTGGGGTCGGCTGGGGGCGGGGGGGAACATTGAAAATTAACCACGTTCTTCTGAGCCCAGTTTTCCCATTTTAATAACAAAATACAAGCTTTTAATCAAACTCTACTCCTTTAAAAAACAAACTCAACGCTGTTGCACTAACCCTATGTTACACACTTGGTTTCCTAGTCCTGGTTTCTCCCCTAGTCACAGTAGTTACTCTTGCTATCAAATGTTTGACGTTTTGTTATCATGTTATCTAAACGTTCCATAGTTTTTCTCACTCTTTCAGATCCCAACCCCGGGACCCCTCTCCCTGTGATAGCCAGGTGTTCAAGGATGCCAGTGGTCCTTGGGACGAGAAGAAACTCCCTATAAGTTTGTCTAGCAGAGGAAGATTCTGGAGGCCAAGCCTGCTGCCCCTGTGTGACCCCCTAGGCCTGCTCCAGTCAAGAGTAGTGGGGGTGAAGGTCAGAAGGTCAAGGAGGACAGAGAACAGCAGATCCCTGTCTCTGGGGAAGGGATCAGCACAGCGGCCGCGGGATGAAAGTCCGTTTGACGGAAATAATGAGGTGACCAGAGTGGGGACATAAGGGGCTCTTTAATCTTTTTAGAACTTGAACCAGCCCCGGTGCAGCAAGTTGATAATCTGTATATAAATCCCAACTAAAGTAAGGAGGCCACAAGAAAAAAGTTCCCACGCTGATAAAACCTTAATGGCCCAGTTTCTCACATAGTAAGTCAACTTTGGTTCCTCCCTAAAACTGCCTGTGTGTGAGACAAAGTTTGGGACAAAAAGGGGGATTACTTGAATTACAAGAAGCATCCAGCAGAGAGTCAATGTGGGGCTCGAACCCACAAACTGTGAGATCGTGACTTGAGCTGAAACTGGATGCTCAACCGACTGAACCACCCAGGTGCCCCTATGTTAGTCATTTCTTAGATTTTTTTAATGTTTGTTTATCTTTGAGAGAGACAGGGTGTGAGCAGGGGAGGGGCAGGGAGAGAGGGAGACACAGAATCCCAAGCAGGCTCTAGGCTCTGAGCTGTCAGCACCCGATGCAGGGCTCAAACCCAAGAAACGGGAGATCATGACCTGAGCCGAAGTCAGATGCTTAACCAACTGAGCCACCCGTGTCCCATTCATTTCTTAATGGTCCATCTCCAAAGGGTGGCCTGAGTGGCCTTCAAAGGCCACTGAGATCACATCGAAATCTTTAGCTGCTCCATCAACTCTCTCTCTTTTTTTTTTTTTTTTTTAATGTTTATTTATTTTTTGAGAGAGAGACAGTGCATGAACAGGGAAGGGTCGGAGAGAGAGGGAGACACAGAATCCAAAGCAGGCTCCAGGCCCTGAGCTGTTAGCACAGAGCCTGACACAGGGCTCGAACTCACGGACCGTGAGATCACGACCTGAGCTGAAGTCAGACGCTTAATCGACTGAGCCACCCAGGCACCCCCATCTCTCTTCTTTTAAGTAAACTCTATGCCCAACGTGGGACTTGAACTCATAACCCTGAGATCAAGAGTCACAAGCTCTACGGACTGAGCTGGCCAGGTGCCCCCCAGGCCAGTGGGAGGTCTAGATTTACACACTCGCCAGGCTGTAATGAGGCACCCCAAGTATCCACTGGGGTGGTATCAAAGAAGGGCCAGTAGGGAGCCTTTTTTCATCCTATGCATCTGGAATGAGAAAAGCCTAGGAGAAAGTGAGGACTCTGAGAACCAACCAGTAGTAACAAGGCCACCACTTACTCCAGTGGTCGCGGCAGAGGGCACGTGGGTAGCCAGACGTCTCACTCCTGTCCAGCAGTAAGGAATAGGCCTGAGTAACCTCAGTGTCAAGACAGGCAAAGTGGGGAAACTGGACTTCTACCCCTACCTTGGTCAAGACCACTCCTCAAGGTGGCCCATCACCTGCCTGGGGGATGGGGGGCTCCCACGGTCCCCAGTGGGCGGGAGGGGGAGAGACAAAGGCAGGGACCGGCAGCAGTGGACAGGGCCGGTGGCTGGCTTCCCTTCCCTGCACGGCAGCCAGTGCAGGTGACCAGCTGATGCGTCTTTCTACGTCCGTTTTGACCTTCCCTCAATCTCTGAGCTTCACTGATGTGACTGACTCTGCTTCCAGCTGGGGACCCGAGCACCCCGAGTGCCGCCTGCCCCCCACCGGGAGGCTGACTGGGAAAGGGAGAGAAAGAGGAGAGGGAGAGGTAACCTGGGGAGGATTACCCCTATAATTACCCAGACGCCTGTTTTCTTTTTAAGAGGGAACGTGAACGAATTACACAGTGGGTGGGAGGGTGGGTGGGCAATGAGGGAGTAAATGTCATTGGCACAACTCACTTGCACTTAGAGGAGTGGCTTCAGCCCTAAAGACAAAGTGGTTAGATTTGCTGAGAAAGACTGCTGAGAGCCGCTGCTGGGAGGTGGCCTGGCGGGCTGGGTAGCACAGAGCTCTGTCACCCACAGGTTACAACCTGCTTGCGCACAGACCCATAGACCTATCCATCTGCATCGGTAAACTGTCCGTCCTTCTGATGTTTGCTCTTTGGCCCCGTTGGGCGCACTGTCCCTCTTCCCTAGAGGATGGCAGCTTCTGGAAAAGCAACTGAGCCTGAGAAACAAGGTTGATCTGGGCCCAGGAGGCTGGGCTGCCATTTCCCTGGCACACCCCTGGGAGGTCCTGCCACCCTGTAGGGTACCCTGTGACCCTGTAGGAGCAGAGAGGGTGCAGCAAATTGATCCCTTTGGCGATTGCCCTTCACTTCCCTCACACCGGCTGAGCCCTGGCCCTGTGCCATGCACTGATCAGGGTCAAGAACGTACTGGTGAACAAGACCGACCAAGGCCCTGTCCTCATGGGGCTCACTGTCTAGGGGGAGAGGGACAATAAGGAAACAGATGCATGTAGGATTCATAGGACGAGGGTGAGAAATAAAGTGGGGTAAGATGCCGTAGAGTGAAGACGGTGACCGCGGGGGTGGGCGGGTTGTTTTCAGTTGGGGACCGGGAGCCCTCTCTGAGGAGGGACATCTGAGCAGAGACAGGAGGGAAACATGGCAGCCATGTGGCGATCTGGAGGGAGAGCACTCCAGGCACCGGGAGCAGTAAGTGCAGAGGGTCTAAGGCTGCCGTGTCCTGGAAACAGCGTGGAGGCTGGTGTGACTAGAGCCGAGCGAGCAAGGGGTGGCAGGCCGTGTGCTTGCAGAGGCGAGCAGATCACATCCTCCAGGGCCTTTCAACTTGACGTAATGAATGTTTATGCCAAAGAAGATGAATTTGATTAAACTTGTATTTTGTTGTTAGAACTGTAAATATTTGGTTCTAAGTCAGATGAGACGCTTGGAGCCACATCACAACACCGTGCAGTTCTTGTGTTTAATACATCACGTGGCCTCTGTTTGGAAATAAGACTGTCCCAGGCAGAGGATGGCAGTGCAGGGGCCAGTGATGAGGGTGGTCCATGGTGCCGGTCGGTGGCGGTGGCTTGGACACGCGGCGGAGGTGGGGGGTGCTGAGGAGGGGGGTCGGGACAGACTTTGCAGGTAGAGCTGACTAGGGTCTCCCTCCCTGTTACCCCTTCTGACACCAGGCAGCAGAGACTTCTCACTGGACAGGCCTTGGGGGGAAGCAGCCCCAGCTCGACCTGTCCTGTCCTGGGGAGCCATCCTATCCTGTCCTGGGGAGGCGTCCTGTCCCGGGGAGCCGTCCTGTCCCAGGGAGCCATCCTTTCCTGCCCTGGGGAACCGAGCTCAGGCCTCAGCCCCTCCCTCACATTGGAACAGCACTTTATTGAGAAGAATTTATGAGGCCTGTACTGAGGGGACCCAGCTGAGCTTTCAATGGTCAGGTTGTGGTTGACATTTTTTCTCCTCTAAATTTTCTTTAGACATATGTTGTTTATGTAATTAAGAAAGAAGCAGAGCTTTCCCATTCCATGGGATTAGGCCAAATAGTAATTGAATTACTGAAACTCTTTGAGAAGATAGCCTCTTACTGACTTGAAGCAGTACCAGCTCTGAATATACACACCTCATACTACTGGTGGGAAGTCTGCGGCTGAGTTAAGAGAGGGCTTTGTCCAATGGGATCCTTTCTATCTACTCTTTGATTCAGGGGTGTCTTCACTTGGAAAGGGGTGCCTCGTGATTTTTTTCTAACTTCTGACATGTCCTAATAAATTTCCAAACATTCTTTACAGCTTAGACCATTCTCAGCCTCCAAGCGGACTCGTCATCGACAAAGAATCTGAAGTTTACAAGATGCTCCAAGAGAAACAGGAGTTAAATGAGCCCCCCAAGCAGTCCACCTCATTCCTGGTTTTGCAGGAAATCCTGGAGTCTGAGGAGAAAGGTAATCAACCCTGAGTGCATGCGTGTGGTCAGAGGCTCTTGGGCAAGGCCTGGGTGAGGGTCCATTGTGGCTGAAACAAAGGGACTACAGTCTTGAGTTGGTGAAAGGGGCACGGTGTGCTTTGGAAAGCATGGCTTTTAAAATGCCGAGGGGCTCCTGGGTGGCTCATTCGGTTGAGCGTCCAACTCTTGGTTCCAGCTCAGGTCATGATCTCACAGTTCATCGGTTCGAGCCCCACCTTGGGCTCTATGCTGACAGTGCAGAGCCTGCTTGGGATTTCTCTTTCCCCCCACCCTGCCCCTCCCCACCTTGCTCTCGCTCTCTCAAAAAATAAATAAACATTAAAAAATTAATTAAAAAAATGCTAAAAGCTCTGAGAGAGGGGTCCCTGGGTGGCTTAGTTGGTTGAGGGTCCGATTTTGTCTTGGGTCATGATCTCGCGGTTCGCGAGTTCAAGCCCCGTGTCAGGCTCTGTGCTGACAGCTCGGAGCCTGGAGCCTGCTTCGGATTCTGTGTCTCCCTCTCTCTCTGCCCCTCCCCCACTCGCAGTCTGTCTCTCTGTCTCTCAAAAATAAATAAACGTTAATAAATAAATAAATAAATAGATAGATAAATAAATAAAAGCTCTGAGAGAGAGCGAGAGAGAATGCATGAGCTCCCAAGCACACCTGGCCAGGTGTTCTCTGTCACATGAGCTTTAGGAGGCTGACGTCAGGGTGAGCTTGACTGTTGTGGGAACCTGTTCTTCTTTCCCTTGGCCATTTGTTGGGCTTGAGCCCATGCTGCTGCGGTGGCTGACACATGTGACTGGGTGAAGGCCGCGAGCCGTGACAAGCAGAATGAAAAGGAAGCAGCAACACGGAGCTGGGTGCTGGGCTTTCACTCTGGGGCGGTGCATTTGTTCTTGCTTTAGGGTAGGTGGACTCCCGAGAGCCAGAGAGCCCCGGTTTGGCCCCATCCTCCCCGAGTGACCTTAGACAAGTCTCCGAACCTTTCCAGGCCTGTTTTCTCATCTGTCAGTCGGGGACAGAAGCCCTCTCGTCTAAGGCCGGTGTGAGGATCCAATGTCATAAACCGCACAGACACCTGCTACATGACCGGCATGCAGTGGGTGCTTCGTGCCCATGATTCTGTTTGCAAACCTCATCAGCAGGTGCCAGGCCAGCCTTAGCTTGTCCAGGGAGCGAGCTCTGATGCCTGAGGACCCAGGGCCACCCGTGTGGCTCTGCAGGCCTTGGGAGACAGCCTTTGCATTGCAGACGTCATAGACTGTATATACAGACAGCTTTCAAGCAAGGACTAAAGCTATCTTTAACAATTACAGCCTATTATGAGAAGGCTTGGACAGATGGTGTCGCTGGCAAACGGGTGCTTTTTCTTCTTTCTCACGAAGGTGACCTGGGAGCCGCAGCCCCTGCCCCGCCCACCTCCCTGGTGGTTATTCACAAGCACTTTCTGATTCTCCTGTCAGCCTAGCCATGAATGACTTTTCTGGAGGCTTGGGTTTTGCACCCCTTCCTGATCTCTGTGCTGCCCAGCCCCCCACACTCTGTCTCCCCTGCTTTCCCTGAGGCTCAGATGTTGCTGGAGCCCTGCTTTCCGTTGGTCTCTCTTCTTCTCCCCCCACCCCCACCCCATGTGTCCACCTGTGAAGAGAGAGTTGGTGATGCTGACGGTGAAACTGGCTTTACCGGCCCGAGGGAATGACTTGCCTGTTCAGAGCTGAGCACCCTCTGTAAGAGTAACTTCCCTCCCCCAGAACCCCCAGCCCCAAATGCAGGTGTGGCTTCTTGGGAGTCCTGCCTGAGCTGAAAGTTCCCTACTGAACAAACCCAAACCCAGGCTTCCTCCCCATTTGGGTGGGTTCTTTCCCGAAATTGGTAATTTACAAGCACAGGAAGTTAGGGGGGAAAGTTCTCCTATTATGCTAAAAGGATATTGTTTTACCAGCAGTTTCCCCCTTTGCTTGTTGTACCTGTGCATTTTGGAAGGAATGAGTCATATTCTGTATTAAGTTCCAGTATTAGGGCCAACTGACAAGTGACTTGGGGACCAACCCTAGAGAATGACAGTTTTGTCAAAACATGAGAAACCACAATTTATTCTACTCTCTGAGTAAGTGGGTGCAAACCCCTTCAGTTAAGAGAGGAAAAGTTAGTCCATTCCAGCCCAGACAAAGACCTAGATAGACACTGCAGAACTCATCTAGTCAAACGCCCTCATGTCCCAGAGAAGGACCTAAAGCCCAGCCTCACTCCTGGTGTGTCAGCTCCATTGCTCATCATGATCTGGACTCCTTCCATGCAGTGGCTTCCATTCTCAAGGTTACCTCATGGCCCTAGTTGGCAGCTGGTGCTCCAGCCAGCACACCCACATCCAGGCACCATGGAGGAAGAAGGGCTAAGTGGAGGCTCCTCCTTTCCGACAAGCCAGCTTTTTCTTTTCCAGAAGTCCCACACTAGTATCCCATTTCATTTGACCAGAATTTAGTGACATGACCACATCTCGTAGCAGGAGAATCAGAATTATAGTTCTTTCCTTCCTGCGATGGTTATTCTTTTGCCTCAAAGAAAATAAAAATTCAGTCTCTCCCATATCTCTTAATTATGTACTTGAATTAAATTTTCACTGAACGAAACACCATCAGTTCTAATTCATACATCCACTGCATTCAGAAGGCTCTCGGGAGGGAGCTCAAATGCCATCTTTTATCTGAGATGAAATGGTCAGAGCTCAGGGAAGTGAGGGCTCCTCTCATTCGAGAAGGCTTGGGGTTCAGAAAGCAGTGCCGCCCTACCAGCACTGGCGTCCAGGCCCTGCCTGTGACCCGCCTTGAGACCACAGGCAGGTTGTCCATCTCTCCAAGCCCTGGTTTCTGCACATGTCCAGGGAGGCTGATAATGGCTACTTCACAGATGGTCTAAAGCGTTAAAGGAAATGGTGCATGTCAGGTGCCAGGCCCTCCATCGGCGAGGCCCTCGTGGGAGGCTTGGCTGCGGTAGGGTTTGGTGATAAGCCTCCAAAAGATTCGCTGTGGGTCTTCTCATTTTGGGTGAAATTCAGCCTCTGAAGTACGAGAAAGGGTCCTGGGTTTCTCAGACTTCATCTTGCCCTGGATCAGATTCCAAATTTGCAGGGAGAAGGAGGATTTCCTTTTTTTTTTTTTTTAAACTGTGAGCTGCAGCTGACACAAGATGTACTGTCTGAACCATATTTAAGTGTACCCGGTGCGATTAGCTGCATCCATCCTGTTGGGTTGCCATCAGCACCACCCATCCACAGGAGCCCCTCTTGTAAAACTGAAGCTTGGAACCCGTTCCGCGCTGCCTCCTCATCGCGCCCTCCCCCAGCCTTTGGACACCACCGTTGTACCTTCTGTTTGCATGAATCTGACTACTTCAGGCACTTCCTATGAGTGGAATCCTACAGTATTTGTCTTTTGTGACTGGCTTCTCTCACTTAGCATAACGTCCTCAGGGTTCACGTGTGTTGTAGCGGGTGTCAGCATTTCCTTCCTTTTTAAGGCTGAGCTTTCTACGGTATGTATGCAGCGAATCTTGTTTATCATCCATCTGTCCACTTAAGAGGACTTGAAATGAGAGGAGACTTGGAAGGAGGCATCAAGGACTGAGAAAGTACAGTGGGCACCAGAGGCTTCAAGATGAGAAAGCTGGAGATTTGCTCAGGAAGTGTCCAGGTGCTAGGTTAAGGACCATGAATTTGGTTCTTTGGAAATGTGGAGCCATGGAAGGTGGTTGAGCAGTGAAGTGGATAGAAAAAAAAGCTGTGCTTTTACTCAACCCATTTTCACTTTTTTTCCAGAAAGCTTGGACAATGCCAGTTTCACTGGAAGAAGAGAAATTTGGAAATTTTTATAGCTTACCAGAGTCCAAAGGGAGCTAATATTTTTACCGTAAGCTAGTTGAAAAAGACAAAGTGAAATTTCTTTGAGTTTGCAGTGCTGGCTGGATAAGTGAGAGAAGAAGATGGAGCCAGCAGATGGTGCTGCAGGGTTGAACAACCCTGAAGGCTGGCTTTGTCCAGCACACAGCTGCCTCTCCTCCCCCTGTGCTGTTTCCGCCCTTTGCCCCTCCCTCCCTCCTTTCCTCCCTCCCCCGAACTTCCTTCCTTTTTTTATTTTTTTAAGTTCTCTCTATACCCAACCTGGGGCTCGAACTCATGACCTTGACATCCAGAGTCCCATGTTCTACTGACCGAGTCAGCAGACGGAATGCATTATGTGAAAAACAGCCCCATCGTGTGAGACCATGACCTCACTGAACTGGTTCCCTGGGCACAGTTTCCCTTCCAAGCCATTGGGGTGCACAGAGACACCGCATGTCCTTCCTTCACAGGGTAGGCAGCAGCCCGGGTGGCTCTAGCAATGGGCCCGCAGATGAGGGAGAAGCCTCTTTGGGATGCTTAGGGGTATGAAGCTGGCCACCCAGGGCCTTCTGAGATCCCCAGAGGGAGCCAGGATTAGAGTGACAGGAGGGAGGCTTTGCCTTGGGTACAGAATTTAAGGGAGCACCACAAAAACTCAACAGCCAAGACAAAAATTATACTTTAATGCAATATTTTTTAAAATTACAATTAATGCAGAAAGTATAATAAAGTCAGGACTGTGGCCAAGGAAGGAGGAAGGTTTGGAAAGGCACAAGGGGACTTTGGACTTAGGATAAGCAAAGTGCCAAAGGCCGCTAATGGGGCAGCACCAAGCCTTCCCGAAGCCTATTTGTAGAGCTTATGGCTGAAAACAGCGGAAACCCTGGAGCCTCCTAACATCTGCCCCTTCTCATGTGTTGCCAGCTGGACATCTGTGTTGATCAGTTCCCGGCACTGATGGGGGAACCCCGAGAGACCATGCCATCAACACCCATGATGGGGCCTTTAAGACAGGCTGCTTTCAAATATTCCCTCTTGCTGTTCTCTGTAAGGTGACAAAATATCCCAGGCTAGCTGTCAGGCTGCATCAGCCAGCAGTGGGCTGCAGCAGCCAATGCATTTCTTGTTCCTGTTACAGGAGGGCTGCTGGCTGGGCCCGGCCTGGCTCCAGGAGTCCTCCCATCCCAGAGCCCAGCAGGGGGAGGTGTCACTCTCTGGAGCTTGCCGTTTTTAGGGCAGAGGCCGGAAGCTCCATGGGGACAGGACCAAACTACCCAAATGCACCTCATGCTTCTCCCAGAACAGGGCTCACATCTCACATTTCCCTTGGCCGGAGCAAGTCATGTGGCCAAACCCGAGGCCCATGGGATATACTCCACGGAGAGTGGGGTTTCTCGGTTTGGTGCTGTTGACATTTGGGGCCAGATAAATCCTTGTGGTGGGGCTGTTGTGTGCATTTTAGGACAGTTAGCAGCATCTCTGGCCTGGACCCATTGGATGCCAGAAGCACTGCCCTCCAGTTGTGATGAGCAAAACTGATCCCTAGAGGACAGAATCAGCCCCCCCCCCCCCCCCCCCCCCCCCCCCCGCCCAGTAGAGATCTACTGACCTAGATGCATGGTAAGGGTAGGGAGGGTATAGATAATTGTAACAAAATAAACAGCCTACCATCCCAGCCAGTTATAAATGCCCCGTACTTGAATTCCTCTCAATTTTTGGTTCAGAAGCACCAGTCAATATGTGGGGACTCATTTTCTAAAAGGACGAGAGAAACAGGGCCCTCATTTGTCAGCTCAGGATTGCCCAGCCTGGCTACAGCTATAGGATGACTCTTACCTCCTCACCTTACATGAGAACCATTTTTTTTTCTTTTCTTTTCTTTTTTTTTTTTTTTTTTTTTTTTTTTTTTTTTTTTGCTCTTGTGTGGTTCTCAAAGTGTGGTTCCTGGACCAGCAGCATCAGCAGCAGCACCAGCGAGCTTGTTAGAAATGCAAATTCTTAGGCCCTACCCCAGGCCTACTGACTTAGAAACTCGGCATGGGACCCAGCGAGCTGCATTTTAGTGAGTTCTCCAGATCACTCTGATGCACAGTAAAATTTGAGAAGAGCTGCTTTAGTCTGAAGAAGTGGGTTTTAACCAGGGACATATAGAGTAGGATCTCCTGGGGCCCCTGCACCTGGAGATGTTTGGTCAGCAGCTCTGGCTACGAGCCTGGTCTTTGAATTTTAGGAAGTCTCTTCTGGTGCCTGGGATGTTCACAGATGCCTGTTCAGAACACTGGTGTAGAGATTTCTATGGCTTCTTGGGCCAAAACATGTCAGACTAGGGTGGGGACCAGCGAGCATTTGTCATGGCATTTCACTCACATCTGCGTTTTTATTGAACCTCTACTATTTGCCAAGCCCAAGGCTAGGCTCTGTGGAATCTTGCCAAGTAGGTAAAACAGGGTCATGGTCCACTAATTTGCAGTCCAGTCACAGAGATGTGTAAATAGCTGACGAATGACAATACTGCCAGCCGAATAGATGGCAATAATAGTAATATTAATAGCTTGCCATTGTTAATAGAAGCCACGATAGAGGGCTCTGAAGGCGTGATGAACTGGGCTGCAGTTAGGCACCCATCAACCGGGGGCTTCAATTATCCATCCAGGGCTGACTGCAGGGAGGTTGCTGTCTCTGTAGCAGGTGGTTTTTATCTGGCTGCTTATAGATAGATGCTCTACTGGAATGACTTTGTACCACTTGTGAGGTGGGTTTCTTTCTTTTTTTAGGTTTATTTGTTTTGAGAGAGAAAGCACGAGTAGGGAAGGGACAGAGAGAGAGGGAAAGAGAATCCTAAATGGGCTGCGCGCTGACAGCACAGAGCCTGACACAGGGCTCGAACCCACGAACTGTGAGCTCATGACCTGAACTGAGGCCAAGAGTCAGATGCTTAACCGATTGAGACACCCAGGCGCCCCCTTGTGATGTGGGTTTATTTTGGCATCTAAATACATTGTCTTTTGATTATCAGGTAATGTTTTTATTTACTTATTCCAACTGTGTAAGTCATTTTTAAGTTCCCGTATCAGTATATGCATGCATTTAATCAAAATGAACTATCATTTGTTTCAGGGCTTTGTGCCATGTACTGTGGAAAGGCTTTGTATTTTTTAATTTTTTTGTACCACTGTGGAGGGAAAAATGATCTCCTGTTTTATAGAAAAGGAAATTGGGAGGCCAGAGAGATTAAGTAACTTGCCCAGGGTCACACAGCAGAGTCAGGTCTGTTTGATGGCAGTGCCCAGGAACTTGCTGGAACGTATGTATAAGTGACTCTGAAAGAACTAAATGAAACTTCTGCAGTCCCACCCTTCCTGGCCAACCCAAGTGTTTTCCTCATTGTAGGAGACCCCAACAAGCCCTCAGGTTTCAGAAGTGTTAAGGCTCCGGTCACCAAAGTGGCTGCATCTATTGGAAATGCCCAGAAGTTGCCCATGTGTGACAAATGCGGCACCGGCATCGTGTGAGTACCTGCCTTCCCCGGGCGTGGGAGGCCCTGCAGATTGGGTAAAGCAAGAAAATGCGGCAGGTGCCGGACGTTGTGCATTTTGGGTGTGATGGGGTGAAAGTCCCGCCTGGAAAATGGAACAGAGAGGCCAAGGAGGCCTTGGTCCAGAGCCAGGTGTACAGGTTTCCCTTGGCCACGGACCCCTCACAGTGTGAACGTGTAAACCCAGGAAGGGCTGCACTGTCGGAGCGGGAGGGTTTCAAGAGGAATGTCTGAGACCCCAGGAATGAGCAGCTGCTTTATGAGTGGAGGCCCGTTCTGAGGCCCTGACCCGCCCTCTGATGGGCCTCGGGGAAGGACGCCCCGGCCGCAGTGCCTCCTTCAGGTGCCTGTCACTAACGGAGCCCTGTCCTGCCTCCCTCCTGCAGCGGTGTGTTTGTGAAGCTGCGGGACCGTCACCGCCACCCTGAGTGCTACGTGTGCACTGACTGTGGCACCAACCTGAAACAGAAGGGCCACTTCTTTGTGGAGGATCAGATCTACTGTGAAAAGCACGCCCGGGAGCGGGTCACACCCCCTGAGGGCTACGACGTGGTCACCGTGTTCCCCAAGTGAACCGGCAGACCTGCACCTGTCGCGACTTGTCCTCTCGCTGCCCTGGCCCTCTCCTCCCCTCCGAGTTCTTGCCAACTTTGGTGTTATCCCTGCTCCTTAAACACCATGTCTGCCTGCCTCTGCTAACTGACTCGCTGGCCCTGTGACACCTGCTTGTACGATTAACAGGAGGTTGTTTCGTTCGGTGGCCCCCTTGCCAGCATCCCGGGGTCTTCTCTTCACCTCAGTTCATCTCTGCCGCAAATGGACATCAGCCAAATTGGAACCAAACCAAATTTAATATGTGTGACGTTGATTTTGTTTTTACTCAATAAATTTATAGACACCGAGGCGGTGTGGCGTTCTCTATCATTTGACCATGTGCTCTGTTTCCTGTCTGAAGCCAGATGGGATTTCCGAGGCCTCTCTCCTCTTATTTTGGGCTTTCCCAAAATAAATCTCTGACATTTGCAGGCCTTTTGCCTCCAGGTGTGAGAAATTTGACCTCTGAATGAGCCATACTCTCACCTTTCTTGGAAGCTTGCTCCAAATTCTCTTTCTCTGATGCTACTATAAGATCAACCTCGTTATGTTGTAATGAAATGATGTTTTCTTTTATATCTGACTGTTCTGGGACTTATCTGAGGAAATGAATGCTTCTCAAATAATAGATGGAGAGCTTTACCAGTTGACCTTGAATATTCCCTGAGTCCCTTTCCAGCTGGTTGCTGCCACTAAGCCCCTCTCCTTTGTTTGTTTGGGGTTTTTTTAGCGCTTATTTATTTTTGAGAGAGAGAGAGACAGAGCATGAGTGGGGGAGGGGCAGAGAGAGAGGAAGACAGAATTCAAAGCAGGCTCCAGGCTCCGTGCTGTCAGCACAGAGCCCAAAGTGGGGCTCGGACCCACGAACTGTGAGATCGTGACCTGAGCCGAAGTTGGACACTCAACCGACTGAGCCACCCACGTGCCCCAAGCCCCCCTCCTTTCTGGAGGGATGCAAACTCAGGATAGATCTCACGTAGGTGTTAAACTCAGGCACCTCTTGGTAGTCTGTGGAATTTGAACGGCTGGTAGACAAGTTCAGCAGCTGCAGCCTGAGAAGGGCCTGGGACCAGTGGTGGTCCTGCCATCAGGTAAGCCTCAGATGCTCAGAATCGCTAGGTGAGGGTGAAGGGAAATAGACCGAGGTAATGATGATAAGTTACCAACTTGGGGGGCAGGGGCTGTTTATCCCACTGACCTTCCCCAAGCTTGCCACAGGGAAGGCTGGCCCACCAGAACCTGGGAGGGGCGGCCTCGAGGAGTCATATGAAGATTTCTCCGAAGCTGACAGTGTCGCATCACTTGGATACCCCTTCAGAACCCGAGGACTTGGTCCCCGAGTTGCCAGCGGAGGGCCACGTCCATCAGCTGAAGAGCGCTCCCTTTCCCAGGTGGTCCAGTGCCTGGAGAGGCAGGCATATCCGGGCCCCGAGCCCTGGACAGCTTTGAAGGGGTCCGCCGAGACCTCCCTCTAGGCCGTACGTAGCCAACTTCTCCCCCCGCCTCCCCTCCCCAGGTCTTGGTCCCAAGGGCACCCCTCATAAACTTTTCCTTACGCTGATCCCCGGGTCACAGTTTACTTCCTGGGAAAACACTTCTGACAACCATGACAGAAACTTTGGATTTTTTTTTTCTGAGGTGGGATTTATTTGGAGAGTTTTTTTCACAGGGACGTACCTTAAACTGACTTACCCGTTTAAATGGTTGATTTGCATTCCATGTCAAAAACTCACCATAGTGGGCAGAAGTATAAACAGACCAGGTAGGAGGCTACTGCCCCGGTCCAGGTAAGGAATGGAAAGACTGGCACAGGGGGTGGGGGTGGGAGTGGTGGGAAGTCACTGGATTCGAGACAGATTTTACTTTATTTATTTTCATTTTATTTTAGAGAGGGAGAGGGGCAGAGGGAAAGAGCATCTTAAGCAGGCTCCACACTCAGCACGGAGCCTGAGATGGGGCTTGATCCCACAACCCTGGGATCATGACCTGAGCTGAAATCAAGAGTCAGACACTCAACCCAGCTGAGCCACCCAGGCGCCCCTGAGACAGATTTTAAACGTAGAGCAGACTGACTCAGGCTGTTCTCCTCCTGCCAGACGCCAAAGAGCTTCTCCCCCATAATGGGCCACTAAGGCAGACTTTTCAGCTCTGCGGACCCCGTTGTTCTATGCCCGGAGCTCGGAATGGCAGGAGAAAGGAGTGTGGCAGGTGTGGCCTGGTGTCCCCAGTCCCTTGGGCATGTGCTGAAGGTTGGCTCCCTCACCTGCTTCCCTCTTCTACCCCCAAGAGCCCTGTTCTAGAGGAAAGAGTAACATCTAGAAAGTACATCAGGTGTAACGGTCCCTTACATTGATGGCACTTTCCATATTACAAAATGCATTTATATTTGTTGCTCTGCGGGCATCACAAACCATACCAATGGGCAATTTCATAGGTGGGGAACCAGGGACTTGGTGCAAATGAGAAATAGAATGTATAGGGTCGTGAGAAAACACGTGCAGTGGGTTACAGGGAACGCTGTGGTTTCTGCTCTGTGGGCGAGTGCCTGTGGTCAGGGTCTGAGAGCATCAGGGGATTTATTGTAGTGGTTAGGTCGTGGCTGACTGCCCTCCTCCCTCTAAATATTCTCTTGATGCCATGTCACTGAATCAATTTGAAAAGAAGTAAAGCATTTCTGTCCAATGGGACTAAGCCAACAAGGAACTGAATTGCCGAAACTGTTTGGCAGAAGACACACGTTGCATTGAAGCAGCAGCCGCTTCTGGTGACAAATATACCTCGAAACCTTGGCAAACCATCTGTTGAATTTAAGAGAGGGTTTACTGCATTGTGATTACCTGTGTATATCCTGAGATCTGTGTCTAATATTTACCAGAGAGGAACGCATGGTGAATTATTTCTGACTTCTGACACATAATGAATTTCCATATGCTCTTCCCAGATTGAAGCATTGTCCTCTCGGCAACCTTGGCATAGGCCAAGAATCTGAGGTTTATGAGATGCTACGAAGAAGCAGGAGCTAGAAAAATAGTCCACCCCATTCCAAGCTTCTGCAGAAAATCCTGGAGTCTGAGGACAGAGGTGACCCGTCTTGCATGCCGTCGGAGGCTGTTGGTCAAGGCCGGGCGTGTGGATCAGTCATTGCTGAAAGACAGGTGCGCAGAGCCTAGCGGCGGGAGGAAGGAGCACAGTGTGGGCCATTAAACACCAATAATAAAATAATCTAACTTTGCCTTCGTGCCTTGGTCTGTGTTACAGAAGCTGCAGATCTGGCTGTTTCCTGTCCCGTGTGCACCGTATGGCTGAGGGCTGGGTAAATTATCTTGTGGTGGGATTTTGTCGGTTTGTCCCTCAGGCCCCCTTGATTTGATGTGAGCCCATAGATCCCAGTCCTACAGTGACTGGTGGGCGCAGGTAGGCAAAGGCCAAGGGCAACGGACAGACTGAAGCAAAACGAGCCACCAACAGAATGAACCCAGGCTGTGGGCTTCACTGTGCAGCTGAGGAAATGGCATTTTATTTTTGCGCCCAAGTGTGTTTGGCACATTGGAATCCTGCTTTTACGCAAGGCTTTCTCCTCTTCTCCCCACGTGGGTGAGACCTCCCCGCTGAGAGGGATCTGAGTACCTGGTGACTCTGCTGGGGAGGGACCTGCCTCAGCCAGACTTCCAGTCCCCTGGGCTCCTCCCATGCTGGAAGGGACTGAGATTTTTTCCCCAGGGTGACCGGGTCTAATGCTCCTAGCTGTGGAACTTAGCCAAGTTACTCACCCTTCTTGAAGTATCGACCCTGCGTCATTTTCTCCTCTGTTTTCCATCAGTCTGTTTTCTTTTTGGTTTCTGTTTGACTTCTGTAGTAATCTTTATTATTTTCCTCTTCCTCTTTGCCTTAGGGTAGTTTGATCTTCTTTTTCTCGTTATTTCGTGGTGGACATTTAGAACATTGGTTTGACACTTTTTTTCTAATGTAAGCATTTAATGGTGTGTATTTCCCTGTAAGTACTCCTTCCGCTGCAGGCCACAAATTTGATACACTACCGCATTTTCATTTTCGTTCATTTCAAAGTAGTTTCCAATTTCTCCTGGGATTTCTTCTCTGACCCCTGGAATATTTAGAAGCGTTGTGCTTAGTATCTATTTAAAAAAATTTTTTTTAATGTTTATTCTTGAGAGAGAGAGACAGAATGTGAGCAGGCAAGAGACAGAGAGAGAGGGAGACACAAAATCCGAAGCAGGCTCCAGGCTCTGAGTTGTCAGCACAGAGCCCGACGTGAGGCTTGAACTCACAAACCGCAAGATCATGACCTGAGCTGAAGTCGGACACTTAACTGACTGAGCCACCCAGACGCCCCATCGTTTTCCTTAATATCTAAATATTTGGTGGTTTTCCAGCTATCTTTCTGTTATTGATGTCTAATTCAATTCCACTGTGAGTTGGAATTAAATTCTTTTCAGTTTCTCTTGTAGCCCAGATCATAGTCTAGACTGGTGAACATTCTATTATGTATTTGAAGAGAATGTATATTCTGCTATTTAGGATGGAGTGTTTTATAAACTAAATTAGGTCAAGCTAGTTAATAGTTTCAAGGTAATTAAGCTCCTGTCTTCTATCTTCTTACTGAGATTTTCTGTCTACTTGTTCAATCATTGAGTGAGAGTGGACACTTGAAATCTCTAGCTATAATATATGAATTCATCTAGTTCTATTGGTTTGGTTTTATATCTTTTAAAGTTTTTATTTAAGTAATCTCCACACCCGGCATGGGGCTTGAACTCATGACTCTGAGATCTAGAGTCGCATGCTCTTCTGACTGAGCAAGCCAGGCACTCCTGGTTTTATATCGTTTTTTTTTTTTTTTATTATTGATTTTTTAAATGATTATTTATTTTTGAAGGAGGGAGGGAGGGAGAGAGAGAGAGAGAGAGCGAGCGAGCGAGCACGGAATCCCAAGCAGGCTTCATGCTGTCAGCGCAGAGCCCAACATGGTGCTTGATCCCACAAACTGAAATCATGACCTGAGCCAAAGTCAAGAGTGGGACGGACTCTTAACTGACTGAGCCACCCAGGCACCCTGGTGTTATATCTTTTAAAGCTCTGCTTTAGGTACATATACATTTAAGGTTCTTATATTTTGTAATGAGATAACTCCTTTGTGATTATGAAATGAACATCTTTATCTCTGGTAATATTCCCTGTTCTGAAATCTACTTAGATATTAAGCGAGCCATCCCAGCTTTCTTTGATCCGTGTTTGAATATTACATCTTTTTCCATCCTTTTAATTTTTCTGTGTCTATATATTTAGAGTTGGTTTTCTTTAGAAAGCATTTGTTTGAGTCTTGCTTTTTCGCTCAGCCAGCCAATCTCTACCTTTTGGTTTTGACCATTTTTATTTCATTTAATTTTTTATGTCATTGGGTAAATGTCTGTCATCTTGCTATTGTTTTCTCATAGTTTTGTTCTTTATTTTCTTTTTTACCTACATCCTTTTGGATCAGTTATTTCTTATGGTTCCATTTGATCTCAATTATTTGTTTATTATCTCTATTTTTGTGTGTTGTTTTTTAGTGGTTTACAATTTATATCACCAACTTAATGTAGTCAATGTTCAAGTAATAATATACGTATCAAGCATAGTATAAAAACCTTACAATCAAAGTACCTGGGTGGCTCAGTCAGTTAAGTGTCTGACTTTAGCTCAGGTCATGATCTCACAGTTCATGGGTTTGAGCCCTGCGTTGGGCTCTGTGCTGGCAGGTCAAAGCCTGGAGCCTGCTTTGGATTCTGTGTCTCCCTCTCTCTCTGCCCCTCCCCCACTTATGTTCCCTCTCTCCCTCTTTCTCTCTCTCTCAAAAGTAAATAAACATTAAAAAAAACCTTATAATAGCATATTTCCATTTCCTGTCTCCCATCTTTTACATTTTTGTCATGTATTTTATTTCTACACATGTTTAAACCCAACAGTAGTCTTTAAAAAAGATATGAAAATTACTCTCTATAATTTTCTAAATAATTTTATTTAAGTAATTCCCACATTACCCTTTCCAGTGGTCTTCATTCCTTCCTATATATCCATGCTTTCCTCTGGGAGCATTTTCCTTCAGCATGAATAATTTATTTTAGTCATAATCTTAATCAGTGTGGTCTGCCATGGTGAATTTACTTCATTTGGAATGTCTGAAAATCTTTTTATGTAGCCATTTTTATTGAGGCATATTTTCAATATGTAATTTTATGTAATTAAAAAAATCTATTATGAATTGATTATAAACACCAAAATGATATATGAGTATAAGGAATGATTGTTGTCTCTAATTATAGTTTTTTCTCTCGGCCGCTTTCTGAGTTCCAGTATAGAGAATTATTTTCTATGTGTAGTAGAAGTTTCACCTCCATTGTAGGGACCATGTAATATTTATCTTTATGATCCCAAAGCCTCGTGCAGGACGTGGCATAGGTATAAGTGTGCTCAGTGAGGTTTTTTTGTCTGTCTGTTTGTTTGTTTGTTTATATGGGGGGGAGGGAGGGAGAGGGGGAGTAGGGGAGGGGGCAGAGAGAGAGAGGGAGAATCCAAAGCAGGCTCCAGGCTCCGAGCTGTCAGCACAGAGCCCAGCGCAGGGCTCAAACTCATGAGCCATGAGATCATGACCTGAGCTGAAGTTGGATACTTAACTAACTGAGCCACCTAGGTGCCCGAGTTTTTTTTTTTTTTTTTTTTAATTAGGTAGATGAGGCCTCCTCTATTAAGCTTACTTTCCCTTCTTTCATCTATTCTATCTAGGAAAGCCATAATAAGTTATTTAACAATACTGCTGATTCAAATAGTTTTATTTTGGAGAGACTAAAGGAATGACAAGAATCGTGGACACTAACAATCACTGGAACTTCTTTGATTCTTTCTGGTCAAAATGGAACAGAACAAATGTGAACTAGGTTATAAGGCTCATCATTGTATTCTTTCTGGAGGCATTTAGGTGATTGGGCAAATACTACTATTTGGCAAGCATTTACAACAGCATGTACTATGTGTGTGGGCCTACACTAAGCATCATGGGGGACTTTCAATCTTGTAAGGTTAGAGAATGATAAAACATGATCCGTCTGGTGAGTGGTAAAGGTGGAACTGAAGAAAGGCAGAACATACATACTCTTATGTCTTGGATGAAATAATTATAACTTTTAAGGAGCAGCATATGCAAAATACTGTGCTCTAAAGTGAAGCTATAATTGATGATTAAACATAGTGCACTTAAAAGAAGTGATAGTGTAAGTTGGCCGTGAAGGATGGGGAAGGGAATTCCGTATGTGGTGAGGACATGCCCAACTTTAGACTAGTGGATTGGCAAGGAGACTGGGTAGAGGGAGCAGAGGACTTTAAGTGGTTTGGTAAAAATGGGCTTTGGCCTGATAAGGAATTGGAGTTTGGTATGTATGGAGTGATCTGAATACTG
The DNA here is from genome assembly GCF_023721935.1 of Panthera uncia. Lineage (NCBI taxonomy): Eukaryota > Metazoa > Chordata > Mammalia > Carnivora > Felidae > Panthera > Panthera uncia. Next base: position 52,793,181 of record NC_064818.1, on the reverse strand, counting down.
AGTTAGCAATTTTTTATTTGATTCGATGGAAATTTGAGCAAGAACAGGGATGTGCTTGCAGGTGATATTTGAGGGAAATTATGCAGGAGTTCCCTGGAGTGTTTTGAAATACAGTGAGGGGGTAGTTCAAGGGCCTGCTGGAGGTCTCTAATTTCTAGACCTAGTATCTGAGAGTGTGGATAATCAACATAGCCATGGAAATGCAGAGAAGATCACATGAAGATTGGGGCCCCTGGGTGGCTCAGTCGGTTGAGCATCTGAATTGTGGTTTTGGCTCAGGTCTTTGTCTTGGTTCGTGAGATGGAGTCCCACATTGGGCTCTGCACTGACAGTGCAAAGTCTTCTTAGGATCCTCTCTCTCTGCCCCTTCCCTGATCATGTACATGCATGCATGCATCCTTGTGCTCTCTCTTTCTCAAAATGGGTAAATTAAAAAAAAAAAAAAAAAAAAAAAAAGATTACATGAAGATTGTCTCTCTGCGTTCTCATGGATCTAGGAAGATAATCAGTTGGGCAAGTCCAAAGAAGCAAAAGGAGAAGAAAAACATTAAAAAGAAGGAATGGGGCGCCTTTGTGGCTCAGTTGGTTGAGCATCCAACTTCAGCTCAGGTCCATGATCTCATGGTTTGTGAATTCAAACCCTGCATCAGGCTCACTGCTGTCAGTGCAGAGCCTGCTCCGGAAACTCTGTCTCTGTCTCTCTAAAAAATAAATAAACATTTTTAAAAAAGAAGGACTAGATCAGATTGAGTGAGGAAGGTGGACCCCTGGGTGGCCTTTGGATGGGCTAAGAGGATTTGCTGGTGAGTCATAACTAAAGAGAGCAATTTAGAAGGAAGGAGATGATGGTGAGAGAAATTTCAGTAATGGAAGATCTTCTCTTTGAGAAGTTAAACCAAAGTGGGAAAGGTCTGGGTGACAGATTTAAATAGTGGTTGGGTCAAGTGGAAAAAGTACATGGGAAGGGAATAAATATACTTATTGATACATAAGTGTGAGTGCAAAGTTTTCACCAAAATGGGACAGGGAAGATTCTAGAACACATGGAAGAGAGGTACTCCCAGAAAAAAAAAGGACATTTCTTCCTCTGAAATTACAATTGGTTTAATCATCTATTTTCTGTTACACTGGGTGGATTGGAGAAATGGGTTAGCGGGCAGGACCTAGGACCCTAAATGGGTAGAGTCTAGAAGGTCAAAAATAATGACATTCAAATAATTTTCTGTGGAATTTGGTCTGAACAACCAATTTCATGGGATCTGGATGAGGTGCAGTGATTTGGGTCAAGTAGCTGATTTAAGGAGCTGTCAGAAGAAGCAAATTCCTTTCAGTATCTGTCCTTTTTTTCTATCCCTTAGGAATGGTTCTTAACCTTTTGGAGGCCATAGTTCTTTCTGGGAAGAATTCACTTGTATGCACCACTTGCTTTTTTTGCCCATTTTGATGGGCGTTATGGATGCTGTAAAGCCTCTTCATTACTCCCAGGATGAGGAGGGCTCCAAGTCCTCTGGTGTCTGAATTATCAGTAGCTATTGCCCCAGTACTGTATTTAAATATAACTTCATTGTTCTGGGCAACATTATTTTATTTTGATTCTAGCATAATTTTGATAGGCCAGGTATGAGAACCACTGAATCCCCTGATGCACTTGAACAGATGGGTATATCCAGGGAAAATTTGTACTATTGTTTCTTTATATTGGGACATATGTTGGGCAATTATTTTGTCAAGTAATTGCATCTAATCACTCCTAGGGAGTGCTAAATGCTAAAAAACTTACCTATGACAACCTGATAATGATTATATCTGACTTGTGATGAAATAGAAATAATGAACCTTATCCTGAGATGTAGACTCTTTCTTCTGTCCAAACATCCTAAGAGCACAGGTTTGATAACAAGAAAGGTGAATTTGGGGATAGATTAGAATAGAATTATAGAAGTTGGAAAGGCATGGATAGTATTCACTTTGATTCTTTTTTTCTTAATTTTTAAAAAGTTTTTATTTATCTATTTTGAGAGAGAGAGAGGGAGAGAAGGAGAACGCAAGCAAGGGAGGGGCAGAGAGAGAGGGAGAAAGAGAATCCCAAGCAGGCTCCACACTGCCAACGCAGAGCCCAACATGGGGCTTGAACCCACAAACCGTGAGATCACGACCTGAGCTGAGATGAAGAGTCAGATGCTTAACCGACTGAGCCATCCAGGCGCCCCACCTTGATTCTTTTTCTTAAAAAGTTTTTAAGTTGATGTGCCCATGGCTGTCTTCTGTTCAAATTGCCTGGCAGGACTGAAGAGAGGAGATAACCCAAAGGGGAGAATGATAGGGAAAACTGAAGGGCGGAGTGAACAGTAGGAGACGTGATCATTCTCTGAACAATGCAGAATCCCAGCTTCATAGCTGTGGTTTGGGCACAACCAACTTGAGTTGTCTAAGGTGTTTGTTTGTTTGTTTGTTTGTTTGTTTCTTAAGAGGTGGCTACTTCATTGATCAGTGTGCATTTTTTCAAAATTCACTCCTCATAGCGAAGATGTCCAGAGTAGTGTTCCAATGTTGCAGTTGCGAAAATGGATACTCCACTTTCTATTACTGAAGAATGAAATAAGTTCTGGAATTCTGCGTGAAATTGTCTCAGATGGTTTTACAGTCTGAGAAGCATTCTAAAAAGTTAGCTTCAGGAGAAGAGAACCTGCTATGACAAAAGATGTAGCTGAAGGAAACCTACTATCCAAGAAAGCTATGTCCAGAAAAGTAGTGAGTACAGAGTGAGAATATCTGAGTCAATCTTTTGTTTTTTTCCCCCCTCAATATGTACTTATTTTTGAAAGAGAGCAAGAGAGAGTGGGGGAGGGGCAGAGAGAGAGAGTGCGAGAATCCCAAGGAGGCTCTGATGCTGACAGCACAGATGATGCTGACATGGGGCTCAGTCCCATGAACCGCAAGATCATGACCTGAGCTGAAATCATGAGTCAGATAGTCAACCAACTGAGCTACCCAGGCGCCCCTGTCCCCTTAAATTTTTAGGTGCACAATACAGTATTGTTGCACAGCTATCTCTAGAACTTTACATCTTACGTGATTGAAACTCTTCATCCATTGAATAGCAACTTCCTATTTCCTCTTCTGCCAAGCCCCAGGCAAAAACCATTCTGCTCTGTTTCTATGAGTTTGACTATTTTAGATGTTTCGTTTAAGTTGAATCATGTGGTATTTGTCCTTCTGCTTTACCTCACTTAGCAAGGGCAGGCAGCAGGAGTCAGTCCAACGAAGGGCTCACTGGCTGTTGCAGTGTCCCTAGCTGTTGGTGTGCCCCCCCCCCCCCCCACGGCTGCACACTCTCTCACCAGGTGTGCACACTGCAATGATGGTTGATGGTGAGGATTAGGCCAGGCGTGCACAGCTGGAGGGGCTGGCTATATAGGTGCACATGGTGCTGCAGGCTGGTGACAAGACAGAGCCTGATCTGGACCCACAAGCAGCTTCAGAGACCCTGGCCTACCAGTATGTGCCCCCATGGCTCCATGCTCTGCTGAGGGAGGAGGAGGAGGAAGAGAGTTCTAAAGATTGCAAAGGGACGGGTGGCTGGGTCACTCAGTTGGTTGAGCGTCTGACTCTTGATTTGGCTCAGGTCATGACTCCAGGCTCAACACTAGGAGCATGGGGCCTGCTTAAGATCCTCACTCCCTCTGTCCCTCCCCCAGAGAGCACATGCATGCGTGCTTTCTCGCTCTTTAAAAAAGTAAATAAAGATTGCAAAGAGACAAACTTTTCTGAACCTCCCTTTTTATTTACCCACTGTGAAACTGTCAACTCACTATTTCAACAGATTGTTTGACGTCCAAGTGATTCTGCAAGATACTCAACAAATGTTTGTAGGATGTAATTTAGTTGAAATACTTTCCATTATAGAGTTCATAAGTCATACGGTTGACCACTGAACAACACAGGGGGATCCTCCTGACCTCAGGGGAAAGCTCTCAGTTTTCCCCCATTGAGGATGATATTAGCTGTGGGCTTTTCATAAATGGCTTTTACGATGTTTAAGTATGTTCCTTCTATCCTGACTTTCTCAAGGGTTTTTTTATTAAGAAAGGATGCTGAATTTTGTCAAATGCTTTTTCTGCATCGATTGACAGGATCATACGGTTCTTTTCTTTTCTTAATGTGATGTATCCTATTGATTGATTTGCGAATGTTGAACCAGCCCTGCAGCCCAGGAACGAATCCCACTTGATCGTGGTGAATAATTCTTTTTATATGCTGTTGAATTCGATTTGCTAGTATCTTGTTGAGAATTTTTGCATCCATATTCATCAGGGATATTGGCCTGTAGTTCTCTTTTTTTGCTGGGTCTCTGTCTGGCTTAGGAATCAAAGTAATACTGGCTTCATAGAATGAGTCTGGAAGTTTTCCTTCCCTTTCTATTTTTTTGGAACAGCTTGAGAAGGATAGGTATTATCTCTGCTTTAAATGTCTGGTAGAATTCCCCAGGGAGACCATCTGGTCCTGGACTCTTATTTGTTGGGAGATTTTTGATAACTGATTCAATTTCTTTGCTGGTTATGGGTCTGTTCAAGTTTTCTATTTCTTCCTCTTTGAGTTTTGGAAGTGTGTGGGTGCTTAGGAATTTGTCCATTTCTTCCAGGTTGTCCAGTTTGTTGGCATATAATTTTTCATAGTATTCCCTGATAATTGCTTGTATTTCTGAGGGATTGGTTGTAATAATTCCATTTTCATTCATGGTTTTATCTATTTGGGTCATCTCCCTTTTCTTTTTGAGAAGCCTGGCTAGAGGTTTTTATCAATTTTGTTTAGTTTTTCAAAAAACCAACTCTTGGTTTCATTGATCTCCCCTACAGTTTTTTTAGATTCTATATTGTTTATTTCTGCTCTTGACTTTATTATTTCTCTTCTTCTGCTTTGGGGTGTCTTTGCTCCTCTGCTTCTATTTCCTTTAGGTGTGCTGTTAGATGTTGTATTTGGGATTTTTCTTGTTTCTTGAGATAGGCCTGGATTGTAATAAGATATACAGCTTTTGATGCAAAAGGAAGATCCAGAAAATTATCATTGAATCTACTATGGGTTATTTCTTTTCCCTCTATTTCTGGAAAAACAAGCTTCTTTTATAATCCAAATTCATGTAACATCTTTTTCTGAAACTGAATTAAAATACTCATTTTGTGCTTGAAAAAAAAAAAGTTTTCTTTTGCACATTATTTTTGTATCCCGCCTTCTCCCTTTTCTTGGATACATTTTTTTTTTAAGTTTATTTATTTTGAGAGACAGCACAAGCAGGGAAGGAGCAGAGAGAGAGGAAGAGAGAGGATCTCAAGCAGGCTCCACACTATCAGCACAGAGCCTGACGCAAGGCTCAATCCCACAAACCATGAGATCATGACCTGAGCAGAAATCAAGAGTCAGATACTTAACTGGCTGAGCCACTGAGGTGCCCCTCTTGGATACATTTTTATTTTGTTGGAGTTTTTCTCAATCATTTTGGAAATGGTTTCAAGGTTATAAAATGTCTGAATGTTTACATGTTCAAAAATGCCTGTATTTTGACATCATATTTGAATCCTATTTTGGCATACACTAATAATTTTGAAAATCATTTCCTATTGAACCTTTAAATACCTTACTCCACTGTAGTCTGTCATGTAAAAGCATCGTATATGGGAAGCTTTAAACTGATCTTTATTCTTTATAACTTCCTTTTTCTCTCCAGGATTTTTTACACTTTGTCTTTGTTTTGTTTTGTTTCTTGATGTTCCAAGGTCTCACAAGATTGTGGGAGTGTCGGTCTTTTTACTTTAATCCTTCTTCAAACTTGGTGTGGATCCTTTGCATTTTTCATCAGTTTAGGAAATTTTTCTTTAATTTCCTTTGCTTATTTTTCCATTTAGGTATTTTTTTCTCTCTCCTTGAAACTGCTATCATAAATTCATTGGAACTTCTAGAACTATTGTCCATACCATTTAACTCTGTTTGTAGTTTTCATTATTATTACTTTATACTCTATTCTTGGGAAACCTTTGGTTTTCCAATGTCTTCCTGCTAAATAAATTGAAATACAGCTAAATCTAGTTTATTACTCAGCACGTTTGTTCATTTAAAAAATGTTTTCGGTCAGAAAAACTAAAAGGCGATTGACAGAATGGGAGAAAATATTTGCAAATGACATGTCAGATAAAGGGTTAGTATCCAAAATCTATAAAGAATTTGCCAAACTCAACACCCGAAAAACAAATAATCCAGTGAAGAAGTGGGCAAAAGACATGAATAGACTCTTTTCCCAAGAAGACATCCAGATGGCTAACAGACACATGAAAAAATGCTCAACATCACTCATCATCAGGGAAACACAAATCAAAACCACAAAGAGATACCACCTCACACCTGTCAGAATGGCTAAAATGAACAACTCAGGCAACAACAGATGTTGGCGAGGATGTGGAGAAAGGGGAACCCTCTTGCACTGTTGGTGGAAATGCAAACTGGTGCTGCCACTCTGGAAAACAATATGGAGGCTCCTCCAAAAGTTAAAAATAGAACTACCCTACGACCAGTAACTGCACTACTAGGTATTTAGCCAAAGGATACAGGAGTGATGATTTGAAGGAGCACATGCACCTTAATGTTTATAGCAGCACTATCAACAATAGCCAAAAAATGGAAAGAGCCGAAATGTCTATCAACAATGAATGGATAAAGAAGATGTGGTTCATATATATAATATATGGAATATTACTTGGCAATCGAAAAGAATGAAATCTTGCCATTTGCAACAACGTGGATGCTAAGTGAAATTAGAAAAAGACCAATATGTGATTTTACTCATATATGGAATTTAAGAAACAAAACAGATGAACAAAAGGAAGGGAAGCAAAAATAAGATTAAAACAGAGAGGGAGACAACCATAAAAGACTCTTAAATTCAGAGGACAAACTGAAGGATGCTGAAGGGTGTTGGGTGGGGAGATGGGCTAAATAGGAGGTGGGCATTAAGGAGCACACTTGTTGGGATGGCACTGGGTCTTATATGTTGGGATGGCACTGCGTCTTTGGGGCATGTGGGTGGCTCAGTTAAGTGTCTGACGCTTGATTTGGGCCCAGGGCATGATGTCACCGTCATGAAATAGAGCCCTGCATCAGGCTCTGTGCTGGGCGTGGAACCTGCTTACGGTTCTTTCTCCGTCTTCCCTCTGCCCCTCTTCCTGCTTGTGCATGCTCCTGCTCTCGCTCTCGCTCTCTCTTAAAAAAAGGTTTTGTAATCGTATTGTTAATTACCAAGAACTTTTTCTAATAACGTGTTCTTTTTTTTTGTTTTTTTAACGTTTATTTATTTTTGAGACAGAGAGAGACAGCATGAACGGGGGAGGGGCAGAGAGAGAGGGAGACACAGAACTGGAAGCAGGCTCCAGGCTCTGAGCCATCAGCCCAGAGCCCGACGCGGGGCTCGAACTCACGGTCCGTGAGATCGTGACCTGAGCCGAAGTTGGACGCCCAACCGACTGAGCCACCCAGGCGCCCCAAAGTGTTCTTTTTAAATGGCTAAATATATCTTATGATGTTGTACTTACTTTAACCATTTTTGTTTTTTCAAGGTTAACTTCTTCAGGGATTAGTATTCTTTTTTTTTTTTTTTAAGTTTTATTTATTGAGAAGCCATACAGAGAAAGACAGATACCATATGGTTTCACTCTTATGTGGATCCTGAGAAACGTAACAGAAACCCAAGGGGGAGGGGAAGGAAAAAAAAAAAAAAAAGAGGTTAGAGTGGGAGAGAGCCAAAGCATAAGAGACTGTTAAAAACTGAGAACAAACTGAGGGTTGATGGGGGGTGGGAGGGAGGGCAGGGTGGGTGATGGGTATTGAGGAGGGCACCTTTTGGGATGAGCACTGGGTGTTGTATGGAAACCAATTTGACAGTAAATTTCATATATTAAAAAAAATAATAAAAAAAAATAAATAAAAGATGAAGTAAAAAAAACAAAAAAACAAAAAACAACAAAAAAAAAGTTTTATTTATTGAGAGAGAGAGAGAGAGAGAGAGAGAGAGAGAGAATGCAAGTGGGAGTGGGAGAGAGAATCCCAAGCAGGCTCTGCACTGTCAGGGCAGAACCTGAAACATAGCCCAAACCCATGAACCCTGAGATTATTACCTGAGCCAAAGTTGGACACTTAACCAACTGGGCCACCCAGGCACCCCTAACATTCTTGTTTTTTTGTTGGTTTTTTTTTTTTTTAGCTGTACAAAAAATAAATTAACTTTATTAAGTTACTATTTCAGTCCTTAGACATTGATTTGTTTATAAAAATATCAGTTTGAAATACATTATTGAAAGTGAATACACACAATAAATGGAAAACAGGGATGCATGGTGCTGGAGACATATCAACCAACTCATCTTCAGGTGTTGCCCACTGTTGTAGACAAGATTTGACACATAATCAGCATTATTGAAAGAGCAGTCAAAGTACCTGGGAGAGGGGTGCAAACTATAAGAAAAATATATTAAAGCTCTGGACCACTCACCAAAAAAATATTCACTGTTTAATCTGGGAGTTAATCTCACTATATATAGCACTGAATAAACTACTACCCATAAGAACAATTTAAAAATAAGAAAAGTGCCAAGGAACCCTCATTAACAGTATTTTTAAGTCTAAGTTTCTACTTTAAATATCTGATGATTACTCGAATATCCTAAGCCAAGAGGCAGGCCCTATGACAATAAGTTATAAATAGTCTGAATTTAATAACTTAAAGGTGATAATGGTTAATATAATACATACTGTGTGAGGAACTCAACTAACCTCTTTCAGGTAAGGTCATAATTAAAAGGCTTAAGTCTACAGTTTCAATTTCTGCTTAAGAGTGATGATATCCCATTATTGTAAATATGCTAATATGCACATTACTTGCATGAATTATACTTGAATGAATTCTGTATACACGTGGTTCCATATTCCAAATGCAAATTCTCAGCGGTGTAGGCTTAAAATCAAAGCTGGGTTTAACAAATGCTTTCTAACTTCTGAAAGCAAATGATAAAAGCACTGCCTAAAAGTGAATAAACTAAGGTTACAAACAGGTGACCAATCCTTTTTTTCCCTTTATGTGTGATGGACTTCATGAAGCCTTAATTCCGAGGTATATTTGTTTCTGGACCATACAGCTTACATGATTTTCTTTTTTCTTTTCTTTTCTTTCTTTTTTTTTTTAAGAATTACATTTTTTTAACTTTATTTTTGATTTTTTAAAATTTACATCCAAATTAGTTACCATATAGTGAAGCAGTGACTTCAGGAGTAGATTCCTTAATGTCCCTTACCCATTTAGCCCATCCCCCCTCCCACAACCCCTCCAGCAACCCTCAGTTCTCCATATTTATGAGTCTCTTCTGTTTTGTCCCCTCCCTGTTTTTATATTATTTTTGTTTCCCTTCCCTTATGTTCATCTGTTTTGTCTCTTAAAGTACTCATATGAGTGAAGTAATATGATTTTTGTCTTTCTCTAATTTCACTTAGCATAATACCCTCCAGTACCATCCACATAATTGCAAATGGCAACATTTCATTCTTTTTGATTGCCGAGTAATACTCCATTATATATATATATACCACATTTTCTTTATCCATTTATTCCATTCACTCCATCCATTCATCTATTCATGGACATTTGGGCTCTTTCCATACTTTGGCTATTGTTGATAGTGCTGCTATAAACATGGGGGTGAATGTGTCCCTTCAAAACAGCATACCTGTATCCCTTGGATAAATGCCTAGTAGTGCAATTGCTGGGTCGTAGGGTAGTTCTATTTTTAGTTTTTTGAAGAACCCCCATACTATTTTCCAGAGTGGCTGCACCAGCTTGCATTCCCACCAACAGTGCAAAAGAGATCCTCTTTCTCCGCATCCTCGCCAACATCTGTTGCTGCCCGAGTTGTTAATGTTAGCCATTCTGACACGTGTGAGGTGGTATCTCATTGTGGTTTTGATTTGTATTTCCCTGATGATGAGCGAGTGATGTTGAGCATTTTATCATGTGTCGGTTGGCCATCTGGATGTCTTCTTTGGAGAAGTGTCTATTCATGTCTTTTGCCCGCTTCTTCACGGGATTATTTGTTTTTTTGGGTGTTGAGTTTGAGAAGTTCTTTGTAGATTTTGGATACTAACCCTTTATCTGATATGTTATTTGCAAATATCTTCTCCCATTCTGTTGGTTGCCTTTTAGTTTTGCTGATTGTTTCCTTCACTGTGCAGAAGCTTTTTATTTTGATGAGGTCCCAGACATGCTCCTTTTTCAAAGGCAGCTAACATCTGCTTTACAACTTCATCGAAAAATGATGTGGCAAGCTGAGAGTACAGAAGGGAGCGGAATTCAGAAGAAATTGAAAAATCCAAGGTACAAGTTCTTGGGTAGCCAGGAAGACCAGGGCTAAAATGCCAAATAGTCTTCAAATGATTGAAAAGCTTCCCATCAGTATAGGATGCCTTTACCAAATGTGGTTTCACCAAGGTTCCTACTGATGTATAGCGCTCCAACACAGGTGGAAACCCAATTTCCAATTGTGTTTTGCAGTATCCAGTTCTCTTTGATATTACATCTGATTTTTTACGCCAAGGAACAAAATGCTTGTAGTCTTCCATTCCTGATACCACATCATACATTTTCTGCATAGAATATCCTATAATTCTCCTCTCTGAATATTCTTTTGTTTATTAATGGTGCAACACTTTTGAAGAAAGTTCTTGCATATATCTCCTTAGGCAAAACTGAGGTATGTAGTGGAAGAGTTCTGCTCATCAGTATACCACAGGAAGCTAAATATCTGACGTTCCAGGTAGGGCCCCTGCGATGGAGCCAGGGTTCCAGCCACTGCCGTTGACTTTGGACGGCATCCCGAAACCACCTTTCTCAGGGCCCCCTGACTGGCCCCAGCTTCCATGATCATCTCACTCTCATGTTCTCGTTTCTTAAGTGTGATATTTGTCGTGCCTTGTCGGATTTCCTCAAATGTATTTTGAGTCTTGAAGTTTTGTTCATATCTTTGAGCTTCTAGACACTTTCAAATATTTATAGTATTGAATTCTGGAGTATATTTCCTTACCCACGTGAGATTAAGCAGTGTATTCTGGTTATAGGACCCTCATTGGAAATGGATGTACAAGGGGAAGGAGGGGTGATATGCAGCCAAAGGACCTTCCACTGTTTAAGTGATTTCTTTCTTTGACTTGGTAGATCCCTGTCTTCTAATGTCTTTTGACCCTGCATCCCCTTTGGGAGTTAAGTGTGTCAGAACGCCTCACATATATTGGGACACCTGGGTGGCTCAGTTGGTTAAGCATCAGACTTATGCTCAGGTCATGATCTCATGGTTTGTGAGTTCAAACCCCGTGTTAGGCTCTGTGCTGACAGCTAGGAGCCTGGAGCTTATTTTGGATTCTGTGTCTTCCTGTCTCTACCCCTCCCCTGCACGTGCGCTCACTTGCTCTCTCTCTCTCTCTCTCACTCTCATACACACACACGCTCTCTCTCTCTCTCTCTCTCTCAAAAATAAACATTAAAATTTTTTTAATTAAAAAAAAAAGAACTCTTGACATATAGAAAGGGGCTCTGCCAAGAGTTGGGATATCTCTACTCTTCTTTAGGAAAGACTAGCTCTGTATATTCTTCTTTTTTACCCTGCCTTCTCCCTACTATCTCTTAATTCTGGCTTTTTCCTGGATTTTCTGCGAAAAGGCACTGAGAGAGTGCTGCTTTCTTCTGCTCATGTAGTAGTAATTTTTGACATGAGATACTCTCTTTCATCATTTGTCAAGATCATGAATTCCAGCCCTTTGAAAATCTGATAGTTTTCAGTTTTACTGTTAAAATATGACCATCTCTGAAGAAGTAAGAGTTACTGTTTTAGTTGGGATTACCAATGAAAACCTAGATATTTATCAATACTAAAGTGACTGTTTTTGTTTTACTCTTTGCTAATAGGTCAAAATCCACTGAAGATAAAAAAGTATCCCAAAGGTTGAAGATTTAGTGCATGTTTGATGATCAGCTGGAACTTAGTATTTATAAAACCTTTGGATTCCAAGCTTCCAACTGCATTTACGCAAGGTACAACAATGGATCTTTTCATAATTCTGGTGATTTATCTTTCTTGTTTGATTCTTTATTTTCTCTGGAATCGAAACCGTGCCAAAGGGAAGCTACCACCTGGCCCCACTCCTCTGCCAATCATTGGAAATATTTTGCAGATAAATACTAATAATGTAAGCAAATCCATAAGCAAGGTGAGTATGATTACTTTTCTTCCAGCTGTTTGCGGTTACAGCCATATATCTAAATAAAATATGGTCCCAGCCATATTTGCAGGGGTGCAATTTTGATTGGGATTGTGTTGAATGTGTAGATAGCTTTGGGTAGTACTGACATTTTAACAATATTTATTCTTCCAATCCATGAGCACAGAATGTTTTTCCATTTCTTTGTGTCTTCTTTAATTTCCTTCATAAGCTTTCTATAGTTTTCAGCATACAGTTCTTTTACATCTTTGGTTAGGTTGATTCCTGGGTATTTTATGATTCTTGGTGCACTTGTAAATGGGATCAGTTTCTTTATTTGTCTTTGTGTTGCTTCATTATTAGTGTATAAGAATGCAACTGATTTCTGTACATTAATTTCGTATCCTGCGACTTTGCTGAATTCATGTATCAGTTCTAGCAGACTTTTGGTGGAGTCTATCGGGTTTTCCATGTATAATATATCGTCTGCAAAAAGTGAAAGCTGACTTCATCTTTGCCAATTTTGATGCCTTTGATTTCCTTTTGTTGTCTGATTGCTGATGCGAGGACTTCCAACACTATGTTAAACAACAGCAGTGAGAGTGGACGTCCCTGTCGTGTTCCTGATCTCGGGGCGGGGGGGGGGGGGGAAGCTCTCAGTTTTTCCCCATTGAGGATAATATTAGCTGTGGGCTTTTCATAAATGGCTTTTATGATGTTTAAGTATGTTCCTTCTATTCCGACTTTCTCAAGGGTTTTTATTAAGAAAGGATGCTGAATTTTGTCAAATGCTTTTTCTGCATCGATTGACAGGATCTTACGGTTCTTTTCTTTTCTTTTATTAATGTGATGTATCACATTGATTGATTTGTGAATGTTGAACCAGCCCTGCAGCCCAGGAACGAATCCCACTTGATCGTGGTGAATAATTCTTTTTATATGCTGTTGAATTTGATTTGCTAGTATCTTGTTGAGAATTTTTGCATCCATAATTCATCAGGGATATTGGCCTGTAGTTCTCTTTTTTTGCTGGGTCTCTGTCTGGTTTGGGAATCAAAGTAATGCTGGCTTCATAGAATGAGTCTGGAAGTTTTCCTTCCCTTTCTATTTTTTGGAACAGCTTGAGAAGGATAGGTATTATCTCTGCTTTAAATGTCTGGTAGAATTCCCCATCACTCCTCATCAAGGAAATACAAATCAAAAGCACACTGAGATATCACCTCACGCCAGTCAGATTGGCTAAAATGAACAAATCAGGAGACTATAGATTCTGGCGAGGATGTGGAGAAACGGGAACCCTCTTGCACTGCTGGTGGGAATGCAAACTGGTGCTGCCACTCTGGAAAACAATATGGAGGCTCCTCCAAAAGTTAAAAATAGAACTACCCTATGACCAGTAACTGCACTACTAGGTATTTAGCCAAAGGATACAGGAGTGATGATTTGAAGGAGCACATGCACCTTAATGTTTATAGCAGCACTATCAACAATAGCCAAAAAATGGAAAGAGCCGAAATGTCTATCAACAATGAATGGATAAAGAAATTGTGGTTTATATACACAATGGAATACTACTTGGCAATGAGAAAGAATGAAATATAGCCTTTTGTAGCAACATGGATGGAACTGGAGAGTGTGATGCTAAGTGAAATAAGTCATACAGAGAAAGACAGATACCATATGTTTTCAGTCTTATGTGGATGCTGAGAAACTTAACAGAAGACCATGGGGGAGAAGGAAAAAAAAAAAAAAGAGAGGGAGAGAGCCAAACCATAAAAGACTCATAAAAACTGTGAGAATAAACTGAGGGTTGATGGGGGGGTGGGAGGGAGGGTAGGGTGGGTGATGGGCATTGAGGACGGCACCTGCTGGGATGAGCACTGGGTGTTGTATGGAAACCAATTTGACAATAAATTTCATATTAAAAAGAAAAGAAGTGATTTTAAAGAGAAGTGTTCATTGGGTATCCAGCTAGAAGGTTGCCAGAGAGGATGAGATCCATGAGATGATTGTTAAAATTGCCAAAAGAAGGAATTCCCTGTCCATGTTGTGAGCAGGTCCCCTTTTTAGTAATTATTCTTTGGTAAACTCTAATGGCAATGAAACTGTTTTCAATTTAAAAAAAAGTTCTGATCTACAGATCACAACACTAAAAATTTCCTAAAAACACACATTTTTTTAAGTCAAGGAACTACGGTCCCAGAATTGTTTCTATTATATTTGCTCAATGAATGTGTGAAGAACTACTCTATTCCTAGCTATTTATACAGCAGTAGCTCTCTAAATCTTGAAGGGATTGTCTGAAATCTGTCTTTGCTGAGACAGCTAGTTACCAGAGCACAGCTTCTGGAAACCCCTTTCTGTGTTTTGCGCTAAGAGATTGAAAGAGGATTATGTCAGCACCCTAGCTCATCTGCTTGTTAACTCACAGCATTGGGCAAGTTTTAAAAATCTCTCTCAGTGTTAATTTCCATTCCTTTAAAATGTGAATAACAGTTCTATTTTGTGTAGGGTCCTTCAATATATCATATATTCAACAAGTTATTGAATATCTACTTTGTTAGATGCTGGGGATTTTGGGTTTTTTTTAAGTTTATTTATTTATTTTTGAGAGAGACAGAGAGAGAGAGAGAGAGCATGCAGGGGAGGGGCAGAGGGAGAGAGAGAGAATCCCAAGCAGGGTCCATGCACAAAGTCTGACATGGGGCTTGATCTCATGTACTGTGAGATCATGACTTGAGCCAAAATCAAAAAGTCGGATGCTTAACTGACTGAGCCATCCGGGTGCCCCAGTGCTGGGGATTTTCAATGGTAAATGAAAAAGAAAAAACAGACCCTGGATTATGGAATTTATAGTCTATAGGGTAGGCATGTTTTGTAAAATAATCACGCAGATAAGTGTGTGATTACAAACCATGTAACAGGGACACAATAGAAAGAGGCCATGCAGCTCGGTGGAGCAGGAATGGGAGGAATGTCAGCAAAGCGTTCTCTGAGGAAGTGAAGCTGAAGCTGAGATCTAAAGAATGTTCAAGCATTAACCAGACAAAATGCAGATGGAAGTTCATTCCAGGCGGTTTCATTCTGGAGGAGAATTAGTTGTCATTGTCTCTGAAAGAGGACCAATTTGGTAAAAACATGGTGTGGGATATGATTGGAGAAATAGTTGCCAGAAATGCAAGTCTTACAAGGCTTTTAAAACTATTGGTCCTCGGGCACCTGGGTGGCCTCAGTCACTTATGTGTCCAACTTCGGCTCAAGCCATCTCGGTTCATGAGTTCGAGCCCTGCGTCAGGCTCTGTGCCGGCAGCTCAGAGCCTGGAGCCTGCTTCGGATTCTGTGTCTCCCTCTCTCTCTGCCCCTCCCCTGCTTGTGCTCTATCTCTCTCTCTTTCTCGCTCTCTCAAAAATAAACATTAAAAAAAAAGAATATTGGTCTTTAGCACAAGAGCAATGTGATGCCATTAACGTGCTTAAAGGACTCTCATGTTAACATTTGCCTTGTGAAAAGAGCACTCTGGTTGCTTTATGGAGAATGAATTGTAAGGTAGCAGGAGGACTCAAACCTTGGACAAGTTGAAGGAGTTATTTAGTATACCAAAGAAGCTGCCATGACAGAAAGACCCCAATAACACAATGGCTTCAGGAAGATAAGAGCTTATTTCTATCTCACAGCATGAGATCGAGGTGAGTGCTGCTGGGCTGCCTCTCTTCCTTGCGGTCATCTAGAGAACCAGTTTTTCTTTGTCTTCTAGTTGACCATCCTGGGCACCTAGGCTATTGTTCTCATGTGCATGGAGGCAGTGAGGTTGTTTCCATGCTGTCCTTTCAGTCCCCGGGTAGGGGGAGAAATGGAGGGCATGCAATTACCATTTATACAAAAGCGTAGGATTTGCACACATCATTTCTGCTAATATCAGTTCACGAAAACTTAGTCACATGGCCGCACAGGGAAGCTGGGAAATGTCTGCGACCATGTTGCCATGTCCTTATGTATTTAGAGGTCTCTAGTGCTAAAAAGACGTAGAGAGTGGATAATGAGGGATGATTGGTAGTCTACACATGGGACAAGATGGAGGAGCCTCCCTTAAGCAGGACAAGAAACACATTATTGTAACTATAGGAAGAAAGAAATTTGGTGCAGCTGTAGATTTGGCAGACAAAAGTTAATAAAAGCATATGAATAAATTCCATAATATAATATCTGTCACATAGTAGGAGCTGAATAAAGGTTAACTATTGATGACGATAATAATAATAGCAATGTGTCTAATAATATAATTACCACTCAATGTGATTAAGTTACTAGTTCTAGAAGTTGAGATCTTTTATATTAGGTGAATGAGTATAAAATATCTCTTGAGTAAAGAGACTTATCTACATTTTTAGTTTTGAAATTCTCACTACTCCTGTACCTTGTATTGCTTTCCCAGCTAGCAGAGAGTTACGGCCCTGTGTTCACTGTGTACTTTGGCATCAAGCCCACTGTGGTGATATACGGATATGAAGCAGTAAAGGAAGCTCTAATTGATCAGAGTGAGGTGTTTTCTGGCAGAGGCCCTTTCCCAGTGCTGGACAAATCCATCCAGGGATTAGGTATGTCTCCATCTGGGGAACATATGTGGGTTTGTAAGTTGCAAAGACTTATAAACTAAGGGATTGAGAAATTGTAAGTATTTAGAGAAGCCTATGAAAATATCATAATTCCAACATTTTTTTCCATAAAGGATCATTAATCCATATTTTAGATTCGGAAAGTGACAAGGTGTCTCCATGAAACATAAAATGCAATGAAAGCAAATCACCTAACCATTAATGTGCTATAAATTTGTGTTCATTTGAAAATATGGCCAGTTAGGATAATGTTCATTTCAGTTAAGATAATAAGAGACAGAAAAAGAAGGAAGGAAAATGACTCAATTATCCTAGCCACCAAACATTTTGCTTTTTGGCCTGAGTCATGGTTGCTAAGAGACTAGTTTAGGAAACTTGAATAGTGTGCATGGAACCAGCATAGGTTTGAAATATTCCCAGTCTTGACTTCAATCTTTTATTCTTCAAAAAAAAAAAAAAGGCATAAGAAATATTTGAATCCAATAGAATACAATCCTTATACATACACAGATAAGCTCTGGAAAGAGGATTATAGAAAAACACATAGTGAGTACACATGGATTGAGAGTGATACTAGAAAAAGCTTTTTAAATCCAAATTGGTCATAGGATCCTCCTCATATGTTATCTCTATATGAAGAAGCCCTAGAACAGTACCTGGCACATAGTTCACTTGGTTCTCAGGTGGCTGAACCAAATGGAACTGAGTTGTTGCTAGGGGACCAACAATGAAAAAGAGAGAGAGAGAGAGAGAGAGAGAGAGAGAGAGAGAGAGAGAAAGAGAAAGAAAGAAAGAAAGAAAGAAAGAAAGAAAGAAAGGAAGAAAGAGAGGGAGGGAGGGAGGGAAGAAAGAAAAAGAAATTTAAAAAGGTTTTTATATTAAGTACTTGAACTGTCTTCCATTTGTTTCTGGAGTTGGCCTTAAACTGTCCAGTCCTCTGGTGGGTCACTGGGTTCCTGTAAAAAGAGATAAGGCCTGAATGGAGTCACTTCCTCCTCTACACTATTCTTTAAAATCTCTATGGACAAGTATCCTATGAGAATTGTTTTTTCTCCTGATATTGTCTTGGCTTCCAGAAGTCTGGTATTGACCTTCCTTGGTGTTAAAACCATATTTCATGGCAGAGACATTACACACAGAAGGGAAATGTTAAAATGAGGAGGGCAGAGGCTGTGTCTCTTATCAGAGGAATAGATTTTCATGAACTTCCTTCCAGTGCACAAGTGCTCTCTCTCCTTCTCTTGAGAATTGACTCTTTTTGTTGCCTCTCCTACAATTCACTTACAACATACAAAAATCAGCCCTGAAAATTTCACCTACAACTTGGAGTCACCATGATGTATTAGCTGTGTGGTCCACAGAGCTAGCATTTTGCCTCCATGATCACCAGTAAAATGGAGACAAAACACTTGGTTCACAGAGTTATTCTGAGGTTAAAGGAGCTAATAGATGGAGAAGAAGAGTTAAGTAACATGTAAAACCCAGAGTCTTGACAGATACGAGGCTGGGCTAACAGAAAGCAGGTAAAGCAGGGCTCATTGGAATTCTTATGGCTGGCACCACACCATAGTTACATTCCTGCTTCAGTGTCATTATCATTTGCTGAGATAAAGACTCAGCTAGAATTGATGGCAATGGAGGTCATTCTTCTCTCTCTTTTTTAAGGAGGCTTTTTTTTTTTTTCAATGAGGGGCTTGAACTCATGACTTTGAGATCAAGACCTGAGCTGAGATTAAGAGTTGGACCCTTAACCTACTAAACTACCCAGGCATCCCTCCCTTTTTTTTTTTTTTTTTTTTTTCTGATAGGAATTATTTTCAGCAACGGAGAGCAGTGGAAGCAAGTTCGGCGTTTCTCCCTCATGGTTTTGCGGAATATGGGCATGGGGAAGAAGAGTATTGAAGACAGAATTCAAGAGGAGGCCTTGTATCTGGTGGAAGCATTAACAAAAACCAATGGTGTGTATTTCTTTACGTATTTAACAGTAATACTTTGGGAGGACTATATGCTCTTTCAAATAGACTACAGAGAAATCTGATGGCTCAAGCACCATAGAAGTTTACTTTTTGCTCACATGACAGTAGTGAAGTGAAGGGGTTGGCACAATAGCCTTTTCAGGCACCAGGTTGACAGGAGCCTTGATATCTTCAACACATGGCATCTAGTGTCACCCAGGATTCATCTCTCTGCAGGGTAGCAGAAGGAGCAAAGAACAAAGAAAAGAGCAAATAAGGTTTTCAGTAGGCCAGGTATGACAATGGCAGACATTCCATGGCTTTAACTCGGTCTCAGGACCATACGAGCTCTAAGACGCAGTGTGAGATGTGGTTCTCTGTGTGCACAGAAAAGCAAGGAGAACGGGGATTTGGATAATGAGCTAGTAGTTTTGGCCACAATAACTTGAAAAATGAAGTAATTTCTCTAGTAACTTCTTGAGAACATTGCAAACATTTCACAGTATATATACGTCAAGTCATTATGCTGTGCACCTTAAACTTACACAGTGCTGTCAATCATATCTTAGTAAAATCAGGAGAAAAAAAAGCACGAGTGGTTCAGCACTAGGATTCATGCCAAATCCTTCTCAGTGCTTAGGGCTGCTATATAGCTCACCTGGAGGATTATGGATGTGAATGGAGTGAGCCTCGGTAGCACAAATTGGCTCAGTGTGTGTATTTGTGTATGCACTTGCCAGACTGGAGAGGAGGTGGAAGACGAAGGGGTAGACAGGAGTCGTGGCAGAGAAGGAATAAGATCAGGATCATAAGACATATATGGTTTTTGAACCTCAATATTTAAATATTTTTCAAGAACACTGTTAAGGAAATAGTACTATTTTCTTTTTAAAAATTATTTTGTAATGTTTATATTTGAGAGAGAGAGAGAGAGAGAGTATAAACAGGGGAGGGGCAGAGAGAGAAGGAGACACAGAATCTGAAGCAGGCTCCAGGCTCTGAGCTGTCACCCCAGAGCCCGACATGGGGCTCAAACTCATGAACCAGAGATCATGACCCTGAGCTGAAGTTGGACGCTTAACCAACTGAGCCACCCAGCTGCCCCATTATAGTACTATTTTCTACATGGTGGTTTTTTTTCAATATTATTTTTTTTTAATTTATTATTTATGTTGAGAGAAACAGAGAGTGCGCAAGTAAGGGAGGGGCAGAGAAAGGGAGAGAGAATCCCAAGCAGGCTCCACGCCTCCAGCAGAGCCCAACGCGGGGCTCAAATCCACAAAAGCTCGAGATCATGACCTGAACCAAAACCAAGAGCCGGGTGCTTAACCATTTGAGTCACCCAGGTGCCCGGCATTGTGTTTTTTAACCAATGTTATATATTGTCCAGACAAGTTGTTTCCCCCTTTTTTTTTTCCTGCTATTAATATTAAACATGCCATTTTTACAAGTATTTGCACTTCTTTCTTCCTTGGAATAAATTTCTGGATGTGGCAATAGAGTTTCAATGACTGTCATTTGGACTTTTGATGTCTATCAACAAAGAACGGGTGGGAGACCTGGCAGAAGAGGGATACAGATGTGAGGCTTATACTAAGCATATGGTTTTGCAAAATTTCAACTTAATATATTAAATATTTTTACAGGTTTAATCTATAAATGTTTATCAAGAACATTATTAACAGACTAGTACAGTGTTCCATTATTTTGGATGCTTCCGACCTATGCTTATCCAGACTGTGCCCAGTAATTCTTGTGAATTATCTTGTGGCTCTTATTTGGGGAACACTTGGGGGAACTCTTGGGGAGTTCCCCAAGGAGAACACTTGAGGGGAAATAAATAGACTGGAGTAGACAGCTTTGTTTGGGGAAGCACAATAAATTTTAGGCATGTTGAGTTTATAGTGATGATCACATGTCCAGGGAATTCCTATACTTAAAAAAATCCCAGAAGTTAACCCTTCTTAATTGTTTAAAACAGTCAGCTTAAGATTTATATGAAAATTGTGCTCTAACCTTTAACTTTTATTGTTTTAGCATCTCCCTGTGATCCTACTTTCCTTCTGGGCTGTGCTTCCTGCAATGTGATCTGCTCTGTTGTTTTCCAGAATCATTTTGAGTATGATGATAAGAAATTTTCAATCTTGATAAACTATTTTCATGAAAACCTCCTAATTTCAAGCAACTCCTGGATACAGGTAATGTCAACGTTCTCCTTATTTTTATTCTTATTTTAGTTTTTTTAAAAAATGTGTTTAAGTAATCTCTACACCCACCATGGGGCTCGAACTCACAACCCCTGGATCAACAGCCACATGGTCTTTCAACTGAGCCAGCCAGGTGCCCCCAGCCAAGGTTCTTTTTAAATGGGAAATAATTTTCAGGGCACCTGGGTGACTGAGTGGGTTATCTGACTCTTGATTTCAGCTCGGGTCATGATCTCAAGTTCGTGGATTCGAACCCTGAGTCAAGCTCCGTGCTGACACTGTGGAACCTGCTTGGGATTCTCTCTCCCCCCTCTCTCTCTGCCCCTCCCCACTTGCACACGATCTCTCTAAACAAATAAACAAATGAATAAATAAACTTAAAAAAAATCAGGGCACCTGGGTGGCTCAGTCGGCTAAGCATCTGACTTCGGCTCAGGTCATGATCTCACAGTTCGTGAGTTCGAGCCCCGCGTCAGGCTCTGGGCTGACAGCTCAGAGCCTGGAGCCTGCTTCGGATTCTGTGTCTCCCTCTTTCTCCCCCTTTCCTTTACTCGCATGCTCTCTCTCCCAAAAATAAACATTTAAAAAAATATTTTTTTAATAAAAATAAATAAATGGGAAATAATTTTCTAGGTAGTCTATCACTCATGCCTACCTTGGTCCTTTGCCCTATTTCCAAATGGCTAAAGTAATGTTTATCAAATTATCATTTGTAGCCAATTAGTGACTTATCAAATCAATTTAATGTATTGAAATGAAATTTAAAACATGAAATATAGTAATAGAGAAATGTAGTATAGTTCATCAATTATAGCAAGGCATTTTTTTGAGAAACCTTTTTTATATCCATAGATGAAGAAGGTGGTGATGTAAAACGTGTGTCTTACTATAGTAGAGTGTCAGAAAATGTTAGTATCTTATGTTGTATGATCATTAAGAATTAAAATTCTGTGTGGATCAAAAGGTTATGATGTGTTCCACCTGGAAAGGACTCTTGAGAACAAAGCATCTACTCGTTTTTGGACCAGGAAACTGTCACCCAGAGATATTAAGCATATTTTCCAAAATGGCCTAGCTGAGGCAAGGAATGAGCTAGACCCAGAATCTATATTTCTCAATTCTCTGTCTAGTTGGATACATGCTACCAGCCTGAATAAATTGCTTCAGTGCCTAACAACGGTATTAAGTCGTGAAGTACTGTCTAGAGCAGAGTCCATACACTCTAGGACTAGCAATGGACAGATAAATAAGGGCAATGTGCACATTCTTAAAGGTATAAAACTCCTAAATAAAAATAAGCTAATTTAGCCATTAATTTTTCTGATGTAGTTTCTTAATTACAAAAAAAAAAAAAAAAAAGCCCTGCAAACTTTTTTAGGGGGCTGTAGAAATATGTGTAAGTAAACAGGGATGAACACTAGGTTCTAGCTCTGTTGCTAGTTTGGTGTCTTAGAATGGTTGACTAACCTTTCTGAACCTTAGTATTCTTCTTTGGAAGAGGCGATATACTCCTGGATTCCTTCATAGAGTTATGGTTGGGAAATTAAATGGTTCTGAAATTGCTTTGTGACTTGTGCATACTCTAACTCCTAACATTTTGTCAGTTCTCTCTCCTTCAAGTTCCAAGTATGTTCTAGTGAGGGAAGCGTGTCTTACCTTTATCTACTCAGCGTAGAACTCGGTGTCTGATGCATAATATGAGCCTACAGAACTTTGTTGAGTGAATTAATGAGTGATTCTTTCCTCTTTCAGCTCTGCAATGCTTTTCCTCTTTTAATACACTTTCCAGGATGTCACAATGTGTTACTTAAAAACATTGCTAACCAATGTAGGTTTATTGTGGAAAAAATAAAAGAACACCAAGAATCCCTGGACCTCAGTAACCCTCGAGACTTTATTGACTACTTCCTGATCAAAATAGAAAAGGTATAATGTGACCCTTTATCTTTGTGGGTGGTGAGACTCATGGATTAGCTTTGTTCTTCCCAGTGAAATTGGGATATACTGAAGATGTATTAATTGCTTGCATAACCTATAATTGTGCAAATCATATTGGGTATCTCGAGTTATTTCTAAATTCTCACTGAAAGTGACTTAGGAGGTTTTATATTTATCATGTGAAAGCTGGTTTTTTTAATTTGAGAACAGACTGAAATACGCACACATTCAAGATAAATGATACACAACATAATCATCCTTCATCAAGTAAGTTCTGAGAATGGAAGATGTAACAGATAAGGGAACACAGGAACAGATAGGAATCTAGAAAGACTTACCTTTGGAGTGGCACTAGGAAATCTTCACAGATGAGGTAGGTTTTGAAGAAACTATAGCTTAGATGAACAGACATAAAGTAGGTCCAGGGAACGGTAAGTGCAGTGATCAAGTGTTTGGAACTTTCAGAGAGGTGATCTTGATTGTAACTGAGCAACTGTCATGGGTGTGATGACTGATGAGGTTGGGAATAGAGCTGCATTGTGGGGGATGGGTGGTTCTGGAGGCTTGAATGAGAAAAACAGACATTATAAAATAGGTAATTAGATACTAGAATGGACAGTGAGTAGCAGTGAGGACTTGATAAAAATTATGTTTCAAAGAAATTATAGAGGAACTGATCAACTCTAGGGGATGAGAAAGTGAAGAATCAGAAAGGGCTTGTTGGAAGTTTATAACTCTGAGTATATTTTAACTGTAGCCCTCACACCAGATAACGGTGTCATATTGAGTTATGTTACCTCTGAGGCTCTTTCATTTATCAAGTAATTCTAACACATTATTTCTAGGAAAAACACAATAAACAGTCTGAATTTACCATGGACAACTTGATCATTACTGTCTGGGATGTGATTAGTGCAGGAACAGAGACAACGAGCACCACCCTGAGGTATGGACTCCTGCTCCTGCTGAAGCACCCAGAGGTCACAGGTATGGTCACAGGTGATGGGCAGAATGAAATTCCTGGTAGACATTAGAAGGTGACACTGACAACTATCCCGCTCTTCACCTGCCTAGACAATGCACAGGAAAATTTTTCCATCATTAGGAGCACCTGGGTGGCTCAGCCAGTTAAGCATCTGACTCCTGATTTCTGCTCAAGTCATGATCTCACAGTTTGTGGGATTGAGCACCGAGTCTGGCTCTGAGCTGACAGTGTGGAACCTGCTTGGGATTCTTTCTTTCCCTCTCTCTCTCTCTCTCTGCCCCTCCACCGCTCGTTCTCTCTCAAAAATAAATAAATAAACATTTAAATAAAAAAATATTTCTGGGGCACCTGGGTGGCTCAGTCGGTTGGGCGTCTGTCCAACTTTGGCTCAGGTCATGATCTCACAGCTGTGAGTTCGAGCCCTGCGTCGGGCTCTGTGCTAACAGCTCAGAGCCTGGAGCCTGCTTTGGATTCTATGCTTCCCTCTCTCTGGGTCCATCCCCTGCTTGAACTCTGTCTGTCTGTCTGTCTCTCTCTCTCTGTGTCTCTCAAAAATAAAGATTAAAAAAATTAAAAAAAATATTTCCATCATTAGTACATCTTCCTGTCATTGGATAAATTAAATTCAAATTCAATTATAGTACAAAAAGATAATGAAATATTTAAACAGCAGAAATTTGAAGGGCAGAGGCCATTGTTTTCCCTGCTATGGTGGAATGTCCCTGATTTGTGTTGGGACAGATGCAATAAGCAGAGTTTTCTTAGGATCTGAAAGGATCAGCCTTCTGCTTTCTCTAAAAAGATGTCACTTGACATGCCTTCCATGTCCAGATAAATGTATTTTTGTCAAAAGATATTTTTTTAAGTTTATTTGTTTTTGAGAGAGAGAGAAGCCTCGAGAGGGAGAGAGAGAGAATCCCAAGCAGGCTCTGCACTGTCAGCACAGAGCCGGATGTGGGGCTCGAACTCACAAAACTGCAAGATCATGACCCAAGCCAAAATCAAGGTTCCAATGCTTAAGCGACTGAGCCACCCAGGAGCCTATATCAAAAGATATTTCTTCTCAAATGAATTTGCAGTGTAAGGATTGACTCAACAAAATTACAATCTTTCTTTATCAAAGAGACTCCCTAAATAAAACTTTATTCAAATAAATTCTTTTCAAATATACCCTTTTGGGCAAATAAATTCTTCCTCCCAAATATGATTTCTCTTGCAAATACAACCTTTCCATTTTTCCTCCTTTTTTTTTTATTGAGTGCTAATCTCAGAGGATATTTCCTTCACTACCGTATAGTGTTCTGTGCTTTGGCACATTAAGACACTCTTAGTACAGTTACATCTCAGGAAGCTTTTCTCCATGACATCACCAGATTTTTCTCCTTTGTTGAAGGTCCTTCTGTCCTCCCATTATAAAGAATAACTGCTTTCCAAATGGTGCAATTTACAAGCATAGCCTCAAAATTCCCGTTTTCATACGTTGTGCGATATAATGGCACTATTTCCTTTGAGTGACACGCTTTCAGCCAAATAACTTCACTAACTCTTATTAGACCTATATTGACTATGACTGTGAATACCATGACATTTTTCTCCCAACCTTTAAGTCTTGTGTACATTGCAAAAGCCCTTTTTGTGTAATATTTCTACATTGCTTCCATTTTCATTTTTTCTTACATCACATCCATTTGTATTTTTCTTTTCTTCCCATTTTCATCCCTTACTGTGCCATTCTTTTAAGCATTCTGATTTTACAAGTAGCTCCTAACCACTCTCTATAATCACTCTCTTCTAGATAAAAATCCAGCCTCTCAACCTGAGAAGGTAAAGCTTCAAACTTCTCTAAAATTCCTAAGTTTTCTTGATAGCTATCAAACCACAGAATTTTCACATAATCCATTAACAAAGACTCCTTCTTCAGGTAGTAGATAAATACCATTTGACCAAAGTAGCAACATGGTACTGGAGAAAATGGGTTATAGACTAACTACAGTGGTTTTGGATTCTGACTTTACTAGTAAGTAGCTGTGTGACCTCAGACTCATGACTATCTCTCTGCTTATCTTGGCCCCTCATCTGTTTAAGGGAGATGATAGTGCTTCCTAACATTCATAGAGCCTCTCCCTCGTAAGAAAAAGTTAATAAACGTTTGTTTTAACTAATGAGTAGTCCTACTTAAACTATGTATGATATATTTTGCAAATAAAGGAAAAATATAACTCATTAACATAAGTTACATAAATTTCATTTCAATTAACATAACATAAATTTCAGTAATCTTATTCAATTGCTAAGATTGTGGGTTTGGAAATGAGAAAAACCACGTAATACCTGGGTGTCCTTGAGAAGTATATTTACTTTTATGGACCTGTTTCCTCATTTTTAAGACACATAAAATAATACCTAACACATAGACCTATTTTGAGGAATTATAAAGTAATGTAATATGTCGTACAGCATGCCTGTCATATGTTGCATTCTAAATGTTAACTTCTTGTTACTATGTGCTGAATCAAATATCTTATTCAGTTCTATTTATTAAGCATCTATGGCAGTGGGTAGTTCTTACCCTCTTGGAACTTACATATTTATTTATTAAAAAAAAATTTTTTTTTAATGTTTATTTATTTTTGAGACAGAGAGAGCCAGAGCATGAATGGGGGAGGGTCAGAGAGAGAGGGAGACACAGAATCCAAAGCAGGCTCCAGGCTCTGAGCTGTCAGCACAGAGCCCGACGCGGGGCTCAAACTCACGGACTGCGAGATCATGACCTGAGTTGAAGTCAGATGCTTAACCGACTGAGCCACCCAGGCGCCCCTGGAACTTACGTACTTAAAACGAAAACTGAGGATGCCTGGGTGGCTCAGTCAGTTAGGCGTCTCTTGATTTCGGTTCAGGTCATGATCTCATGAATCCTGGGATTGATCCCTGTATCAGGCTCCACACTGACAGCACGAAGCCTACTTGGGATTCTCTCTTTTCTCCCTCTCTGCCCCTCCTCCAGTCTCTCTCTCAAAATAAATAAATAAAGTTTAAAAATTTTTTCTAAAAATACTGGCATACACAAAGTGGTTAAACAGCATGGTCTGTAGTGAGCCTTCAAGATCATAGATCCTTGAGTTGTCAAACAAAAGTACACAAAACAGAGAATCAGAGCTGAATTTCATGGTACAATTATATTTTATATGTACATATATTTAAGTCTCTAATGAGATCCCAATTTGC
Source organism: Panthera uncia (assembly GCF_023721935.1). Lineage (NCBI taxonomy): Eukaryota > Metazoa > Chordata > Mammalia > Carnivora > Felidae > Panthera > Panthera uncia. The sequence continues at coordinate 52,765,976 of NC_064818.1, read as the reverse complement.
CAGGAAACAAATTATTTCTTTTTTTTCCCCCTATGGTAGTAACCATAAGTGATTTTCCCTTCGCCCGATCTCTTACCACAATGTAACCATGATTAAGAAGATTAAGCCAAAAGACATTTCCATTTCACATAAATTCTGATTCCTATCTTGCCAGCTAAAGTCCAGGAAGAGATTGACCGTGTGGTTGGCAGACACCGGAGCCCCTGCATGCAGGACAGGAGCCGCATGCCTTACACAGATGCTGTGGTACATGAGATCCAGAGATTCATTGACCTCGTCCCCAACAGTCTGCCCCATGCAGTGACTCAGGACACTAAGTTCAGAGAATACCTCATTCCTAAGGTGAGAGATATTTCATCTGTACTACTCCTTAAGAATCTCAGGTTATCAGCCATCACAATAGTAGGATTATAGATCACCATCTACAGGCATGGCACAGTCATAACCCAGGCATCTTACCCTCTGACTACATGCTTCTGTCCTTTTACTCTGTTGATACAATTTTATATGTAATAGTGCTTAGACTCCCACAGGATTTTCTTCATAGTATTCATTGCCCAGGTGGCTTACTGCCTATGTTTTCTTCTGGGAGTTTTATGGTTTTATGTCTTATGTGAAATTCTTTAATCTATTTTGAGTTAATTTTTGTGTGTGGCGTAAGATAGGGTCTAGTTTTATTCTTTAGTATGTGGCTGCCCAGTTTTTCCAACACCATTTATTGAAGAGACTATCTTTTCTTGATTGTATACCTTGGCTCCTTTGTTGGAAATTAATTGGCCATATATACATGGGTTTATTCCTGGTCTCTCTATTCTGTTTCATTTATCCGTGTTTGTTTTTATGCCAATACTATACTGTCTTAATGACTATAGCTTTGTAACAGAGTTTGAAATCACAAAGTTTGATGCCTCCAGGTTTGTTTTTCTTCCTCAAGATTTCTTTGGCTATTCAGGATCTTTTGTGGCTCCATACAAATTTTAGGATTACTTGTTCTATTCCTGGAAAAAATCCCATAGGAATCTTGATAGGTATTGCATTGAATCTATACATGGCTTTGGGTGATAGGGACATTTTTAACAATATTAATTTTCCCCAGTCCATGAGCACAGAATATCTTTCCATTTATTTGTGTCTTCTTCCATTTCTTTCATCAGTGTCCTACAGGTTTAAGTGTACAATCTTGCACCTCCTTGGTTAAATTTATTACTAGATTTTTTTTATGCCATTGTGAATAAGACTGTTTTCTTAATTTATAGTTCATTATTAATGTATAGAAATGCAACAGATTTTTGTGTATTGATTTTGTATCAGTTTATTCTAACAGTTTGGGTAGAGTCTTTAGATCTACAATATCATGTTATCTTCAAATAGTAACAGTTTTACTTCTTTCCTGTATGGATGCCCTTTATTTCTTTTTCTTGCTAATGCTCTAGACTAGGACTTGTAATACTATGTTGAATAAAAGTGGTGAGAGTGGGGGCGCCTGGATGGCTCAGTTGGTTAAGCATCCGACTTTGGCTCAGGTCATGATCTTGCGGTCCGTGAGTTCGAGCCCCATGTCGGGCTCTGTGCTGACAGCTCAGAGCCTGGAGCCTGCTTCAGATTCTGTGTCTCCCTCTCTCTCTGACCCTCCCCTGTTCATGCTCTGTCTCAAAAAACAAAAACAAAAAAAAAACACAAAAAAACATTACAAGTGGTGACAGTGGGCATCCTTCTTTTGTTCCTGATCTTAGAGGAAAAGCTTTCAGCTTTTCACCATTGAGTATGATGTTTGCTGTTGTCTTATCATATATGGCCTTTATGATGTTGAGGTACACTTCCTCTTTATTTACTTGTTGAACTTTTGTCATAAGTGAATGTTGAATTTTGTCGGATGCTTTTTTCTGTATCTACTGAAATGATCATATGGTTTTTATAGTTCATTTTTTAATGTGTATCACATTGGTTTGTGGATGTTGAACCATCCTTGCATCCCCGAGATAAATCCCACTTGATTATGTATATGATCCTTTTATTGTACTTCAATTCAGTTTGCTAAGATTTTGCTGAGGATTTTTACATCTTTATTCATCAGAGATATTGGCCTTTTCCTGTGATATCCTCGTCTGGTTTTGGTACTAGGATTATGCTGGACTCACTAAATGAATTTACAAGTATTCCCTCCTCTTCTATTTTTACACAGAGTTGAGAAGAATTGGTATTCATTCATCTTTAAATATTTGGTAGAATCTACCAGTGAAGCTATCTGGTCCTGGACTTGTGTTTGTTGAGAGAGTTTTGATTACTGATTCAATCAGAGTAATAGGTCTGTTCAGATTTTCTAGTTCTTTGTGATTCAGTCTTGGTATGTTGTATGTTTTTAGGAATTTATCTATATCTTCTAGGTTGTTCAATTTGTTGGTGTATAATTATGCATGGCAGTCTCATGTTCTCTTGATTTCTGTGGTATCAGTTGTAATAGCCTATTTCATTTCTGATATAGAGTCCTCTCTTTTTTCTTAGTGAGACTAACTAAAGGTTAGTCAGTTTTGCTTATCTTTCTTTTCAAAAAACAAGCTCTTAGTTTCATTGATCTTTTCTATTGTTCTTTTAGTTTCTATTTCATTTATTTCAACCCTGATCTTTGTTATTTCCTTGTTCCTCCTAACTTCGGGCTTCATTTGTTCTTTCTTTAGTTCCATGAGGCATAAAGTTGAGTTGTTTGAGATTTTTCATATTTCTTGATGTAGGCATTTATTACTATGAACTTTCCTCTTTGAACTGCTTTTCCTGCATCCCATAAGCTTCAGTATGTTGTATTTCCATTTCATTTCTCTCAGGGTATGTGTTTCTCTTTTGATTTATTCTTTAACTCATTGGTTGTTCAGTAGCATGTTATTTCATCTCCACAAATCTGTGAATTTTTCAGTTTTGTTCATGTTTCTAGATTCATATCACTGTGGTCAGAAAACATGGTTGATATGATTTTAATCTTCTGCCTTTTGTTAATGCTTATTTTGTGCACTAACATATTATCTGTCCTGAAGAATATTCCACATGTGCTTGAGAAGAACATGTACTCTGTTGCTTTTGGATGGACTGTTCTGTGTCTGTTAAACACACACTCATACACTCATATGCTTTGAAGCTCTTATGTGATAAATCTGACAACTAGGATATTATGGGGTCTGTTTCTATGAATTTTTTTTCTTTAATTTTGGGTCACATTTCTTTTTTCACATGTTTAATGATTTATTATATGCTTAATATTTTGAATGATGCCTTGTGGGGAGTCTGGATTATGCTGTCTTCCTTTAAAGAGCATTGACTTTTACTTTGGCAGGAAGCTAAATTACTGACAGATGGTTTTCAGTCTGTGAGGCTTACTATAACTCTTTCGTTGTGGATTGGTTTCAATTCTGAAATTAGTCTTTGTTCATGGCCCTTAGTCTGATGTGAGTTCCTTAGTCCAACAATTTAGAAGTTTGGGGTTGCCTTAGCATCTGAGGTGCTAAGAAAGTTCTCTCCATCCTAGCTGGGTTGGAACCTCAGTTCCTCTATCACTGCACAACATGTGTTATCCACCTGCAGTTCTCAAGCAGTCGTACCCTGATAGGCTTCATGGAGTTTCCTGTGTTTGTGCCTCCCAACCCATAATCATGGACTCACAGAGTCTTATAAGGTTATAGGTCTTATATACCTTTGAGATCCTATTTGTAGATTCTTCTTGGCCTGTATCCTTCTTCATGAATTCTAGATGCCAAGTTTTTATCTCTGTCTCCTTAGCTCAAAAAAGAGTAGCACTTTGCTTGACCTTCTCCTCCCTGAACTCTTAGGAGGAAAGTGTTGTCAGGCAGAAATTCAGAGTGATTGTAGGGTCTACCTAATTTCTCTTTAGTGAAGTATCACAATCCTGGATTGCCTCTTGTTCAGTGCCAGAGAACTGTTTCTTTATGTACTTTTTTTTCTGGATTTATATTCGTGTTAGTCGTGAGGACAACTCCAAAGGAGTTATTCTGTTATAGTCTGAAGTAGATGGTCCCACCATCCAGGAGAAGTGTTTCGTAACTAACTTTATATGGAAGCCTATTCTAGGACTGACCATACTGTGTTCCAAAGATTCAGTTGATTTTGAAAACTAACCTCCAAGTCATTATGTTGCACTGTATCTATGAGTTTAAGAACACCCTACTAGAAAGCAGAAATGCTCTCTCATTTCTACAATAATATGCAACAATTCAATTGAAACAGCATAGCTCTTTCAAACTTACCCGTTTGTTACCTTTAAAAAAATTGTTTTTAAATAAGCTCTTTGCCCAAAGTCAGAACCCGTAGACCCTGAGACCAAGAGTCCCACACTTTGCCAACTGAGCCAGCCAGACACCCCTAAGTTTGTCATTTTGATGGGAAGATGAAGGGTTTTCAAGAATATGGCCACTCAAGTAGAGTTTTGAAGACCTCATTCTCAGTGGCATCAGCACCTTGAGACAATACTGAAATCCATTGGTCAACAGTGCACTCTAGGGAGCTCCCTTAGTTTTCTGAAAAGCAAGTGCTGGTGTTGGCTACAAAGTTTGGAGTCTGTTAACGGTGCTTTGGACTGCCATTACATGATTTAAAACTTGTTAGGGTTGGTCATTAGTTTGTTCTGTGACATGGAGTAAATAAATCACTTCTGTGCCTCAGTCTCCTCATCTATAAAACAAAAAGGATTTCAAGCTCCATGACCTTCATCATAATCCAGTTTATCTGTTTCTCTTTATATCAGGGCACAACCATATTAACATCTCTGACTTCTGTCCTGCATGATGAGAAAGAGTTTCCCAACCCAGATCAGTTTGATCCTGGCCACTTCCTGGATGAAAGTGGCAACTTTAAGAAGAGTGACTACTTCCTGGCTTTTTCAGCAGGTAAGCAAGCTTCATATTTATATTTATGTATGCATCAGGGGTCAGTGAGATGAGGAAGGCTTTGCATGGAGGCTATTCTGGACTGAACAAATTGTCATTTGTATGAGGCTAGAGGCATCACTCCCAAAGCCCAGGTTATTTCTCGTTCAATTGAAGTCTGCCCTCACCAAGTTTGGCACCAGGACCCACCACTGAGATTCCTATAAAGGGGCAGGAGCAGAGGGTAATGGAAATTTGAGTATCTTCCTTTAATTTGTCAGTGTCCTGGGAAGAAACAGGTGGCATACTCAAAAAGGCTAATTAAAGAGAATGTAACGATGAGACGATTTTCAGAGGGTGGGTAGGATTAAGGTAAATAACAAGATATTATAAAGTACTCAGAGATTAGCATAAGCAGGAAGAGGTTACCATCCTAAATTGGAAAGGATGAAGGAAGGAGGGCATTACTGGGATCCAAATAGACCTTTAGGAAAGAAAGGGTGGCTGCCTCAACGGGAGATGTGCCTATAGTAAAGCGATACAACCACTGCCTGAACTATAGCCTGACAGGGTAGGATTGAGGGAATAAATACTCTGACTTTTTCAATGTCCAATGCTCTGAATTTGTTCAGAACCCAGAAGGGAACTAACATCTCAGTTTATGCATCTATAGAAATCACCTTCCTGAACACAGAGTAGGCATAAAAGACAAACACAAAAGAGAGCTGGAAGGCAGGAGAAATGGAAAATATTCAGCACACTCCAAAGGAGAAACAGGAGGAAGACACGAAGGTAACAGGCCTTTCCTGTAGAAGTAATTGAAACAGAGACAAAAATAGGAGATTTGCTCCTGATTGAATATCTAAGAAAAACAAGTATCAAGCAACCCTTGCTATCGTGGTCCCAGGATTATGTGCAACTCCCGGAGATTATCTCAAAGCAAGATGCTGCTTTACTACTCCTTACCTTTCTTCCTATATTTTGAGCCCATTACTGCATAATGAGACTCCTTGAGATTTCTATTCAAGTCACAGGGCTTGCAGACCTGCTTTTGCCCTGACACTGTGGGCAAGATCTGAGGCCTTACCTTAAGAACTTATGTTCCAGTATGTGAGATAGGTGAATAATTATAATTTCATCTGAAATGTGCTGTTTTAGAAGCATTAACTAGTGTTATGGAAAACAGATAAAGAAGTGAGTTATATGCTCTGAGCACATCAAAGAACTTTGCATAAAAGAAATGATATCTGAGCTGGATCTAGAATGATGTAGAAAATATGAACAGGCAGAGTAGAATGGAGGGCTATTTCCACTGGAGGAATGACTAGACTCTAGACAGCATTTGAAATTGCCAGTCTGGGGATTAGTGATTAGTTAGTATGTTTGTGGCTGATTTGTAATATTTCTTTTTTTCCTACCCTCTTAGTTCAGGATGACATAAATACCTTATTTTGCCTGATCATCTTTGGAATTTTCAGGTCTGTGTGGATTCTCTGCACACGTGAAATTGAATTTGGTTTTCTTCTGTTTATTTGTCTCATGTCAATTTGATTCTTAGTCCAGCTAAGAGGACCTTGAGGGGGACAGGAAATTCTTGCTCCCCAACAGACAATTGGTGTGTCAGCAGGACACCTTAACTCGCTGGACACTGCTCACCCCACACACTATGATAGCCAAAAGTCCCTGAGGACAGCTGGCACAAGGTAAGATTTCTTAGCATGTCAGTCTCTGAGAATCTGTATCTACAGAGTCTGATGGAGCAAGAACGATAAGAGTCCTTTTTCTCTCTCTCCAAATTTAGATTAATAGGAGAAAATACTTGTAGGGCTGGTTCCTTGGGCTTAGGGACTGACTCTTGTTGAGTTTTGTAGGATACTCTTCGGTAACTGATCTATTTCCCCCCAGAGATGGTCTTTGTTTTCCTTAGTGTCTTTTATGTCACTTGTCCTACAAACTTTGCCCTATGTTAATGGGTACATGAAGTCAAAGCTGTTGCTAACAGACTTCTTGGAAGTCAAAGCTGCAAAACTGGTGGACGTGGGTTGAATACTTAAAAGAAGTTAGAACTAAGGCTCCTGGCTGGCTTGGTCAGTGGAGTGTGTGACTCTTGATCTCAAGGTTGTGGGTTTGAGACCCATGGTGGGTGTGGATTTTGCTTAAAAAATAAAATTTTTTAAAAAAGAGAGAATTCCAAGCAGGCTCCTCACTGTCAGCACAGACCCCGATGCAGGGCTCAAACTCACAAACCCACCATGAGATCATGACCTGAGCCAAAAGCAGATGCTCAACCAACTGAGCCACCCAGGTGCTCCAAAAAATAAAATATATTTTTTAAAAATCTGTTTGAGCACTCACCACTTCAAGAAGTCTCCTGTGATAGCATAAGTTGGTCACAGAACAGGTTGGATTGATAACAGATCACCTGCCAGCCTCAAGAAAAAGGCACCCTGTGAAACAACACACAATCCCCAACCCTGTGGCACATCCTTCAAGTATTAGTATGGCTCCAAGCTACCCAACACTTAGCTAAAGCTGTTAAAGTGCACATATACAGGATAGGATTTTTCCTTTTGTCTTGTTCTTTGTCCTAAGAGCTTGACTTTGTGACCAGTGAGAATATTCTCTTTGGTCTCCACCATCTGGAGGATGCACTTAACAGGGTGTACTTTGGTGGCCAAATAGAATGGGGCTCCAAGTCTTTCTCTGGCCATGACAGTTCTTAAGAGGTCCCCAACCCATAGGAACCTTTGTCATCTCAACCTTTGTTTCCTGTTTGTGCCAGGAAGACCCATTACAGGAGTGCCTGCCTGGTGTCACAGATTAGCAGGTCTGTGACGGAGGTACCTCACTTTCACAGTGAACTATAATACCAGTATTTTTTAGATTGGCAAATTTGTGAATACATTTTGTAACTTAGAAACATGTACTTCATCATAGTACAGTCTTTCAGTAAAGAACAAACCAGGTTTACTCACAGACCCAAATTTATCTTTAGTTTCTCTGTAATAAGACAAAAATAGAGGGACGCCCGGGTGGCTCAGTCAGTAAAGTGACTGGCTCTTCATTTTGGCTCAGGTCGTGATCTCATGGTTCATGGGATCAAGCCCTGCATTGGGCTCTGCACTGACATTGCAGAGCCTGCTTGGGATGCTCTCTCTCTTTGTCCCTCCCCTGCTCACATTCACTTTCTCTCTCTCAAAATAAATCAACAAATTTTTTAAAAAAGAAACAAAAACAGATAAACCTATGTTCGGTACTTAATGTTTCATTATTTTATCTTATTTGGAAATGATCTAGATATTCAATGAATTTAACTTAACATTTAACTTAGCCAAACTTTAAAACTTCAGGTTACTGAAGATTTTGGTAGCCCTTTAAAAGTTTACCTACAAACCATTTAATCTTATTTCTATCTATTTATTTTTATTATTTTTTTAACATTTATTTTTTGGGAGAGCACAAGTAGGGGAGGGGCAGAGGATCTGAAGCGGGGTCTGTGCTGACAAGCTGACAGCAGTGAGCCCAATGTTGGGCTAGAACTCATGAACTGTGAGATCATGACCTGAAGTGAGACGCTCAACTGACTGAGCCACCAGGCACCCCTACATCTATTTACTTGTTTTGAACTGTTATGCTGAGACTAGCCACAAAATTTTATAAGGTATTAGACAAAGTCAACCATTATTTTAAGTTTCTTTTTCCTGACAAATTTTGTAAGCTATAATATGGACTTATTTGACTTTCAGTAAACATAGGCAGAATAAAAGTTTTATATTTAATCCTGATAACTCTAAAGACATGGCTATTTTAATTAAACCAACAATTTTTTTTTTTTGAGGGAGAGAGAGAATCCATGCTGAGCACAGAGCCCAATGTAGAGCCTGATCCCATGACCCTGTGGATCATGACCTAAGCTGAAATCAAGAGTCAGAGTCTCAACCAACTGAGTCACCCAGGTACTCTAAACCAACAACTTTAAATTAGCTTTAATATTGAATATTTTCGGGGCACCTGGGTGACTTGGTGGGTTAAGCATCCAACTTCGGCTCAGGTCATGATCTCACAGCTTGTGAGTTCGAGCCTCACATCAGGCTCTGTGCTGACAGCTCAAAGCCTGGAGCCTGCTTCACATTCTGTGTCTCCCTCTCTCTCTGCCCCTCCCCTGTTCATGCTCTGTCTCTGTCTGTCTAAGAAATGAATAAACATTAAAAAATTTAATATTGAATATTTTCTGAGATCACATAAACTTGAAAAATATTTAGGTTAGTTTCTCTCTTCCTGAGTTTTAGAATGCCCAATCCTTACAAGTACTTGTCTTCAAGCCAACTAAATGGAGCTCTTTTACAAATTTATTTTTTAAATGTTTATTTTTTCATTTTGAGAGAGAGAGAGAGAGAGAGAGAGAGAGAGAATCCCAAGCAGACTCCAAGCTCAGCATGGAGCCCAATGTGGGGCTCGATTTCATGACTGAGATCATGACCTGAGTCAATATCAAGAGTCTGATACTGGGGCTCCTGGGTGGCTCAGTTAAGCATAAGCTCTTGATCTCAGCTCAGGTCATGATCTCACAGTTTGTGGGGACAAGCCCTGAATTGGGCTCTGCACTGACAGCATAGAGCCTGCTTGGATTCTCTTGCCCCCCGCCCCTGCCCCTCCTCCATGCTCTCTCTCTTTCAAAGTAAATAAACTTTAAAAAAGAAAAAAAGTTAGATAACCAACTGAGCTACTCAGGTGCCCCTGAAGTTTGTATTTAAAAGAAAGGCTTTTACATCCTAGAGATGATAAACGTAGAAAATTTACATCACAAAGGCACAGAGAAAAGTATCCAAGTTTTTTCCAAGTCTGAACACAAGAGGCATTTTAGCAGTTTGTACTTGGAAAGTCCTCTTCCCCTACCACTGTCACCCTACCCCACCTCTTGCTTTTTTTTCAGTCTCAGGTGATTGTGGGCTGTGTTCAAAGACATTAAATTTATAATTTCAAGGGACAGAGAAGGTAAAAAAAAAAAAAATTTTTTTTAGAGTTTCAGTGTAATTACTATTTAAAATGTACTTATTCTTTTAAGTCCTAAACAATATTGTTCCAAATTGTAATCTTCTGTAGTATCTGTAAACATTTTGAGAGAAATAGACCAGGTTTGGGGATTGGTAAAGAGAGGTAAGCTTTGACTTATTTCTAGAGTTGCATCTCTGGTTTTGTAGAGCTTTGAAAGAGAGTTGTTTCTAATTCCTCAAAGGACTGGATTACAGCCTGAATATCACGGGATTGGCCCTTTTTTTTTTTTTTAAACTAAATTTGCTTTTTTATATCAGGCAGATTTTTTATTAAAATGGGAATCAAAAGATTCATGCCTTTGTAAAGTCTGTGTGAAGCATTTTAACAAAAGCCTTCTTTCTGGTTGCACAGTTTAATCTGGGCTTCTAACAGTCCCTGAATATTGGCCTTTCCCTGATCATTTATAGGAGGGCCTAGGAGAAATTTTGGTCATGTTTCCTCTCTGAAGGGAGGGTTGTGACTAGTGATTAATCTTTTTAATTTCTCTCTAAATTTGCTAGGGTCCTTTGAAAGTAGAGGTTAAAAGGGCTTGATAATTTAAAAGCTTTACAGCTGTCCAGGGGACACAAATTCTTTTGCCTTGGGGGTCTAGGATACACTAGCCAAGTACATTGCCTAGGAATGCCTGAAGCTGTCACAAACTAATTACAGTGCCCTGGAAGGTAGAAGCAAAGTGAGCCTTATTGCTTTTGTTAAATTCCTTTCCTGGCTTTCAGCAATTACATGAGCAGCCTGTAGAATTTGAACGTAGAGATGGAGTGCTCTCTGTAAATCCTATAGGGAAAGGGAAGTTAAAATAGGCATTTTAGGGGGAATTTATGTTGTATGTGGACCTTTATTTTAAGTCTAGTTCCTCTTCTTTCATCTTATCAAGGGAATCCCTGAGGCTAGCCATTCAACTAAGTTTAAAATGTTTTTCTTCTTTTTTCAAACATTAACTAATTTAAAGGATCTGTCGTCGGGCCATTGATGAGTAGGATCTGTTATGAGCAACTCAAGCCAATAAGCCTTTTAATGCCTTAACCAAAGATACAAGAGGTGTCCAGAGAAAGGGCATAGATGACACAGCCCTCATGATCCAAAGTTTACTCCCATAATTAATCTAAGAAAGCAGAGGCCTTCATTGCTGGTCTCCAACAAAATCTTGAGATGCTTCCAGTCAAAGACAATAATCCGTGACACTAGGCATGTGCTCCTATAATGGGAGTTTCCAGCACTAACAAGAAATGAAGGTTGAGAATATAAAGGCTCCTATGGGCTGGGACTTCTCATGACAAACACCCTTGAGAGCTGGCATGGCCAGACAGAAAGAGAGAGAGACTCCTATCCCTCTTCCTTTCAATTGGACATTAAGGTGCACCCGGATATGTGTATCTCCTCCAGATGGTGGAGACCAAAGAGCATATTCTCACTGCTCACAAAGCCAAGCTCTTAGGAGCTTGTTCTATGAACAAGACAAAGGGAAAAACCCTATCTGGTTTTTCCTTCAGCTAAATCTTGGGTGTCTTGGAGCCACACTCATTCCTAAAAGGAATGTGCCACAGAGTTGGGGATTGTGTGTTGTTTTCAAGTGTACCTCATTACACAGCTGTTTCCTTGAGGTTGGCAGGTGGCCAAGTGTTAATCTAACCTGTTCTGTGACCAATTTATCCTATCACGGGAACCTTCTTAAGGTGGCAAATGCTCTAACAGCTTTTAAGTGTTCGACCCGCACCCACCAGTTTTGCAGCTTTGGTTTCCAAGATGTCCTTTAAACAGCAGGCTTATAGGGCCTATGCCTGCTTTCTGCCCTATGCTAATTCCTTTTTATGACAAACAACATAAAAGAAACAAGGAAAACAAAGACTATCTCTGGTTAATCTATTTCCTCCAAAAGAGTGCTCTACCAAATTTACCAAGAGTTGCTAAGCCCAAGGACCTAGTTACACAAGTATTTTCTCCTGCTAATCTGAATTTAGAAAGAGAGAATGACTCTCACCGTTCTTGCTCTATCAGACTCCTCAGATTCCAGGAGACTGACATGGTAGGAAATCTTACCTTCTGTCGGCTCTAGGTCAGATGTCCCAAGGATCTCCCAGCCACAGCTATGTTTGTGACAAGCAGCATCCAGTGTGTTAAAGTGTACTACCAACTAGGCCAGGTGTCCGGGATGAAAAATTTTCCTCTGCCTTTCAAGGTCCTTCCCAGCTAGACTAAAAAGTGAAATTGACATGAGACAGATTAAGAGGAGAAAATCAAATTTAGTTTCATAGATATGGGGAATCTACAGACATGAAATTTCAAATACAGTCAGGCAACATGAGGTTTCTATGACATCCTGAGCTAAGGAGAGGGGAAGCGGTCTGGGGATTCACAGGGAAGGAACACCATTAGCGGGAAGGTGAGAGAGATGTTTCAAAAACAAAGGTCTCCCTGTTACGCAGAGAAGTTTCTTAGGTAAAGAAGAATCTCTGTTAATTGCTCTCTTCTTGGTATAAGCTGGAAGTTGAGGGAGAGGTAAGGAGCTTTTCTTGAATCTGCTGGGTTTTGATTGCTTTTAACTAAAAATAATTTTTATGCCAAAGTGGCCCATCTTGTGGTGACCTGCCCTGGCCTTTACACATGCCCACAGAAACGTACTGAGGAAATGAAGGTAACCAGGTTTCAGTGTAGACAAAAGAAGGCATAGGTTAATTAGTCTATTAATATATTTATTTTCTTCCCTGTGTGCTGACTCAGAAAAAAAATGAGTATTTAATTTATGTGTCATTTTTAGGAAAGAGAGTTTGTATTGGAGAAGGCCTGGCCCGCATGGAGCTGTTTTTACTACTGACCAACATTTTACAGCATTTTACATTGAAATCTGTGGTTGATCCAAAGGACCTTGAAACTGCCCCAGTTGTCAATGGGGTGGGTGCTGCACCGCCCGTATATAAGCTGTGCTTCATTCCAGTCTGAAGAAAGGTCAGGCCTCATGTGAACAAGCCAGATGCTTTCTGTCCTGTGTGTTAGCTGTATGACATTCCTGACCCTGTCTCTTCTAATTTTCCTCATCCTTTCAGATTCAGTTCAGATTTCCCCACATGGAACAAAAACTCACTTTCCAATAAAATTCTTTTTGTAATTGTGAGATCTTAAGTTGTATCTCATCTGCAGTGTATTCCAAATGTAAGAGACTTCAAATGTCATATTGAATATTAAAAATTATCCTATGAGTTAAAAAAGTTTTTTAAATATATAAAATTTGCTCGTCTCTTACTCCAGTTAGCTCTCCAGGGGAATAATCTCTTGATAGTTTGGCATGTACAATTTGTTTTTTTCCCAATAATTATTAAAAAATAATTGGGGGGGGGGCACCTGGGTGGCTTAGTTGGTTAAGCATCCCACTTGATTTCAGCTCAAGCCATGATCTTGCAGTCATGAGATCGAGCCCCATGTCAGGCTCTGTGCTGAGCTTGGAGCCTGCTTGGGATTCTCTCTCTCCCCCTCTCTCTGCCCCTTGCCTGATTGTGCTCAATCTCTCTCAAAAAAAAAAAAAAAAATCGTGTGTGATCCATGTTTGTGTATACGTGTATGTATAAGTATATACATGTAGGGAGAAAACAGAAGATCATTCTAGCAAGAGGCAATAACATGAGATAAAACTTGAATTTGCTGCTCTGTCCAAGGATTCCCTTCCTGTTTTCCCCTACTGGTTAAACACACAAATGGAGACATACACAT
>NC_064818.1:52649645-52752341 GCF_023721935.1 Panthera uncia | reverse complement strand
TACACAGACATAGTAAGGCAAAGAATAGGGGAAGGTGATGTGTATGTATGGTTATATTTGAATACACATATCAGAAATATGGGTTTTTATGTATGTGTGTATACACATATATTTATAATATACCTATGATTTGCTGGTGACATATTTTTACAAGTCATATAAATAAAAATACCCTGTTGTATGGCTATAATTTTTAAAATTATCTCCTTATTCAAGGGTATTTATTTTTGAATTTTTGTTGATATAAAAAGGCTGCTATATGTGTCTTTCATTATTCAGGAATAAATGTGAAGTGGCTGCACATACATGTGCACTTTTATTTTTCATACATACTGAAGCATAAGACAAAAATTATGTGTCTGTTTACTTTTCTATCATGAGTATATAATCAAAACACTATTTGACCAAATCCTTGTATAATATTGAGGATTGAATTCTTTGGTAGATTTAGTAATTTTTAACTAAAACTTCATAGATTTTCAAGTAGGAAATCCTATCACCTGTAAATATTTCATTGCAATGACCAGGAATTTCCAGAAATAAATAACATCTATATATCTAGGTCTTGGTCTCTCTGTCGCTGTCTCTTTCTGACTTATCACACACACATGTGCATATAAATTTGTCAGCATGGGAAAAAGATGAAAGCTGTGAGGATTTGTGGGGACAAGATAACAGAGGGCTTGGGAAATCTATATTGGGAACTCTGATATTTGTATGATTTTATTCTTGAGGTGATTTCTGATTTGAAATCAGGTGCTGAGTGGCCGAAAGGCTAACTATAAAATATTTTAAGAGCCTTAGAATCTGAAAAGAATTTTTGCAGATTCTCCAGAGTAGAAGAAAAAGAATGGAGATCAGAGCTGGCCAAGTAAGAAGGACCAAGTAAACACCTCCACTTGAGCTGAAGCCTGAAAGTCTTGGGGGAGCTGCACGCAAGGATCAAGAATAAACCCGGGGACACCTGGCTGGCTCAGTCGGAAAAGCACGCAACTCCTGATCTCGGGGTTGCGAGTTTGAGCCCCACGATGGGTATGGAGATTACTGAAAAATAAAATCTTAAAAACAAAAGCCTGAAGCTAAACAGGCTGATTACTAGTAAGGAAATTTAATCAGTAATCAAAAAACTCCCAATAAAAACAAGTCCAGGACCAGATGGCTTCACTAGTGAATTCTACCAAACATTTAAAAGAAGAAGACCTAAAACATATTCCCCTTAAACTATTCCAAAAAATAAGTGAAGGATAAAAAAAAAAAAAAAAAATCACATGATCTCAATAACTTTGGAAAAAGTATTTGACAAAATTCAACATCCATTCATGATAAAAGCTCTCAACAAAGTGGGCTCAGAGGGAACATACCACAACATAACAAAGGCCATATCTGACAAACCCACAGCTAACATCAACCTCAACGGTGAAAAACTTAGAGCTTCTCCTCTAATATAAGGAAACAAAGGTGCCCACTCTCACCACTTTTATTCAACATAGTACTAGAAGTGCTAAGCACAGCATTCAGATAAGAAAAAGGAAAAAAGGGGGTAGCAGGGGAAGAAAAGAAAACACATCCAAATTGGTAAGGAAATAAAATTGTCACTATTTGCAGATGATGTGATACTATACAGAGAAAACACTAAAGCTTCCTCTGTGTATAACTTTTGACTCCCTCAAAACTTAACTACTAAAGCCTACTGTTCACCAGAAGCCTTACTGATAACATAAACAGTTGATTAACACATATTTTGTATATTAGGTAGTCTTATAATAAAGCAAAGCTGGGGAAAAAGTATTAAGAAAATCATGAGAAAATATATTTACAGTACTGTATATTTTTATTAAAAAATTTTAAAAATAAATATACAGTACTATATATTTATTTCAAACCTCTGCTGGTCACAGGTCAATTGTATATACAATGGAGTATTATTCAGCCATAAAAAAAAATGCCATTTGCAACAACATGGTTGGATCTTCAACACATTATGCTAAACGAAATAAGTCAGAGAAAGACAAATACTGTATGATCTCATATATGGAATCTAAAAAACTGGATAGACACAGAGAACAGATTAGTGGTTGCCAGGGGTGGGTGGTGGGGTAAATGAGTTAATATGGTCAAATGGTACAAGCTTCCAGTTGTAAGATGAGTAAGTTGTGGGGATGTAATGTATAGCATGGTGACTATAGTTAACAAAACTATATCATATTGTTGAAAGTTGCTAAGAGAATAGATTTTAAAAGTTCTCACCATATGCAAAAAAACTGTAACTATGGAGGGAGGCTTGTGTTAAATAACCTTATTGTGGTAATCTGTAATATATACATAAATCATGCTGTACACCTTACGTTTATACAATGTTATATGTCTGATCTCAAGGCTAGAAAAAATTCCTTATATAAAACTTAAAGAAAAAACTTTATACTGATTTTATATGGCTTTAAGCAAAGATAAAGGACTTTCCAGAAAGGGTTTCTTAGTATTTACAACAATTGTATAAACTATATAAATGCATGTTGTACTGGGAATTAATGCTTCTAGCTCATCAGGAGCTTCGTGTCCTCCTGTTGGTAAATACATGAGAAATCTGAAGTGTTCTGCGTATGTAATTTTTTCTCTTTCATCTCAAAAGAAATAAAATAGCCACACAGAATGGTATAAATGAGCTAGGTCAAAATATAAAGGAGATTGCCCTGTCCCAGCAAGTACTTTATTTACATTTTTTTTTAAAGATTTATTTTTGAGAGAGAGAGAGGAGGACAGAGGATCTGAGGCAGGCTCTGTGCTGACAGTGGAGGCTGAGCAGATGTGGGGTTTGAACTCACAAACCTTAAGATCATGACCTGAGCCAAAGTGAGGTGCTTAACCAACAGAGCCACCCAGGCAACCCCATCACCCCCTGCTGCCGACCCCCAGGAAGGACTTTAAAGTTAAATCTTTAGCTCAAGCCACAGTCTGACCACTTGTTTACTGCAGAAAACAAAGAGCAAATAAAGAAATAGAAATCTGGCTATGAACTCCAAATGGATTCCCTAGCTTGCTCAAGAGAGTTTGATAGAATTTTTCCATGTTCTGACTATGAAATGTTTTCTCAACAAATTAGTTTACCTTATCTCCAAATTAAATAACTAATGAATTAGATTATAAATTTTCCTAAATTCAACAGAACTCTTTTTTAACTTGACTATAAAGGTTAATAAATATTTATATAAATTCAAAACAAAAGAAAATCTCTAGATGGGGCGACTGGGTGGCTCAGTCAGTTAAGCGTCCTACTTCGGCTCAGGTCATGATCTCGCGGTCCATGAGTTCGAGCCCCGCGTCGGGCTCTGTGCTGACAGCTCAGAGCCTGGAGCCTGCTTCAGATTCTGTGTCTCCCTCTTTCTGACCCTCCCCCGTTCATGCTCTGTCTCTCTCTGTCTCAAAAATAAATAAAACATTAAAAAAAAATTAAAAAAAAAAAGAAAATCTCTAGAAAAGAAAACTTGAACTTCTAACACTTAAAATGGCAGATTTTTTTTTTTTTACTCTGTAACTCAGAGCAGAAAATTTTAACTGTGCCTTAAAATAAATGACCTGAATTACTAGTTTGCAAGATAATAAACTAATGAATGCAAATTGAAAGAAAACCATACTAAGTAAACTTTAGTAGTAATTTTAAAAATATCAGATAACAAGAAAACCCCAAATATATGAAAATTAAACCACACACTTTCTAAGTCATCATTGGGTGAAAGAATAAGTCACAAGAAAAACATTTTTAATTGAATAATAATGAAAATACAACTTACCAGAATTTATGGGGATACATCCAACACAGAACACTTAGAGGAAAACTTAAAGCCTTAGAATACCTAAAATAGAAAAAGAAGAAAAGTCCCAAGTCAATGATATCATCTCCCACTTTAATAAAATATAAGAGAGAACATTAAATTCAAAGCTAGCAGGAAGGTGGAAATAAAATATAAAAGCAGAAATGAATGAAATAAAAAAGAGGAGCACCTGTGTAGCTCAGTTGGTTGAGTGTCCAACTCTTGATTTCAGCTCAGGTCATGATCTCACAGTTCATGGGATGGAGCCCCACATTGGACCCTGCATTGACAGTGAGGAGCCTGTTTGGCATTCTCTCTCCCCCTCTCTGCCTCTCCCCTGCTTGTGTGTGGGTACGTGAGTGCACATGCAATCGGTCTCAAAATAAATAAACATTTCTCTCTCTTTTGAAAAGAGAGAGAAAAGCAGAAAAGAAAAACTAATGAAAGCAGAAATTGACGCTTTTTAAAAAAAAATTAATAAAATTTATAAACCTCTAGCTACAAAAAAAAATGGAAACCATACATTGTACTGATATCAGTAATAAAAGAAGGGACATCACTATAGTGCCTTCAGAGCATTAAAGAATAAGAGATTATTATAAACACCTTTGATAACCCATGTAAGATGGACAAATTCCTTAAAAGACACAAGATCCATGCATGGGCACCTTGGTGGTTCAGTTGGTTAAGCATCCAACTCTTGACTTCAGCTCAGGTCATGATCCCAGGGTCATGGGATTGAGCCCCATGTTGGGCTCTGCACTGAGAGTGCATCCTTCTTAAGATTCTTTCTCTCCCCCTCTCTCTGCCCCTCCCCTGCTCATGCTGTCTTTCTAAAATTAAAAAAATTAAAAGAAAAAAAAAAGACACAAAATCCCATATCTAACCCAACAAGAAATGGTAAGCTTGAGCAGCCCTACATAAATTTTAAAAGTTGTATTAGTAATTAAAAACTTTCCAACAAAGGAAACTCCAGGCTCATATGGCTTCATTGGTTAATTCTACCAACAATTAAAGGAAAAAGGAAAAAAAAAAACCCAACATATCAATACTACACAAAATCATTCAGAAAGTGTCTTTACTTCTGAACTCATTTTATGAGGCCAGTAATACCCTGATTTCAGAACTAAAGACATCACAAGGCAAAAGAACTACAGATCACTAACGTTCATAAACATAGATGCAAAAAGACTTAACAAAACATTAACAAATTGAATTCAGTATTACACTAAAGGTATCATATGTCATGACGAAGTGGAGTTTATCTTCAGCATGTACGGTTGGTTTAACATCTGAAAATCAATCAATATAATTCAAAATATTAATAAAGGAGAAAACTGTGATTTTTTTCAGTGGATACAGAAAAAGCATTTAACAAAGCCTAATAGCCTTTCCTGTGTTAAAAAGAAAACCACAGTTCCCCCAAAATAGTCACTTATATTAAGGTCCCACATCAGCACCCCAAGACATAATGCCTAGCCTAACTGCAGTTTCAACCCACCTAGGAATGTAATCTTTAACCAGTCAACATAAAATTCACTAGTCAGCACTAGGAAATTTACGGATAGACCACTTCTGTTCCCCCTTAGGAGGGTTACGTTACCTAAAATAATGCATTTTTTCCAGCCTCCTCTCTGCCTTTATAAACCTTTCCTTTTCTTGAGCTCCATGGAGCTCCTTTCCATTTGCTGGATAGGATGTTGCTTTATCATGAATAGTTTGATAAAGCCAATTTGATATTTTAAATTACTCAATTGAATTTTGTTGTTTGACACATGATTAAAACTCTTAGCTAACTAGGAAGGAAACTTTCTCAACCTGACAAAGGGCATCCATGAAAAACCTACAGCTAATAACATTTAAAATAAGGAAAGGCTGAAGTTTTCTACCAAAGATTAGGAATGGAGAAAAGACATCCAGTCTCACCATTTTTATTTAACATTGTACTGGACATTCTAATCAGTTTATTAAGACAAGGAAAAAATAGAAAGCATTTCAGTTGGGGGAAAGAAGTACAATTGTCATTATTTGTAGATGATATGATGCTGTAGGCAGAAAACACCAAAGAACCCACAAAAAAAAGCCCCTGAAACTAATAAATTTAGCAAGATATAAGGCCAATGTCCAAAACTCAAGAACAAAATCAAGTGTTCTATATACTAGTAACAAACTATCAGAAAATGACATTTCAAAAAAAATCCATCCACCAATAGCATCAGAAATAATAAAAGATTTAGAATTAAGAAATGACGTGAAACACATTTATATAGAAAACTATAAGACATTGCAAAGATAAATTATAGAATAATTTTCAACTTAATTTCAATTATCAACAGGCAAAATAAATTGAAATTTTGCCCTGTACTGCTTGAAATCATATTTAGAACCCCAAAGATTTTTTTTTAAGTACATCCAGTGTAGGGCTTGAACTCATGACCTTGAGATTAAAGTCACATGTCCTACTGACAAAGACAGCCAGATGCCCCTCAAACTTCAGTTTTAATGGGGAAATCATGCTGCTTTTTGTAGTCTTCAAGCATATTGCCATATATAATCATTTTCAGTATAAATTTCAGTACTACCTTTTGAGGATATCCTCCAGCTTGCACGGTGAGAGGGCTCCCATTGATTTCACGTCACTCACTTGAGGCAAAGTTTATGCAATGAGATGGTTAAAATTAATCAATAAAATGTTTGTATTTATTGAACCACTGCTATCAATAATAGGAAATCTTTTGAGTCAGTCAACTCCTAAATAAAGTTCCTTCTTAACTGAAATATTATTAATTCTAAGTTTGGAGCAGAGTTTTTATATTCTTTGAAGAGAAAGACTGAAGTCACCAAGAAATGGTTTTCCTTCATTGTCAAGTGAAAAATGAAAGGGCTGAGAGACACTTCAGAAGCCAAGTTGATCATTGGACCCCTCAGTGGCTGTGGTTGGAGCTCAGCCCAGGCCAGTGAGATGGTTGCAGGCACAGTAATCACAGGTCACGGTGCTGGGAGGGGACAGTGGGTGCAGAGAGCCAACTTAGCGGGAGGCCTAAACAGAGCAGTTGACCAGTTATACAGTGCCAAGGCAGTTTCTTTAAAAGAAATAAGAGCTAAGGACAGATTCATAGAAGACAAAATAAACAAAACTCAGAAAGTAATTGGTCACAGTAGAAATCTGGCAAAAGACAGCACCAACCTAGATCGTTTCCTAAAATACAGAAATATAAAAGTAGCTATTAGAGATTCATTATGCTGTTATTTGATATGCTTTGATTTTTTTAAAGGAAAAACAAGGCATATTGGATTGGTAACTTGAACTCTGACATGGAAATATCCTTCACAGATGGCCTTGGAACAATATCATATTGAAAGATTTAGTGTAAAGTGCTTGGAACAATGCCTGGCACACAGTAGCACTTCACAAATATTTATCATCACACTATGGCCTTAGAATTTTGTTGTCTGCAAGCTGGCCTTGAACAAAAATTTTCTGAAATAGGATAGTACACAAAATGCTGGTAGAAAAACAACATTGCCCATTGGATGATTATAACAGCTTGTGACTCAAGCTTCATATCTCCCTGGCAAAAGCTTTAAGTGTTTGAAATCTGGCTAAAACATGCTAGAAGCAAGTCTGTGTGTTCCTTTTTGTTTCTTGTAGGTCAGCGCAGCCAGGATTCCATGAAAGAAAAGTGACTTTTTCTCCATGACTACCAGACCCCCGGTTGCCCACCTCTGGAGACGCAAGCCTCTCTGCAGAAGCAGACGGTAACCAGGAGAGGCAGAGTGATGGCAAAATGCTATAGGGTCAGTCCTGTCTTCCCACTCCTTTCCCAGCAAGTCCCAGTGTGACTTCACTGCTTTTCTACTCAGGGAACTGTCTTGGCCACAAAACGTTCAGAATGTACCAAGCCAGAAAGGCTTGTTGTAAGAGAATGTATAGACAGCTTCCATTTTAAAGAAAACAGTACTGGAAGGGATTTTCCAAATTTTTAAAAGTAGTTACTGGGTGGTGAAATTACATGATTTCTCTTAGGTATCTGATGTTTTGACACATACAACACAGAACATGTATTAGTTTAATTTATTTTTTAAAGTAATCTCTACACCCAGCATGGGCTCGAACTCACAACTCTGAGATCAAGAGTCCCATGCTCTACCAACTGAGCCAGCCAGGCACCCTGGGAACATGTATTAGTTTAGCAAAAAAGAAAACAAAATAGCACAAGTTATTTGGAAACAATGGTTTGATTTTTTAAAGCCTGGAGAGTTTCTGCATATGCACTTACCAGTCTGGTCTTAAATATTTTATTATTTAGCATCAGAAATCATTTTTATCAAGATTAACACTGTAATCAGAATGCAAAACATGAAGCCCAGCTGTACCTTGAAAGTAATATAAGCAGGCTGGGTCCAGAGACCCAGAGGGGGTCCTGCAAGGCTAGCCAAGAAGGCCCTTGGCTTCACATAGATTGGAAATCAAACGTGAGGCAACAGGAGGTGGAAGCAGAGTTTACTGAAAACATAGAGCAGATACAGACTGAGTGTCCAGGAGACTCAGGAAGGAAAGGAGGGAGTCTCGTCTTTGCTTGGTGTCTGGGATTTTCACTGACAACTGTGGTGTGGTACACACATCCCCAGGCATCCAGGAACCAGGCAGAACAAGGATAGGGTCCACGTGTCCTTCATAAGTCACTTGATCCCTGAAGCCCAGGGTCTTGGCGTCAAGGTGTTTGGAGTCAGTGGTCTTGGAGAACATTTATGATGAGCCTGCCTGGTCACTCCTTAGAGGTTACCTATTGTGCTGGAAGACTCCAAAGAAATCATTAACCCCCGTAAGGAGGACATACGTTAAGGCATGTGTAAGGTGGGGGTGCAGGTCCCAGTAAGAAAAGAAGCAGGAAAAGCAAGGAAAAAGAATGTTTTGTTTTGTTTTTTTTATGGAGTCCCTTCACCCTCTCTGTCTCAAAAGGACAAGTATAAACATATGATCAGACAAGATCAGGATAGGAGAAAAGGCTTACTTTCAGATACTTGAAACATCTTCTCTTTTTGAAATGGCCTTAAACATCTTGCTCAATTGCGGGGGGCGGGGGGGGAGGTTGGGGACTGGGGCCTTCTGGTAAGATCTGGGTTTATGGCTTATACAGTTTGGACAACCACCAGTAGCTGAGTAACCACATCGTATCAAGACACAGAATAATCCCATCCCCCTGGAAAATTCCTTCCCACCTCTTGCTGGCAATCCCCATCCTCAGAAGCAACCACTGTTCTAGCAATTAGTTTTTTACCTCTTTTAGGAACTTCATAGAAGTAGACATTCTTCAATGATGAAATTGGCTCTTTGCAAACACAAATCTTAGAGGTTTAAAATTATCATTAATAAAATTATCTTTTTAAACGATTGAAGGAAGCCTTCTACTTTTGGAAGTCTACCTAGTTACTATGAGATTAGTCTCATACTTCAACCATCAAATGTTATTATATTTATACAACACAAAAATAAGATATGGGTAGCCTACATCTAATAATCTTAGGGAAAATAATCACTGGGAAGTTTGGGTGTGATTTGCTTCTGTTTCTTTTTAAAGAAACACTTCAAGTAAGATCAGTTTAAATAAGCCTTGTTAAAAAACAAAATTCAACCAAGTAAATTTGAAGATCTGATTCCTGAATCAGGCAGCATCACATCTAGCAAATAGAGGGGGCTCTAAGAAGATACACAGAAGAGAAGGTATTTATAAGAGGGTAGGGCAAGAGAGTTATTAGCAAAAGGATTGTTTCAAGATGTGGCTGCTTCCTAGAGAGAAAAGCAAGTTGTCTTTTCATACAGATTGACTCATCTTTCTTTGGGGGAGTGGAGAGGACCCAGGCGGCAGATTCATCAGCGCTGAATGAAAAATTCTGGACTAACACTGCGTTTCTGGCAAAGGTTGAAGCTGCAGTTAGATTATGTATTAAGCCCCAGTTTGGGACTTCAGCCTAAATGACATCATTTTAGGCCTGTGGATTTTTTTTTAACAGCCTTACTGAAATTTGGGCATTTTTTTTCCTTATGAAAAAAAAAAAAAAGATATATGAGTACTTCTTGCAGGAGTTGAGGGACTTTCTTATATCCTAAAACCCTCTTTGAAGGTCTTCTTACTCTTTGATCTATGTGTTTAATCAGTAAATATTTACTGAACAATTAACACCAGGGTCTGGGCTAGGAATTAAGGGAAATACATGGGGAGAGGAGTGCTTAAGTATCATATTTCCTTGTCTAGATGCCATGTCCTAACCCCAGGACAGGTGATTATATACTTTACAGGGTAAAGAGGAACGGTGTAAATACAGTTAAGTTCAGGATTTTAAAATAAGGAGGTTATCCTAAATTAGCCAGGTGGACCAAATGCAATGGCATGGTCCTTAGGAGAGAGAGGGAGCCAGGACGATTAAGGTAAGTAGGGGAAGATAAGCAAGAGGATGGAGTGATGGGAGGAAGGAGTCACGAGCCAAGGAATTCTGGCAGCATCTCAAAGCTGCAAAGGCCAGGGAATGGGTTCTCTCCTAGAGCCTCAGAAGGAAGGAGCCTTGCCAGCACCTTAATTTTAGCCCAAAGAAACAGATATTGGACTTTTAACTCCAGAATTATAAGATAGTAAATCTGTATTGTTTTGAGCCATTGACTTGGTGGTAATTTGTTATACTAGCATTAGGAAACAAATACAAATACTATCTTCCTCTTAACTTTATGAGAAGGATTAATTAGGGGCGCCTGGGTGGCTCAGTCGGTTAAGCGTCCGACTTCGGCTCAGGTCACGATCTCACAGTCTGTGAGTTCGAGCCCCGCGTCGGGCTCTGGGCTGATGGCTCAGAGCCTGGAGCCTGCTTCCGATTCTGTGTCTCCCTCTCTCTCTGCCCCTCCCCCATTCATGCTCTGTCTCTCTCTGTCTCAAAAATAAATAATAAAACGTTAAAAAAAAAAAAAAAAAAAAAAAAAAAAGAAGGATTAATTAATACGAAACATGAGAAGTGGCAAAAGCATTGTAAGGAGGTTCAGAATATGAAGGATGGGGAAAGTGGCAATGGAAAAGAGATTACAAGTTTCACTAAGAATCTCAGGGTAGGTGTCATGGCACCTAATAACATTAGAACAAGGCACTTTGTGTTGGCACACACATGTTTGCTAATACTACCATTAAAATCTTTTCATTTCCCAGCCTCTGCTCCTTCCTCACTCATGCTTTCTGTCTCAAAATAAATAAATAAATAATAATAAAAAAAACTTAACAAAACCGGGGGAGGGGGGAGCACCTGGGTGGCACAGTCAGTTAAATCAAGTTAAACTTGATTTTCATTCAGATCATGACCTTACTGTTCATGGGATCAAGCCCTGCATCAGGCTCTGTGCTAACAGCTTGGAGCCTGCTTGGGATTCTCTCTCCCTCTCTGCTCCTTCCCCACTCCCACTCTCTTTCTCAAAATAGATAGATAAATAACTTAAATTCTTTTACCAATCAAGGTTTAAAGAAATATAATACGGCCTTAGTTTGTACATTTTTAAAACCTTTTCATTTGTTTAGTACCCATTTCATCACTTATTCTGTAATCTGTCCATTCAAATCATCTGCTCGAATTTTTACTACTTAGAATTTTCCCTGGCATACCGTATAGTAGAAAACCAGCAAGTTGTAGAATATTATGTGTACTATGAGTCTAGCTGTAAAAAAAAAACAAACATTTTTTAATTAATTGTATTTTTTAAATTTACATCCAAATTAGTTAGCATATAGTGCAACAATGATTTCAGGAGTAAATTCCTTAATGCCCCTTACCCATTTAGCCCATCCCCCCTCCCACAACCCCTCCAGTAACCCTCTGTTTGTTCTCCATATTTAAGAGTCTCTTATGTTTTGTCCCCCTCCCTGTTTTTATATTATTTTGTTTCCCTTCCCTGTTTCATATCTTAAAGTCCTCATATGAGTGAAGCCATATGATATTTGTCTTTCTCTAATTTTGCTTAGCATAATACCCTCTAGTTACATCCACATAGTTGCAAATGGCAAGATTTCATTCTTTTTGATTGCCGGGTAATACTCTACTGTATATATATACTACATTTCTTTACCCATTCATCCATCAATGGACATTTGGGCTCTTTCCATACTTTGGGTACTGTTGATAGTGCTGCTATAAACATTGGGGTGCATGTGTCCCTTCGGAACAACATACATGTATCCCTTGGATAAATACCTAGTAGTAGCAATTGCTGGGTCATAGGGTAGTTCTATTTTTAATTTTTTGAGGAACCTCCATACTGTTTTCCAGAGTGGCTGCACGAGCTTGCATTCCCACCAACAATACAAAAGAGAGCCTCTTTCTCCGCATCCTCGCCAACATCTGTTGTTGCCTGAGTTGTTAATGTTAGCCATTCTGACACGTGTGAGGTGGTATCTCATTGTGGTTTTAATTTGTATTTCCCTGATGATGAGTGAGTGATGTTGAGCATTTTTTCATGTGTCGGTTGGCCATCTGGATGTCTTCTTTGGAGAAGTGTCTATTCATGTCTTTTGCCCATTTCTTCACTGGATTATTTGTTTTTTGAGTGTTGAGTTTGATAAGTTCTTTGTAGATTTTGGATACTAACCCTTTATCTGATATGTCGTTTGTAAATATCTTCTCCCATTCCATAGGGTTGCCTTTTAGTTTTGCTGATTGTTTCCTTCACTGTGCAGCAGCTTTTTATTTTGATGAGGTCCCAGTAGTTCATTTTTCTGTTTGTTTTCCTTGCCTCTGGAGATGTGTTGAGTAAGAAGTTGCTGCGGCCAAGATCAAAGAGGTTTTTGCCTGCTTTCTCCTCGAGGATTTTGATGGCTTCCTGTCTTACGTTTAGGTCTTTCATCCATTTTGAGTTTATTTTTGTGTATGGGGAAGAAAGTGGTCCAGGTTCATTCTTCTGCATGTCGCTGTCCAGTTTTCCCAGCACCACTTGCTGCAGAGACTTCCTTTATTCCATTGGATATTCTTTCCTGCTTTGTCAAAGATTAGTTGGCCATACGTTTGTGGGTCCATTTCTGGGTTCTTTATTCTGTTCCATTGATCTGAGTGTCTGTTCTTGTGCCAGTACCATACTGTCTTGATGATTACAGCTTTGTAATACAGCTTGAAGTCCGGGATTGTGATGCCTCCAGCTTTGGTCTTCTTTTTCAAGATTGCTTTGGCTATTCGGGGTCTTTTCTGGTTCCATACAAATTTTAGGATTATTTGTTCTAGCTCTGTGAAGAATGCTGGTGTTATTTTGATACAGATTGCATTGAATATGTAGATTGCTTTGGGTAGTATAGACATTTTAACAATATTTTCTTCCTATCCAGGAGCATGGAATCTTTTCCATTTTTTTGTGTCTTCTTCAATTTCTTTCATAAGCTTTCTATAGTTTCCAGTGTGTAGAGTTTTCACCTCTTTGGTTAGATTTATTCCTAAGGATTTTATGAGTTTTGGTGCAATTGTAAATGGGATCGATTCCTTGATTTCTCTTTCTGTTGTTTCATTGTTGGTGTATAGGAATGCAACCGATTTCTGTGCATCGATTTTATATCCTGTAACTTTGCTGAATTCATGAGTCAGTTCTAGCAGTTTTTTGATGGGATTGTTTGGGTTTTCCATGTAGAGTATCATGTCATCTACAAAGAGTGAAAGTTTGACCTCCTCCTGGCCAATTTGGATGCCTTTTCTTTGTGTTGTCTGATTGCTGAGGCTAAGACTTCCAATACTATGCTGAATAACAGTGGCAAGAGTGGACATCCCTGTCTTGTTCATGACCTTAGGGGGGAAGCTCTCAGTTTTTCCCCATTGAGGATGATATTAGTGTTGGGTCTTTCGTATATGGCTTTTATGATCTTGAGGTATGATCCTTCTATTCCTTGTACAAAAACATTTTTAACCTCATATGTATATGTGTATATATAATATATACTATGTGTGAATATATACTTTGGACATATGTATATGTACACTATCCCCATATGATATTTTAAAAATGCATGCTGACGGAAACCATCAAAACACTAGAGGAGAAAGCAGGAAAAGACCTCTCTGACCTCAGCCGCAGCAATTTCTTACTTGACACATCCCCAAAGGCAAGGGAATTAAAAGCAAAAATGAAATATTGGGACCTCATGAAGATAAAAAGCTTCTGCACAGCAAAGGAAACCATCAACAAAACTAAAAGGCAACCAACAGAATGGGAAAAGATATTTGCAAATGACATATCGACAAAGGGCTAGTATCCAAAATCTATAAAGAGCTCACCAAACTCCACACCCAAAAAACAAATAATCCAGTGAAGAAATGGGCAGAAAACATGAATAGACACTTCTCTAAAGAAGGCATCCAGATGGCCAACAGGCACATGAAAAGATGCTCAACGTCGCTCATCGGGGAAATACAAATCAAAACCACACTCATATCACCTCATGCCAGTCAGAGTGGCCAAAATGAACAAATCAGGAGACTATAGATGCTGGAGAGGATGTGGAGAAACGGGAACCCTCTTGCACTGTTGGTGGGAATGCAAACTGGTGCAGCCACTCTGGAAAACAGTGTGGAGGTTCCTCAAAAAATTAAAAGTAGACCTACCCTATGACCCAGCAGTAGCACTGCTAGGAATTTACCCAAGGGATACAGGAGTACTGATGCATAGGGGCACTTGTACCCCAGTGTTTATAGCAGCACTCTCAACAATAGCCAAATTGTGGAAAAAGCCTAAATGTCCATCAACTGATGAATGGATAAAGAAATTGTGGTTTATATACACAATGGAGTACTACGTGGCAATGAGAAAGAATG
This sequence comes from Panthera uncia, assembly GCF_023721935.1. Lineage (NCBI taxonomy): Eukaryota > Metazoa > Chordata > Mammalia > Carnivora > Felidae > Panthera > Panthera uncia. Next base: position 52,737,711 of record NC_064818.1, on the reverse strand, counting down.
AAATATGGCCCTTTGTAGCAACGTGGATGGAACTGGAGAGTGTTATACTAAGTGAAATAAGCCATACAGAGAAAGACAGATACCATATGTTTTCACTCTTATGTGGATCCTGAGAAACTTAACAGGAACCCATGGGGGAGGGAAAGGAAAAAAAAAGAAAACAAAGAGGTTAGAGTGGGAGAGAGAGCCAAAGCATAAGAGACTCTTAAAAACTGAGAACAAACTGAGGGTTGATGGGGGGTGGGAGGGAGGGGAGGGTAGGTGATGGGCATTGAAGAGGGCATCCTTTGGGATGAGCACTGGGTGTTGTATGGAAACTAATTTGACAATAAATTTCATATAATAAAAAATAAATAAATAAAATAAAATAAATATATAAATAAATAAATAAATAAAATGCATGCCGAAATATAAAAGGTTTCCTCTAGGAGATGAGCAGGCAAAAGGTTAATAGATTTCATTTCCTACATTTAAAGCCATAAGAAAAAAAAGATGAAAATTATTGGACTTGTATATGATGTTCCGTTGTCTATGTTTTAGATAAAGCCTTTATTTTTTTTCTTTTAAATGTTTATTTAGAGAGAGAGAGGGCCCACATGAATGGGGGAGGGGCATAGAGAGAGTGAGAGAGAGAATCCCAAGCAGGCTCTGCACTGTCAGCGCAGAGCCCGATGCGAGACTCAATCCCACAAACCATGAGATCATGACCTGAGCTGAGACTGTGTCAGATACTCAACTGACTGAGCCACAGATGAGGCCCAATAAAGTGTTCAGATAAAGATTTTAGGATCATGGCATCACACTGCCATCACCCTTATGTTAGGTATAAAACAATGTGGTGGAGAGCAGAAAAAGATTATCTAGAGACGCCTTCCAGGGATTTTGTTCGAGGTTGGTGAGAAAAAAATGACACATAGAAAAATTGATTAGGGGCACCTGGGTGGCTCAGTCAGTTAAGTGTCTGACTTCAGCTCAGGTCATGATCCTACAGTTGGTGAGTTCGAGCCCCACATCAGGCTCTGTGCTGACAGCTCAGAGCCTGGAGCCTGTGACTCCCTCTCTCTCTTTGCCCCTTCCCTCATCATACTGTCTCTCTCTGTCTCTCAAAAAGTGAATAAATGTTAAAAAATTTAAAAAAAAGAAAAGAAAAGAAAAATTGACTAGCAATATGAAAGCATATGTTAATAGTTGACTCTAAGTTTGAAACACAAAGTAGTAAGAACATGTCAAATCTTTGGTGTTCATAGTGGCACCGAAGCAGAGGAATGAATTTTAATGGTAATTATTCCTTCATCCCTATCGCTGATCTTCCATTACCCGGCTCCTGGACTCAACTCTGCTCACTTTCAAATCCAAGCCTCAAGTAACCCTAGGTGACATGTAGCCAAAAGAGCTTTTCTGCACTCTCCCCCTTTGCTCCTCTCTGTACTTATCAGTATGAGGACCAGTGTGGCCTCTTTGAACTCTATTTTTTTTCCAATTGTTACCTGTATCATGCAAGGAAAAGTCTAAGAACTGGGTCAGCAAATAATAGTGCTTTCTATTTAGAACATGGAGAGGATAGGTGGCTGTGTGTTAGCCATTTTGCTTTGTTTCACAGTGATAACATAGTAATAGCCCAATATTTGATAATTAGTAGCATACGTGGGGGCAAATATAAGAGTTATTGAGTATAAAGAACAGCACGGCACGGCATTTGTGAAATGAAATTCTGGAAACTCTCCTTTAATTGAGGTTGGATGTTCAGTGGGTGTGGAGGCAATGGGGAAATATGAGGCAAGAGGTCAGAGAAAGCATCCCCAGTCGTGAGAAGAAGGCGGGTGACACCCAAGAGGAGGAGGAGTTATAGACAACAGCACAGTAGTGGCCAGATGGCCTGCCCTTCCTCACAAAGGAACAAAGCAAATCTTGTAGGGGGGTGGGATATGTCCAAACCCACTGGCAACTGGGGTGGTGTCAAGGTCCTTTATGTCAACCACAGGTTTCAGGGTAAAATTCTGTAAAATGGAGGTCAGGAATAAAAACAGCTCCATACGGGCCAGGCTTTCTCCCACACAAATCCGTTTTCCTGAAAATAACAAACACAAGGGATTTGTTCCTTGAACATTATGTTTTGAACTGTCACAAGAAGTATGTCACAAGGAGTATCTGCTGAATGGCTGAACTGATGGAGAGCTGGCAGGAAGGGTAGAGGGACAGATGGATAGAAGGATGGGAACACCTGCTATTCACCTAGTGTCTTAATGGGAACCCTTCATTCAACAAATATCTATTGAGCATTAGGTCTACATCAAACACTTCATTATGTATTCCCATATTATAACTGCACTTTTCACATTTCCAGTTTCCATAAATCTTTGTAGAAATACACCCACTTGTCCAAGTGCATTGGAGGGAGGAGGACTGAGAGAAGGGAACTCATAAACCTGTGTCTCCTTTTCTACCTCTGGCACAAAATTTAGACAAAGTTTTTTCTCCTTCATGTGATTTCAGAGGCACATGTCTAAATGCGTCCTCTCTTGGAACGCCTGGGGAAGCTCAGATGGTTAAGCGAACGACTCTTGATTTCAGCTCAGGTCACAATCTCAGAGTTTGTGGGACTGAGCTCTACATAGGATCCGACCTGACAGCATGGAGACTGCTTGGGATTCTCTCTCTCTGCCCCTTCCTAATTCATGCACATGTGTGCTCTCTCTCTCAAGATAAACATTTTTTAAAAATAAAAATAAAAAAATGTGTCACTTTCTCACTTTAAAATATTAATTTTTTTAAATGTTTATTTATTTTTGAGACAGAGGGAGACAGAGCGCGAGTAGGGGAGGGGCAGAGAGAGAGGGAGACACAGAATCTGAAACAAGCTCCAGGTTCCAAGCTGTCAGCACAGAGCCCGATGTGGGGCTCGAACCCACGAACCGTGAGATCACAACCTGAGCCGAAGTCGGACGCTTAACGGACTGAGCCACCCAGGTGCCCCTCACTTTAAATTATTAAATGCCTCCCTGATCTGTCCTATGAGATGATGTCAGATGGGTTGAACTGGCCCTCCACATTCTGTTCCCAGTCTGATGAGCCATAACCCTCCTTCCATCCTTCATACCTCTACTCTTGGTTCTAGCCATACCAACTCTTCATCGATCTCCAATATACTGTGAAGTTTCGAGTTGTATCTCCTGCTGTTCCCTTTGGTTAAGGCGCACTTCTCTTATACTTCTTCCAGGACCTATGTCTCATGTCATTTCCTCTTTATAATCTTTGTGATCCCCTTGGGAAGTACAGTCTTGCCCTCTCTGGCTTTCCTCAGAATCTTATTCACTCTTCAGTTAAAGCATGGATCATCACCTTGAATCTCGATTCTCTGTTTATTTCTTTTTCTACCATGCTAAATGTGTGTTTCCTTGTAGGGAAAGCTCAGTCTTTGACATCTTGGTATGTATGGCGTAAGACCCAAAGTAGGCATCAAAAGCTGTTAGATAAATAAAGGTGACTCTGTGGCCAGAGATTCAGAACACACACTGTAGATGTGGACACCCACGATCCAAAATCTCTGATCTTGAGCAGAGGAATATCAGGTGCTTTAGAACCGCTGCAGGGTATTCTGCCACTTGTTCAAGGTTTCCTTAATGGCACAGCTAGTTGGCACGTTCCGACTGCCCTGATCTATTGAAATGCCCTGCTCCTAAAGTCCACTCTCTAAAAGTGCCCTTCCTTCTCTTCTTTCCCTTGCTGCCTGTCCCCTGAAAGGCAGCACAAATTGCCTTTCTGCTATCAGAACGTTGCTTATTCCACTTTATGCCTCATAAAGTGATCAGGAAGCAGGCGGCTTCCTCCTCTGGTCTCCTGAGCAGCCTGTGCTTTCCTCTTCCACAACACCAGTCTCACTGGATTACAATGATCTATTTACTAATCTGTTTCCCTAATTAGGATGTGAGCCCTTTTGGTGCCCATTCTGTGCTTGTGGATACTTGTAACCCTGGAGCCCACTCTGGGGAGTGGGGGATATCACATAGAAAATACTTAACTCAAAGTTGAGGAGTTATATTCCTTTTTCATGGCAGTGAGTAAAGTCTAAATGAGTTTCACCTGCTAAGAGGAGCTCTTGGTAGCTGTGTGATCTATCTAGAGGCAGAATTCAATGAACCTATATTCACTTTGGAAGAACTGGGTCACCAAGCCAAAATTCTAATAATGGGACTGTATAGTGAGTGAGGGAAAGTGCATGGGCATTGGGAGTTATGCTTCCGGTCATGGACAAAGAACAATTCTACTCGTCCCAGACTAGGCACCATGTAAGTTTCTACGGATCACCCAAAAATACCTTGTCCCCTTCAGTACCTATGGAAATTAATTTTTATTACCTGCTGAGAAAACCATGAAGTAGTCACTCTTCTTAAAGTTGCCATTATCATCCAGGAAATGGGCAGGGTCAAATGTCTCTGGGTTGGGAAATTCTTTGTCATCACGTAGCACAGAAGTCAGTGATATTAGTACATTTGTGCCCTGGAATGAACAGATGAAGACAAACTTTATTATAAAGAAGTCGTGGAGCTGGAAGAAATTTTGCATATCACTTAGTTCAATCTTTTGATCTATACATGAGGAATCCCAGGTCCAAAAAAAGGCAATGGCATTTCTAGTCAGACACACCAAGTAATAAACAGGGATGAGATTAAGACCAGTGCTAGTAAGGTTGCTAAAGTAGCCTCCCAATAGGATTTGAAATGCTGAGTGCTTAGTTACTTGGGTACCAGACCTCTGAATCCCCTCTACTGATCACTATCTTTGGATGATGGTGTAGCTCCCACCCTCTGCTCTATTTCATCACTTTGGTTTTCAAACATCTCATGTGGACTATGGTTTAAAATGGAAGCTTCTGGCATCCAAATTGGCAAGGAAGAAGTCAAACTTTCACTCTTTGAAGATGACATGATACTCTATATGGAAAACCCAAAAGACTCTACCAAAAAACTGCTAGAACTGATACATAAATTCAGCAAAGTTGTAGGATATAAAATCAATGTACAGAAATCTGTGGCATTTCTATATACCAATAATGAAGCAACAGAAGAGAAATCAAGGAATTGATCCCATTTACAATTGGATCAAAAACCATAAGATACCTAGGAATAAACCTAATCAAAGAGCTAAAATATCTGTATGCTGAAAACTGTAAGATGCTTATGAAACTGAAGAAGACACAAAGAAATGGAAAAACATCCCATGCTCATGGATTGGAAAAACACATATTATGAAAATGTCTATACTGCCCAAGGCATTCTACATGTTCAGTGTAATCTCTACCTAAATAACACCATCATTTTTCACAGAGCTAGAACAAACAATTCTAAAATTTGTATAAAACCAGAAAAGACCCCAAATAGCCAAAGCAATATTGAAAAAGAAAACCAAAGCTGGAGGCATCCCAATTCTGGACTTCAAGCTATGTTACAAAGATGTAATTATCAAGACAGTATGGTACAGGCAGAAAAACAGACACATAGATCAATGGAACAGAATAGAAAGCCCAGAAATGGACCCACAAATGTATATGGCCAACTAATTTTCAACAAAGCAGGAAAGAATATCCAATGGAAAAAAAGACAGTCTCTTCAACAAATGGTGTTGGGAAAAGTGGAGGGCGACATGCAAAAGAGTGAACCTGGACCACTTTCTTATAACATACACAAAAATAAATTCCAAAGATGAAAAACCTAGATGTAAGACAGGAAACCATCAAAATCCTAGAGGAGAAAACAGGCAGCAACCTCTCTAACCTCAGTCACAGCAATTTCCTACTAGACACGTCTCTGGAGGCAAGGGAAACAAAAACAAAAATGAACTACTGGAACCTCATCAAGATAAAAGGCTTCTGCACAGTGAAGGAAACAATCAATAAAACTAAAAGGCAACTATGGAATGGGAGAAGATATTTGCAAATTACGTTTCAGATAAAGGGTTAGTATTCAAAATCTGTAAGAAACAGGCAGAAGACATGAATAGATACTTTTCCAAAGAAGACATCCAGATGGCTAAAAGACACATGAAAAGATGCTCAACATCACTCATCATCAGGGAAATACAAATCAAAACCACACTGAGATACCAACTCACACCTGTCAGAATGGCTAAAATTAACAACTCAGGAAACAACAGATGTTGGTGAGGATGTGGAGAAAGGGGAACCCTCTTGCATTGTTGGTGGGAATGCAAACTGGTGCTGCCACTCTGGAAAACAGTAGGGAGTTTCCTCAAAAAGTTAAAAATAGAACTATCCTACGACCCAGCAATTGCACTACTAGTTATTTATCCAAAGGAAACAAAAACGATGACTTGAAGGGGCACACACACCCCAATGTTTATAGCAGCACTATCAACAATAGCCAAAGTATGGAAAGAGCCCAAATGTCCACTGACTGATGAACGGATAAAGATGTGGTATGTATACACACTCACACGTGCCCCCCCCCCAACACACACAGGAATATTACTCAGCAATCAAAAAGAATGATCTTGCCATTTGCAACAACATGGATGGAACTAGAGCATATTATGCTAAGTGAAATAAGTCAAGGAGAGAAAGACAAATATCATATGATTTCACTCATATATGGAACAAGACAGATGAACATAGGGGAAGAGAAGGAAAAATAAAATAAGATAAAAACAGAGGGGGAGGCAAACCATAAGAGACTCTTAACTATAGAGAACTGAGGGTTGATGGAGGGAGGTGGATGGGAGATGGGCTAGATGGGTGGTAGGCATTAAGGAGGGCACTTGTTGGGATGAATGCTAGGCGTTACATGTAAGTGATGAATCACTAAATTCTGCTCCCAAAACCAATACTGACTACACTATGTTAACTAACATGAATTTAAATTTAAAAATAAAATTAAATGAAAATTTTAATTTAATTTAATTTAATTTAAAAAATAAAATAGAATAAAATGGAAGCCTTTGCTGGTTCTTGAAAAGTCAGGAGTATTTAGAATCTTTTCATAGGGCTTTAAAATTTTTTTTAATGTTTATTTATTTTTGAGAGAGAGAGAGAACACAAATAGGGTAGGGGCAGAGAGATACAGAGACACAGAATCTGATGCAGGCCCCAGGTTCTGAGCTGTCAGCACAGAGCCCAATGCAAAGCTCGAACTCACGAACTGTGAGATCATGACCTGAGCTGGAGTCGGACGCTTAACCGACTGAGCCAGCTAGGCACCCCTCATAGGGCTTTTTAAAATAGAGGTCTGATCTGATTTAAAATGACTCTGGCAGGGTGCCTGGCTGGCCCAGTTGATAGAGCATGAGAGACTTGGTGTTGGAGTTGTGAGTTTAAGTCCCATATTGAGCACAGAAGTTACTTTTAAAAAATGACTCTGGCAAATCTACACAGATGGAAACAGATTCATGGTTGTCAGGGGCTGGAGGTGGGAAGGAGTAGGGAATGACTGTTTGATGGGTGCAGGATCTCCTTTTGGAGAGATGACAATGTTCTGGAAGTAGACAATATCTGTGGCTGCACAACACTGTGAATGTGCTCAGTTTCCCTGAATTGTGCACTTTAAATAGCTAAAATGGAGGGGCACCTGGGTGGCTCAGTCGGTTGGGCATCCGACTGGCTCAGGTCATGATCTCACAGATTGTGAGTTCGAGCCCTGTGTTGGGCTCTGTGCTGACAGTCCAGAGCCTGGAGCCTGCTTCAGATTCTGTGTCTCCCTCTCTCTCTGCCCTTCCCATGCTCACATTCTGTTTCTGTCTCTCTCTCTCAAAAATAAATAAACATTAAAAAAATTTTTAAATAGCTAAAATGGTAACTTTTATGTTCTGTATATTTTACCACAATAAAAAAAAAAGAAAATATGCCCAAAAGGAAAAATGACTTCTTAGATAGTATTAACAAATACACCAACGAGTACTGAGTATTTATCTTTGGAATGCAATTTGTTTCTAATTTAAAACTGTGGGGAAATTCTTTGTTAGAGATTAATCCTGGTTAAACACACACACACAAACACACACAAACTAAAATTGGAAAAATTATCATTTTTCAACAATTCAGGTAAAGATTATTAATTAGTGCTAAAACTGTTGGATCAAAGATTTGGGAAACAGGATATTTATAAGGTCTCAAAGTACCAGGCCATACATTTTTTTACTAATAACCTATGAAAAACAGAATTTCAGCAGTGGAGAATTATGGCAGATACCTTTTAAAAAATATATTTATATTTGAGAGAAAGAGAGTGCAAGTGGGGGAGGGGTAGAGAGAGAGAGGGAAACAGAATCTGAAGCAGGCTCAAGGCTCTGAGTTGTCAGCACAGAGCCCAATGTAGGGCTTGAACCCACAAACCGCGAGACCATGACCTGAGTTGAAGTACAACACTTAACTGACTGAGCCACCCAGGTGCCCCATGGAAGATATCTCCTTAATAAATGACTACCTTAGCATCACCAATAATGATATAAATTGATATTACATGTCTCTAGCCAAAACGTAATTCACTGGGACATACACAACATCACGTATGTAATGTTCTTCCCCAAAACACAGAACTTGAATCTAATCTAAAAAAACAAAAACAAAAACAAAAACAAAAAAAATCGCACAGGGCTTCTGGGTGCTTCAGTTGATTGAACATCTGACTCTTGGTTTCAGCTGAGGTCATGATCGCAGGGTCATGGGATAGAGCCCCACGTCAGGCTCCGTGCTGAGCATGGAGCCTGCTGAAGATTCTCTCCCTCTGCCCCTTTCCCCTGCTCACATGCTCTCTCTCTTTCTCAAAAAAACACCAAAAACAAAAACAAAAAAATCATACAAAACCAGATTGAGGAATATTTTACATGACAACTATCCTGGACTCTTCCATAGTGTATTGAAATGAAATAAATAAAAGAAAAGAAACTGTTCTTTTTTTTTCTTTTTTTTAATTTTTAAAAAAATTAAAAAAAAATTTTTTTTTTGGAACTGTTCTTTATAAAAGGGGCGTAAAGGGACAGATAATAAAATTGTATATTTATTCCTTTATTAGATACTAGATGTCCCCTCAAAAAAAGCTATAAAAGATACTTTAGGGGGGGCACCTGGGTGGCTCAGTTGGTTAAGCATCTGACTTCAACCCAGGTCTTGATCTCACAGTTTGAGTTCAAGCCCCGCATTGGGCTCTCTGCCATCAGCATGAAGCCTGCTTGAGATCCTCTATCTCCCTCTGCCCCTCCCACACTGGCATTCTCACTACCTCTCAAAAATAAACAAACATTAAAAAAAAAAAGATATTTTAGGATAACTGAAAAAATCTATAGCTATATTTTAGATAAAGTTATTGTATATATGATAATTCTTTGAGTGTGAATGCTATTACTGCTATGCAGAAGCCCTTGTTCTTACAAGACACATATGAAATATTTAGGTGTTAAGTGTGATAGACAGATCAATGGATACAGATAGATATGTACTTAAGATATAGATGTATACACATTTTCATATGTATTATTTATATAAACATAAAACATTATATACCATTGTGTGTGTTTAAATGCTACTGAGATTTTTTTTATTTTTTAAATTCAAAATTAGAAGGAAGTTCCATCCTCTAAGTTTATCATATTTAAGGTCTATAATTTTGTTTTCAATATTATTGCCTTGTGCATTTTAAAACAAGTAATATGTGGAAGTGTTACTTTAAGATTTAAAAAGCAAGTGTATTTTCAATAAATGGTGCTGGAAAAAGTGGGTGTCCCTAACAAAAGGAATGAAGTATAAACTACTTCACACTATAAGTGAAAATGAATTTTAAATGGATCGCAGACCTAAATACAAAAGCTAAGAGCATAAAACTTGTAGAAGAAAAGATAAGAGCAAATATTTGGGAACCTGCGTTGGCAAAAAATTTTCCAGATAGGACACAGAAGCACAAGTCAAAAGAGAAATAACTGATAAATTGGACTCCATCAAAATTCAAAACTTCTGCTCTCTGAAAGACATTCTTTGGAAGAAAGAAAGAAAGAAAGAAAGAAAGAAAGAAAGAAAGAAAGAAAGAAGGAAAGAGGGAGGGAGGAAGGTAGGAAGGAAGGAAGAAAAGGAAAGAAGAAAAAGCAAGCAAGCAAGCAAGCAAGCCCTTTACAGATTGAGAGTGAATATTAGCAACACTTACATATAATAAAAGACTTGTGTATACAATATATAAAGGATTGCAATAATTAAATAAGACAAACGACCCAATACAAAATAGGAATATAATTTGAGAACTCGACCAAAGAATATATATGAATAGTCAATCAATACATGAAGAGAAGCCCAACATCATTATCCATCCAGAAAACAGAAATAAAACAAAATGTGATGTCACTACATAACCACTTATAGTACCTAAAATTTAAAAACACCGACAATGTGGCACCTGGGTGGCTCAGTAAGTTAAGCACCCGATTCTTGAGTTTGGCTCAGGTCATGATCTCACAGTCGTGAGTTCAAACACTGCATCAGGCTCCGCACTGACAGCACAGAATCTGCTTGGGATTCTCTCTCCCTCTCTCTCTGCCTCTCCCTCACTCATGTTCTCCCTCCCTCCCTCCCTCTCTCTAAAAATAAATAAATAAACATTAAAAAAAAAAAAAAGGACCATTAATGGCAAGTGATGGAAGGTACCTGAAGCAATTGGAACTCTCACACATTGCTAGCAGGAATGTAAAATATCACAGCCACATTTAGAAAATATTTGATGGTTTTTTATAAAGTTAAACAGTTAAGCAAAAGTCCCATTCCTAAGCATTCACCCAAAAGAAATGAAAATTTATATCCACACAAAAACCTGTATGCAAATGTTCACAGCACTTTTATTCAAATAGTCTCAAACTGGAAACAACCCAAATACCCATCCAGTAGTGAATGGATAAACAATTTGTGGTACTCTGTAGGATAGAAAATCATTCATCAAAAAAAAGAACAAATTAATGATAAGTGCAATAACAAAGTGCAATAAATCTCAAATACATTCTGTCACATAAAAAAGATAAAGGCTTATTTATATTGATTACAAGTTATTCTATTTATGCTATTCTATTACATTGCATTCTTGAAAAGGCAAAACCGTAGAACCCAAAACAGATCAGTGGTTACCAAGAGTTGGAACTGGGGGAAGTGGATTGATTGTAAAAGGAGAATGAGGGAACTTTTTTGAGATGATAGAAATGTTTTACATCTTGGTTGTGGTGGTAGTTACTTGACTTCACATATTGGTCAGAACTCATTAGACTTTACCCTTAAAAATATGAATTTTCTTTTGTATAACTTATACCTCAAGTTAAAAATAGAGGAATGCACTAAGTCACAAAAAGCACATATGGTGAAAAATAGGTCTCCCTCCCATCTAAATACTTTCCAAAAACAACTATTCATAACCAGTGATATGTTCTTCCAGGGAATATGCCCTTCCAAAGAGAATATATATATAAGGCAAATAAATCTACATGTTTATTTCGCCTATCACCTTCTTTTTTTTTTTTTATCAAATGACAAGCATCCACTACATCTTGATTTTTTTAATTTTACTTGAATTTGAGAGGCACAGCAGGAATTTTATTAGAAATTCTAGAATCATTGATGAAAATCATCTCAAGATGCAGTGCTTCCATAGATGCATTGCTTAGCCTTCTAAACAAGATATAATTTGAAAGTGCATTTAGCCTTACTTAGAGGCAACGATGTCATTGTCATGCTTTAGTACTTGTTTCATAAAAAGAAATAAAAATCTTATTTTTTATTTAATAAAATAATTGGGTACTGGCCCATATCAACACATATACATCTGCCTTATTCATGCTATATATGAATGTATCATTACACTACTGATGAACATTTAGATAGTTAAGAATATTTTTTTAGGGGCACCTGTGTGGCTCAGTTGGCTAAGCATCTGACTCTTGATTTTGGCTCAGGTCATGACCCAGGGTTGTGGGATCAAGCCCCATGTTGGGCTCAGTGCTGAGCATGGAGCCTGCTTAAGATATATTCTCTCTCTCTCTCTCTCTCTCTCTCTCTCTCTCTCTCTCCCTCCCTCCCTCCCTCCCTCCCCTGCTCTCTCTCTCTCAGAAACAAAAACAGAATGTTTTTATTATAAACAGTGATGCAAGGACACATTTTTTGAACATTCCTCTGTTAGCACCTGTAGTGGATACCAAGAATTATAATTCTTGCATTATAAGATTCTATATTTTATTTCTGATAGATATTGCCAAAATGTCCTCCAAAAAAGATGTACTTATCTACAATCCTGCCACTGGTGATTGAAAGTGCTCATTTACACACACCCTCACCAATACAACATTTTCTCAGCCTTTGACTTCATCAGTCTAATAAGTAAAAATGGTCATAGTTTTAGCTTGTATTTTGTATATGTTACCTGGTTGAATTCTTGCAACATTCTAGTGACGTAAAGGTCAGTGCTATCAACAGTTTACAAATGAGAAAACCAAGGCACATAGGATTAAGAAATTTATTCAAGATTATAGTAAAGGGTAACCGAGCCAGAGTTTATACGGAGGTTATCCTCCTGAATTTATCTCCTGCTGCCTTGCATTTCAAATATCTACTTGAGTTTTCCATTTTTAGGATACAGTTGGCAGAAGAAAGTGCCTGGTTCATCTAGAAAACCTAGAAAAGAAATAGCCCTCTCTGCACAAGTGTCACTTCTTTCACCCTTCTGCCCTAAGCATGCAACTGTGATTCTGACGAGGCATTTTCCTGGCTGGGAAATAACCTGAAAGCCAGATGAAGCCCAAATGGTTTTCTGCAACTCAGAGGAAGTCATCCCTCCCCCAAAGGTTTTTTGTTTGTTTAATATGTAAATCCATGTCTTTTAAAAATTATTTTAGAGAGAGAGAGAAAGCATGGGTGTGCACATGCTAGTGGATGAGAGGGGCAAAGGGAGACAGATTCCTAAGCAGGCTTGACCTCAGCGTGGAGGGGGATGCGGGGCTCAATCCCAAGACTCTGGGATCATGACCTGAGCTGAAATCAAGAGTTGGACGCTCAACCGACTGAGCCACCCAGGCACCCCAAAGTGTTTTTTTTAAGTTTATGTATTTTTTTTAGTAGTCTCTACACCCAGTGTGGGGCTTGAACTCACAATCCCAAGATCAAGAGTCGCATGCTCTGCCGACTGAGCCAGCCACGCACCAGCCCTCCAAAGTTGTTTTTATCAACCATTTCAAAGTTATATACAGCATGACTATTTTAGCTTATTTTTCTACATCAGCTCAACAAATATAAACATTTGTTTTCATGAAAGTGTAAATACACAATCCTTCATCTGAACCTCCTGAGGCCTAATGTGTTTTCAAATTAAGTACTATTTGATGATTTTAGAAAGGTATTATGATGTATATGCCATAAATTTTAAAATACTCCCAATAATGTGGTATCATATAATCAAACACATTGATACCTCTTTAGCAAAACATGAATATTCACACAAAGTGCATCAATAAGGAATATATAGATTGATTCACTTCAGTTCAAGATTCTGGCCACTGAAAGGAATTGTACTTCGATTTATTTTTAATTTTCTGAGTTTTTAATATTGCAGAATAAAGGTTTTAACATAAAGTTTCAAGTATTAAAAACAACAGCAACAACTTAGATCGGTTCTGTCCAACACAGTAGCCTTGAGTGATCCATGATTATTTATATTTAAATTAAAGCTCATTGCAAGTATATAAAATTTAAAGTTCAAGTATTAATTATTAAAACAAATATTGGGGCACCTGGGTGGCTCAGTTGGTTAAGCATCTGACTTCGGCACAGGTCATGATCTCACTACTTGTGAGTTCAAGCCCCGCTTCAGATTCTGTGTCTCCGTCTCTCTCTGTCCCTCCCCTGTTTGCTCTCTGTCTCTGTCTCTGTCTCTCTCTCTCTTTCTCTCTCTCAAAAATAAATAAACATTAAAAAATATACATTAAACCAGATTGAAGAATTCTGTGTATAGAAATTACAAATAAATCCACAAATTATTAGCACTAAGTCAATTTGGAAAGGTTGCTAGATGTAAGGTCATCAAAATAATAAAATCAAGTATATTTCCATATAACAAAAAAAGTAGAAAAGGCATTTTAAAAATTATACAATCTATAGTAACATCAAAAATACCACTCATCTAGGAAAAACCTAATAGATATACAAGCCACTGCACTGAAAATATTGAAAAAATTAAAGAAAGTCCAAATAAATTGGTAGAATATGCCATATCCATGAATTGAAAGATTCAAGATACCAACATGTCAATTCTTTCTAAATTATTTTATTATCACCCTGATAAAAATCACAGCCAAATGCTTTGGTTTATTGACAAACTGATACTCAAATTTATTTGGAAATGTAAAGGCTAAGAGTAGCCAAAACAATATTAAAGAAGCAGAACAAATTTGGAAGACTTACACAGCCAAATACCAAAACCTGTCATAAAAGTATGTAGCCTCAGTGGGGCGCCTGGGTGGCTCGGTCGGTTAAGCGTCTGACTCTTGATTTTGTTCAGGTCATGATTTCATGGTTCGTGAGGTCACAATCTCATGTTTCATGAGTTTAAGCCCTGCATAGGGTTCTGCACTGGCAGCGTGGAGCCTGCTTGGGATTCTCTCTCCTCTCTGCCCCTCCCCCACTCACGCTGTCGCTGTCTCTTAAAATAAATAAATAGGGGCGCCTGGGTGGCTCAGTCAGTTAAACGTCCGACTTAGGATCAGGTCATGATCTCATGGTTTGTGAGTTCGAGCCCCCTATCGGGTTCTGTGCTGACAGCTCAGAGCCTGGATTCTGCTTCATATTGTGTCTCCCTCTCTCTCTGTCCCTCCCATGCTCATGCTCTGTCTTTCTCTGTCTCTCAATAACAAATAAACATTACAAAATTTAAAAAAATAAAATAAATAAACTTTAAAAAAAGGTCTGTAGCCTCAAACTGGAAACAACACAAAATCCATCAAGCTGCCACATATGTGAGTTTTGCACCTTTCTCATCTTGTATTGGTAGAAGACTGAGCCAATAGTGAGAACAGGGGAACTTCAAGAGCACTAAAGTCAGTGTAGGAGAAATATCTCTTACCTTGGGGATGACATAGTTTCTGAATTTAATGTCACAGGTCACTGCATGTGGCAGGTTGACTGGGATAAGGTCAATGTACCTCTGGATCTCATGCAACACTGCATTCATGTAGGGCATGCGGCTCCTGTCCTGCATGCAGGGGCTCCGGTGTCTGCCAATTACATGGCCAATCTCTTCCTGGATTTTAGCTGATAAAACACAAATAAGACTGATGAAAAAAGTGAAAAATGCATAGACATTTGCATGCCAACTCAGGTTATCTGAACACTTTGAAGGTATTCCAACATCATCATAAACATCGGCTATGTGCCCAGAAGTACATCTGAGAGAGTTGCCGTAATATTGACACATATGACTCCAGACAAGCTAGGCTTTGAGATCAATCTGTGCACACCTATGATAAGCATAGGTTAATAGTACATTTTAACTCAAGAAATCACTGTCCTCAAAGAAAGGAAAACAGGGATTAAGTATTTTTTTCATATCAAAATAATGTTTTAAAAATCAAATTCTATAACTGATGTGTATGTATGTATGGTTTGTGTGACTGTATGTATGTTGTATGTGTATAGTTATTTGCACCTTACAATGATATCTTCTCTCATCCTCACATTTCCCAAAGGTTTGAGATTTTGAAAGATTTGAAAGATTCTAGCAGTTTCTTCTGAAATTTATGCTTCACGTTTCTAAATATTGACTATTCCTATTTCTCAACTTACTAATTTTTTATTTTTTTCTTTATTCTATTTTTATTTCTTTATTTTTAAGTAGGTTTCATGCCCAGCACAGAGCCCAACGCAGGGCTTGAACTCATGACCATGAGGATCAAGACCTGAGCTGAGATCAAGAGCAGGACGCTTAACTGACTGAGCCACCCAAGTGCCCCCACAACTTACTCATTTTTAGACAATGTCTAATGATGTTCCGGTAAGAGAGATCAGGACTTATTTTTCAACCCCCACCTCATACAAAATGCACACATCCACAGACAGATACATACACACACATGCTTCCCCTTGTTCCATTTTCCCCAATATATTCATATAATTTCTGATTATCTCAATATTCATTGTTTATATTATGACTATAATAAATATTACATAAGTGTGACAACTATGATTATGTTTCATTTTTTGTACATTCTTGGTTTTATTTGTACATTCTTTGCTTATTTCAATTCCTACTTTTTAGATGCTAATTTAGAATTATGGCAACTGCTCAGGTAGATGTTTCAAACTCCTAGTAATAATTTTTCTAATTACTGGTAAACCTCAAATAACTGATCCTTTCTCTTTTCTTCTTGGGTATGTCCTCTCACATCTGCTTTGTCCACCTAGTCCAATTTGAAATGGATATTTTCTAAGCCTGGTGCCCAGTACATTCTCACTTCCATTCTCCTACATGAGACCTCCTGATTCCTGGAGCCCATGACTTCCTCTGACTTGATTTCAGACGTCTGCATAGAGCATACACTCTAGTATATTTTTTTTAATTAAAAATTTTATTTTATTTTATTTTTTTATGTTTATTTACTTTTCAGAGAGAGACAGAGATAGAGTGTGAGCAAAGGAGGGTCATAGAGAGAGGGAGACACAGAATCTGAAGCAGTCTCTGGGCTCTGAGCTATCTGCACAGAGCCTGACGCAGGGCTCAAACCCACAAACTGCAAGATCATGACCTGAGCTGAAGTCAGAGGCTTAACTGACTGAGCCACCCAGGTGCCCCTAATTAAAACAAATTTTTTAAAGCAATCTCTATACCCAAAGTGGGGCTCAAACTTATAACCCTGATATCAAGAGACACATGTTCTACTGACTGAGCCAGTGTATTTCTAAGAAAATAAAATCAGAGGGTAAGTTTTTTGCCAACTTGTAGATCTGAAAATATCCTTTAATACTCAGGATATAGTTGCTCTTGAGAATTCTAATGCCATACAGTACTTTATTTATCTCTGAAAGTTTTTACGAATTTTTCTTTAATCATGGTGTTCTGTAATTCCATGACCCTCTGTCTTAGGGAGGATATTATTATTTCATTCACTTTGCTGGGAATTTGGTGAGAGTTTTCTGTCTAGATGGCAGAAGAGGGAGGTCTTTTCTCTGGAGTTGTTCATTCTCTGAGGTCTATATCTGGCTGCTGAATTTTAGGAAGAGGATAGAGAAAGGAGCTAAGGGCCTCAGAATTCAAGTAAACTATTACCTAGTCTTTCTTTTTCAGCCCTACACTTCACTCTTTCTCTGTCTCTGCCAAGTGTCCCTGAGGGCAAGGTCTCTTAGGTTCAGTTTCTCTAGAGAGTGAGCTCCCTTTTCTGTGGAGGGAAAACAGTTACCTGCTAAGAGAAGTTGTAGCAGGAACCTAGGCAGGGAGAGCCTCCTGTTTTCTACTCCAATCTCCCTCTACCTTTCTTGAGATTTGGTTCTTTCAATACTGAGCCTTATGTAGTTGTAGGGGCTTGTTTTCCCAGACTAAATCTTCCTTCTTTGACATTTAGCTTACAACTTCAATCTCCCTCCTGAGATGGTTATCAGCCCTCCATTCACTCTCTATGCTTTAGAAATTTGTTGAAGATTTGATAACTGTTTTGCTGTGCTTCTCTTCTCCAACTGAAACAGTAGTGCTCATTTATAATTAATTTATCATCATTTCAATGGGATTCTGATTCAGAAAATCATGTGTATAACTGATCTGCTGTGCACAACCAGAATATTCTTGAAGTTTTAAAAACATTTTTTAAGTTGTTCTTAGTTCGCAAAAGATAAAAACTATTGACCCAAAAAGAAATTGTTGTCGCAAACACCATTTTTCTGGACTCAGACTTCTGAAATAATAAAATTCCTTTAGAAGTGTGACATCAGTATAAGAAAAGGCTAATATTCCTGATGAACACAGATCAAATTCTCAAACAAAAACAAAAACAAAAACAAAACAACAAAAAACCCTAACAAACTGACTTCAACAGCACCCTGGAAGGATCATACACCATGATCAAGCTTGATTTATCACTGGGATGTCTGGGTGGTTCAGAATACTCAAAAAGATAAATATGATACACTGTATTAACAGAATGAAGGACAAAAATGATATAATCATCTCAGTAGATGCAGAAAAAGCATTTGACAAAGTTTAACATCCTTTCATGATTAAAAAAATTCTCAACAAATTACATATAAAAGGAATGTACCTCAATATAATAAAGGCCATACATGACAAGCCAAGGACAACATCATACTCAGTGGTGAAATGCTGAAAGTTTTCTCCTTTAAGATTAGGAACAAGACAAGGATGCCTACACTTGCCACTTTTATTCAACATAGTACTGGATTAGCCTGAGCAATTAAACAAGAAAAATAAATAAGAGGCATCCATACTGAACAGAAAGAAGTTAAATGGTGTCTGTTTGCAGATGACATGATCTTATATATAGAAAATCCTACAGACTTCACCAAAAATTGTTGGAATAAACAAATTCAGTAAAGTAGAAAGACATAACTCAATATATAAAAATCAGTTGTGTTTCTATACACTAACAATGATCTATCTGAAAGAGAAATTAGACAATTCCATTTACAATGGCATCAAAAAGAATAAAATGCTCAGTAACAAATTTAGCCAAAGAGGTGAAAGATATGTACACTGAAAACTATAGAACATTGATTAAAAAATTGAAGAGGACACAATTAAATGGAAAGATATCCTGTGGTCATGGATTAGAAGAATTAATATTGTTAAAGTGCCTATATTAACTAAAGTAATCTACTCCAATGTAATCCTTACCAAAATTCCAATGACATTTTTCACAAAAATAGAAAAAGAAATCCTAAAGTTCATACTAAACCACAGAAGACCCTGAATAGACAAAGCAGTCTTGAGAAAAAAGAACAGAGCTGGAGGTACCGTGCTTTCTGATTTCAAGCCCTATTACAAAGCTACAGTAATCAAAACGGTAGAATACGGGGGCACCTGGCTGGCTCAATCAGTAGAGCATGAGACTCTTGACCTCGGGATTGTGAGTTTGGGCCCCACATAGGGCTTAAAGTTTACTCAAAAACAACAACAACAAGAAAGGAAACAATCAATAAAATGAAAAGGTAACCTATGGAATAGAAGAAAACATCTGCAAAGCATGTATCTGATGAGGGATTAATATTCAAAATACATAAGAAACTCATACTGCTCAATAGCAAAAAATTAACAACCTAAAATAAAATGGGCACAATACCTGAATACACATTTTTCCAAAGAAGACATACAAATGGCCTATGGATATATGAAAAGGTACTGAATATCAGGGACGTGTTGATCAAAACCACAGTGAGATATCACCTTACACCTGTTAGTATGGCTATTATCAAAAAGACAGGAGATAAAAAATATTAGTAAGGATGCAGAAAAAAAGAGAACCCTGTAAACTGATGATAGGAATGTAAATTGGTACAGCAATTATAGAAAACAGTAGAGAGGTTGCTGAAAAAATTAAAACCTGAACTAACATTGATCCAACAATTCTACTTCTGGGCATATATCCACAGAAAAGGAAATCAGTATCTCAAAGAGATCTCTGCACTCTCATGTTCATTGCAGCATTATTCACAATAGCCAAGATATGGAAACACCTAAGTGTTCATTGATAGATGAACAAAGAAAAGGGTAACAACAGAATATTATTTAGCCAATAAAGAAGAAAATCTGGCATTTGCAACAACATGGATGAAACTAAAGGATACTACACTAAGTAAATATGCCAGACACAAAAAGACAAATACTGCATGATCTCACATATATGTGGAATCTAAAAAAGTCAAATTCATAGGAGCAGCAAGTAGAATGGTGGCTGCCAGAGGCTGGGGGTGGGGGAAATGGAGAGATATTGGTCGAAGGGTTCAAACTTTTAAAATGAATAAATTTGGGTGTCTAATGTACAACATGATGACTGTGATTAATACTTTATTGTACACTTGAAATTTGCTAAGAGAGTAGATATTAAGAGTTGTCACCATACCCTCCTCCTCCAAAAGGTAACTATGTGAGATGGTAAATATGTTAATTAGCTTGATTGTGGTAATCATTTCACAATGTACATGTATATGAAATCATCACATTATATACTATAAGTATATACAATTTTTACTTGTTAATTATATCTCAAAAAGGTGGAAAAATATAGTTGTTTAAAAAGGAAAAAAATGGGGTGCCTGGGTGTCTCAGTCGGTTAAAGTGTCTAACTCTTGATCTCAGCTCAGGTCTTGATCTCAGGGTTGTGAGTTCAAGCCCCGCATTGGGCTCTGCTCTGGGCATGGAGCTTACTTAAAAATAAACAAAGTTAAAAAAAAATTAAAAGGGAAAAAAAAATCCTTTAAACCACATTGTGTCTAAATAGCATGTATCTTTTATAAATCTAACCTTCTAAAATACTTCCCAGACTGGAAATTTTCTCAGGCCGTCTCACTAAGTTTCTGCTATACTTCAACAAACATAGTTCCCATCTTCCCTACCTTACCATTAGAAAACTGCATATTCAGAATATTTCCCTTCCCTTCCCTTCTTTCTTTTCTTCTTTTTTTTCTTTCTTTTCTTTCTTTCCTTGTTTTCTTTCTTTCTTTCTTTCTTTCTTTCTTTTATTTCTTACAGCACAAGCAGAGGAGAGAGGCTGAGAGAGGGAGAGAGAGAAAGAGAGAGAACCTTAAGCAGGCTCCACACTCAGCATGGAGCCCGATGCAAAGCCCAATCCCATGACCCTGGAACCATGACCTGAGCTGAAACCAAGAGTCAGATGCTCAACTGACTCAGCAACCCCAGGAAAGATTTCTCCAAGAACACACCTACCATTCAAAGTGGCCTCTTTTAAGAAAACTGATATTCAACTTATGCTGGCCGTGCCTGCTATAAATCCTTTCCCATAAAATCTAGACATTTATCCAAAGTTCTTTTTGTTGATAAAATCCATAGCTTTCTGCTTTTGCTATTATTGCTCACACTGTCTTCACTTCTCAGTCATCCTCTGCTAGTGTGTGAATTTGCCTCACTTATCTCCCTTTTTCATATTTGGACAAATTAGAGCTGGTGGCACAGGAATTTCAGTAATGAAGCTTCTCTAAGAGAAACAAGATGGAAGCCCATACGAGTGTCTTCTCAACATCATTTCTGAAATTCACCCTGCCTACCATGCTGGCGGTACCTGTGACTTTCGGGTGCTTCAGCAGGAGTAGGAGAGCATATCTTAGGGTGGTGCTTGTGGTCTCTGTCCCAGCTCCAAACAAATCACTTGCAGTGGCTATCAAGTTTTCAATAGTGAACTCCAACTGCTGACTGTGGTTTTCCTAGGAATTATTCAACGCCATTATTTGATGGTTTGCCAGCACATGTCATTACAATAAATCCCAAATAGCATATTGTTATCAAGGGAAGCAAACTTAGAAACTGGAGAGGGCAGTGTTAAAATAATAACTGTATGGTATGGAAAACTGTATGCATTAGCTGACCCAATCTTCATTTCCTATTCCTTATCCCTTGCTTGCCTACAAATTCCACTTCCCAGCCTCCTTTGCAGCTACATTGGCCAAGCAATCTATTTCTTACCAATGGCCTATGGATGCTACTTTCTCTTTCCTTCTTCTTACTCAAAACACAGATATGTAGGTGGTGGTGGTGGTGTAGACATCATCTTGAAACACGAGTATTTGAGCATGAACATAAAGCCTACACACTAAGTGTGCTAAAGAAAAATAGAAGGCACCTGAGTCCATGATACTTCAGAGCTACTGTACATGTCCTGGACTGCTCTACATGAAATTCGCTGTACATGAGATAAATAAACCCACTACACTTTCTTAAAATATTTTTAATTGGGTTTTCTCTTGTAGGTAGGCAAACACAATCTGAATAGAGAGAAATGAGTAAATTAGAGCAATATCTCAAAAAATGGTATAAACCAAGATTGAGAATTTGCAATTCTCTTCTTCTGTTACAGAATTTACGTGGATTCTATATTGCCTAAAATCTCATTATAAGGTTGAAAATGTGCAAAAGCTAACATGACAGCACATCCTAGAACAGATTATTCTAGATGTGAGGCAGGAGGCAACTTGGAGTAGGAAACAAGTACAGGAATTAATGGGGATATAGAGATAGAAGAAATACTACAGACATGAAGACAGAAAATTTAAGCATTAACTGCTCATAAGGGATGAAGGAGAGTGTAGGGGAAATGCAGATGTTGAGGATAAGAGACTGACTGAATAGAGGTCTCATAAACTGTACATTGGGAGAGCAAAAGCACTTCACAAGGACAACCGAAGTTGGTTTAAGGTAAGGATGACACAAAGTCGATAATAACCATAGGGCCATTTGAAATACTTACTATGGAGGTCACTAAAATACAAATAATAATAATAATAATAATAATAATAATAATAATTTCTTCCTATCCCTTCCTATAGACCAGCATTAATTTAATAAGGTTTTTATAATCCCCAAGTGACCAGTGGCATGCCTAACATGTAATCAACTCCATTAAGACAGGCTTAACCCACTCAATAGCTGTACTTACTAGACCCACCAGTAACATCAACTTCACACAGTTTTCTAACATTGCCAACCCAAAATCACTCTAAAGCGAGGAAAAAGAATAGGGCACTACCATTTTTAGCATTTCCTACTGTTGAAGCGAATTTAAAGAATCAGTGCTTACATACAAATGGATTATCAATTTTAGCCAATTTTATGCCTAAGTTTTCTTGTAATTACGAGTTTTACATTTTTAGCTCTTACATTCAGGTCTTTGACCCACCACACTTCCTCCCAAGGTTAAATACAAAGTTATCATATGGCCCGGCAATTCTATCACCAGGTATATACCCAAGAGAAATTAAAGCATTTGTATATACAAAAACGTGTACACAAATGTCCATAGAAGTTTATTCATAATAACCAGAAAACCAGAAACAACCAAAATGTCCATCAACCAATGAGTGGCTATATAAAATATGGCATAGCCACTCCAGAACAATATTCAACCAAAGGAATGAAGTACTGATATAAGTTACATCAATGAACCTTGAAAACATGCTAAGTGAAAGAAGCTAGAACAAAAGACCACATACTGTAGAAGTCCATTAATATGAAACATCCAGAATAGCAAATCTATAAAGACAGAAAGTAGAGGAGTGATGCCTGAAGGGAGGATTCAGGGGCAATGGAGATTTCTGATGGCGTGTATGGGGCTTCTTTTCAGGGTGATGAAAATGTTTGGTAATTGATTGCTGTGGTGTTGCAGAACTCTGAAAATACACAACTCCTGAATTGTACTTGAAATGTGTGAAGGGTTTGGTATGTAAATTATACTCTATGAAGATGTTAACAACAACAAAAAGGAATAAGATAGAATTTAAATACTATGATGAAGACCAGAGGAACAATGCAATTTTAAAATATAGTATTAAGGAAATACTGTTAATTGAAAGAGAGATGTCAGAGCCTTAATTAGCCCAGGATCAGTGGAGAGGCTTCCCAGCATTAAGAAAATTCCTCAAAATATGTGCAAAAAAAAAAAAAAAAAAAAAAAAAAAATTCACGTAGGTGCATTCTTCTGGGAAGATGTCCATACTTAAAAAAAAAAAAATTTTTTTTTTAACATTTATTTATTTTTTGAGAGACAGAGAGAGACAGAGCATTAGCAGGGGAGGGGCAGAGAGAGAGAGGGAGTCACAGAATCTGAAGCAGGCTCCAGGCTCTGAGCTGTCAGCACAGAGCCTGATTCAGGGCTTGAAATCATGAGCCGTGATATCATGACCTGAGCTGAAGTCGGATGCTTAACCGACTGAGCCACCCAGGTACCCCAAATGTCCATACTTTTTAATCAGATTCTCAAATCAGATGATCACCAGAGAGATAAAAATAATTGCCCTATCAGTAGAGAAAGAAGAGGGTGGAAGTAATTTGCTTCGTCCCTCTTCCAGTTTCTTCAAACCATTCTGTCTTCTTCACTTCATTCCACCCAGAATACATGATTTGAGCAGTCCAATTGACATGCATGGACAATTCTTTGACAGTCACCCTCATGGGCACCTTTGACTCCTTGCCATTTTAGCTTACTAACTGGTTTCTCATTTCTGCCCAGAGTTACAAGGTGATTAGATAAAATAATGATGGCCTCAGATGAAGGAATTTCCTTCTCTAGAATTAGCTCCTTAGGATACATTCTGGATTTGGTCTCTCCCCAGTTCAAAGAGGACTTTGTACCTCCACAAGTGTCCTTATGTCATCTACATTACTGTTGTCACATGATTTCCAACTTGATCCATCACTCATTCAGATTTATTATCTAAATCTTTCACTCCTTGGTTAAACTTCTCAAATGCTGTATCTGTTCTTATTACTAAAATTTCCCCTACAGTTCCTACTTATCCTCTCCTCCAACTAAAACCAGTCTCTATAGATCCCTGAGATGTGACAAGATGAACAATTTGATTTGATTTCAGGATCCTCTGTATTTCCATGGTCCAGACTCTTATCAAGCCAAAGTCCAAAGAAATGAAAAATCTCACGGTTGGTTCTGGAGTCCCATTCTTATCATACAGATCATTCTCCAGGGCTCCCAGGATAATTTCCCCCAATAATTACTTGCATTCCACTCTTGTGGCTCATACACCTACCTGATAAAATCAAAACTTGTCATGCCAACACTCGGGTTTACAGTTACTTGACAGACACCTATGTGCAACTCTGTATCTGTCCAAATTCATGTTTGGCTACACTCAGCGAAGACTTCTCTCTTCTATCCATCCAATCTCTTTGACAATACACACCCCTGAACCTCTCATCATACCACTCTACCAATCTGAAATTCCCTCCCCTATTCCTTATTGCAAATATTTGAGGATCTACATCAACCCTCAAAACAAGTGTACATTCTCTTTCTTCTCAGGTAGAAACCTAACAAACAGTTTCCATGTATTCCAGGTATTTAGCAATTCAATCTTAGATCTTCTATGATGCTCAATCCAGATCCATGCATACATAAGAACCTAAAGTGTTTGGCCAAGCATTTCTTGCCTATTGAAACATCCCCGATAAGTACAGAACTAATCAGTGAACCCCAAAAATGCAGGCAAATAAATGATCTGTCATCAACATTTTACCTGTTTCATTTTGATCAAGAAGTAATCAATGAAATCCCGAGGATTGTTAATGTCCAAGGATTCTTGGTGTTCTTTGATTTTCTCTAAAATATAATTGTATGTATAAGTAAAATTTTTAAATATTTTGCGATGACTTCCTGGGAGGTAATCAATGAGAGCAGGGAAACTATTGTAGATCTTAAGGATAAAAAAAAAAAAAATTAATTATTAAATTAAAAACATTAAAGAAATGAGATGAAGAAAAAAATGGGTCTCTATCTTCTGGGGAAGCATTTAATGTGCATATAAAAGTAACTGTCTAATGCTCATAGGGATACTTACGGGAACAAACTCTGACCAGATGATGGAAGATAATAATAATTTCCTATACACATACATCAACCTCATAGTATTAAGGCATCTTTATGTCAATTCTCTCTTTTTTTAACTTAAATTTTTTAATTTTTTAAATTGTCATAGACTCTGGGTCTAGTGTTCTTTCTTGCTAGATAAGTGGTGCCTCACGTCTGCTGTAAACAACCTTCCGCCTGCTGTAAAAAACCTTTGTTTTGTATTGACCCAAACCCCTAACTCCGCATATCTTCAAACCCCTCTTTCGCTCATGTCCATGAGTTAATGTTCACAATTTCATTGTCCCTTTGTTCACGTCCATTACCATGTTTGTAAGCCTTCTGATCCTAATAAAATGGAGCAAGGACCCTTAATCGGGGCTCTTGTCTTCTCCAGGACATTAGTCATCTCTCGCATTTTAATCCTGTGTCCTGCTTTCTTGCTGGGCAAGAAAGAACTCTAGACCCAGAGTCTACGACATTAAATGAGTTTATTTTTTCAAGTTTATTTATTTATTTTGGGAGAGTGAAAGTGTGGGGAGGGGCAGAGAGAGGGAGAGAGAGAACACCAAGGAGGCTCTGTGCCATCAGCACAGAGCCCGATGTGGGGCTCAATCTCATGAACCATGAGATCACATCGGCACTGAAATTAAGAGTTTGGATGCTCCACCGACTGAGCCACCCAGGCATGCCTATTTTTTAATTTTTAGAAAGAATGAGAGAGAATACAAGCAGGGCAGAGGGGCAAAGGGAAAGAGAGAGAGAGAAACTTTTTTTTTTAAGTTTATTTATTTTGAGAGAAGGTGCAGGTGCAAGTGGGGGGAGGGGCAGAGACAGAGAGAGAGGAGGGAGAGAAGTCCAAGCAGGCCCTGTGTGCTGTCAGCACAGAGCCCAACGTGGGGCTCAATCCCATGTCCCTGGGATCATGACCTGAGCCAAAATCAAGAGTTGGATGCTCAACTGACTGAAGTGACTGAGCCACCCAGGTGCCCCAATTCTCTCATTTTTTAAATATTAATTCCTCCCTACAACCTTGAAATATAGAATGACACGAATTACTATGATTCACATTTTATAGATGAAGACCAAAGTTAAGGGAGTTTGGGCAACTTGATATATAGCACAAAGCTACTCCCTAGTCAGTGTTCCCTGGTAGCATCTGTGGTCCCAAACGTTTTCTCTTCTTAAAGGAGATATTCTCTTCCTTCCTAAATTAGCATACTTCTGTTAAGTAATGTGATGAAGAGGTCACTAAGTGAGTGGGGGACAAACCTTGTGGGCAATGGGAACCTTCCAGCAGGGGCCTGCATGCCCATGGAGTGATGTGGTCATGTTTCCAGGCAGTCACCAAAGTAGCTTATGGAAACTGAGGTTTGAGGTTTAGTGGAAAAATCACAGACCAGGGAACAAATGGGCTTGAATTGCACCAGCTCCATATTTGGACATTTGTCTTCTTGTCTGTGAAATAAAGGCTTCAACTATCTTTCTCAGATGCACACTCCAGGACGCTTGCCCTGGGCAGGAGTTCGGTATTCAAAAATTCACTTCACTGAGTATAACTGGTGAAAATGTCACAGTAGACAGCTCCAAAGGTAGGTCCCTCTCAAAAAAAGGCTGAAAATTTTAGCAAAAACCATGAGAATCAACTTGTCTGAACTCTAGAAAACAAAGCAATCAAGTGAATGCTGAATTAAGAAAAAGGTAACTTGAAAATGGCGGGAAAGCTTTTTGAAGTTTTTAATTTGTCCTTGTCCCACCTCTTTCCTCAGTTTGGCAGGGGTCTTAACAAGAGCAGCTTCTTGCATGGGACTCTGGTTTCTAGTTCAAGAAAGAGTAGAGCTGACCATCCTCACAAAAAAATGTTTTCTCTGTTGCCACTTCTCTGGGGCAATCTGAAGGGCTCTGGTCTTTGTCTCATCTAACTTAGAACTCAGGGTGGAAAAGCAGTAGGTATGTCTCCAAAACTCTGTAAGGCAAATGAATAACCCATAGCCTCCTCGGGCAAAGATTAGTTAAGGCATAGGATACAACATCAAAATCCTAGGAAGAAAAGCTGAGGAGAGAGTAACTTCTGGAAATTAGGGCATTCAAAAGCACCCATGTATACTGAGGAAGTTAGAAATTTAAAGTTTAGGGGGCGCCTGGGTGGCTCAGTCGGTTAAAGCATCTGACTTTGGCTCAGGTCGTGATCTCACGGTTCGTGGGTTCAAGCCCCGCGTTGGGCTCTGTGCTGACAGCTCAGAGCCTGGAGCCTGCTTCGGATTCTGTGTCTCCCTCTCCCTCTGCTCCTCCCCCACTCACACTCTGTCTCTCTCCCTCAAGAATAAATAAACATTAAACAAAAATTAAAAAAAAAAAAGTTTAGAAAGCAGGACATAGGCTAAGAAAAGACCTCAGAAGACCCTAAGCTTTCACCTCTGGATGATCTTGGCTCAGCACAAGCTGAGAAAGAATTGAAAACAGTCTGATGAAAGCATTGAAGGAGTGTCCCAGCACAGAGCCAATCTGGAAAAATTCATTA
Organism: Panthera uncia; assembly: GCF_023721935.1. NCBI lineage: Eukaryota > Metazoa > Chordata > Mammalia > Carnivora > Felidae > Panthera > Panthera uncia. The sequence goes on along the minus strand of NC_064818.1, from coordinate 52,709,645 downwards.
GTTCCTTCCTCCCTCCCTCCCTCTCTTTCCCTCCCTTCCTCTGTCCCTCCCTTCTTCCCTCCAGTTCTCTCTCTTTCTCCCCCTTCTCCCCCTCCCTTTCTCTCCCCACCCCCTCTTTCTCCCTTCATTTCAGCTCCTCACATTCAAGGAAACTTCCATCAAAACATTAGCTTAATACAAGCTAAAGGAACAGAGATTTCAGAGACCGCACATGACAAGAGACTTAGCAAAAACAGTTCAGAAAAGTCACTAAATAAACATCTACAACCTATAGAAAGCAAAAAACCCAGCACACACGGGGGTGCCTGGGTGGCTCAGTCCGTTAAGCGTCTGACTTTGGTTCAGGTCATGATTTCATGGTTCATGAGTTCGAGCCTCATGATCTCATGGTTCGTGAGTTCAAGCCCCACATCGGCTCAGTGCTAACAGCTTGGAGTCTGGAGCCTGCTTTGGCTTCTGTGTCTCCCTCTCTCTCTGCCCCTCCCCCATTTGTACTCTGTCTCTCTCTCTCTCTCTCTCTCTCTCTCTCAAAAATAAAATAAAACATTAAAAAAAGTAAAAAAAAAACCCACAAAAAAAACAATAGCACAAACCTATAGCAAGCAAAACAAACAAAACAAATCTCAAGAAGGGAGAAGAATCTGATTTCCACAGTTACCACATTATAACATCCAAAATGTCTAGTTTTCATTCACTTCACAGCATGGTTCATACAGAATTTTGGACTTGGACAAAACAGTATAAGTAGCTTCTCAGGAAGAGAGGATCTTGACCTCACCTGGACCCATGAGGAGCTCAAAATCTTGCTGTTTTCATGAAATCTTTCCAGGAAGCCAAGTAAAGTCTGATGTGTATAATCAAAACGATTTTGGAAAATAATGGAGCAGACCATATTACAGGTAGCACAGCCCAGGACGAAAGTGGGGTCACAGGGTAAGGCTAAAGAATAGGAGAGATTTAAAAAAAAAAAAGAATAGGAAAGATTTATTAAATAGCATTAAAATATACATATAAAAGTCTTTGTTGTTGATAACAGATAAAGGTAATTTTAGAACTTCTAAAGCAATATCTACCTAGCAATCCCTTTATCGGTGAAAATTTTAGTATGCTTAAAATCAACTTGTCACTTTTCCCTTAAAAGTGAAGTCCATTCCTGCCTGGGTGGCTCAGTCAGTTGAGCATCGGACTTCAGCTCAGGTCATGATCGATCTCACAGTTCGGTTCGTGGGTTCACGCCCCGAGTCCGGCTCTGTGCTGACAGCTTGCTTGGAGCCTGGAGCCTGCTTCAGATTCTGTGTCTCCTTCTCTCTCTGCCCCTCCCCTGCTTGCACTCTGTCTGTGTCTCTCAAAAATATTATATCTGGAATATTACTATATATAGCCATTAGCAGAAGCCCGTATCGTTGCTATAAATTTTTTACTTGGACTATCATTTAAGTCAATTCTGTCATTTTACAGATAAATGAAAGCAGAGGAAAAGTTTTATATTTTTAGTGGGAAATATTTAAATGAAATTGCTATAATCAAATGATCAATAAACTTTATATGCAAAAGGCCCCAAATTCACATCATCAATGTAATTAAGGTGACCAGAATCAAAAATGAGGAAGAAATGAGACAGAATTAAAAAATAGGAAACATGTTTAATTAACTGCTCCTATTCCAGACTCCTTTTCAGTTGAAACACTCAAGGACAGTAAGCTTTTGGAAAAACTTATTCTAGAAGGTAGGGGATAAATTTAAGAAGGCCTTGAGATTTCTGTGTGTGTGTGTGTGTGTGTGTGTGTGTGTGTGTGTGTGTGTGAGAGAGAGAGAGAGAGAGAGAGAGAGAGAGAGAGAGAGATTCACAGCTAAAATTTGGTTTTTAATCTTTCGCTTCATTTTAGAGAGAGAATTAAAAAGCAGGGTAATTTGAAATCCAGTGAAAATCAGATTCATTGTGACAAGCACTTCCTAAGTCACTGGAGCTGACAGAGGCGGGTAAAATAATTACCATATAAGTTCTAACCCAAATCCAATGATTTTAAAATGCACCTGGAATTTTTATTTAGATCGTGAGGCCAGTAGATCAGGAGAAGATAGCAATTGAAAAGATAGTTTGTTACTCAGAGTTCCCAAGAGGGAAGCACCAAGGTAGATGAGGAGGCAGAAGGAACAGAGGGAAAGCATGGGCCAGAGCGTTCATTGGGGCTTTCATGGGAAGGAGTGAGCAAGGCAGGGTAGGTATGCTGAGTACATTTAGGATCAGATTGCACAGTTGCAGAGGGCTCTGGGTTACAGGGGCGTTCCCCAGTTCTTCAGTAATTGGGCCTGCGTTGATTTAGAGCAGGGAGAGTATTGGCTTGGTGTGTGAGAACTTGGTAAAGGAGGCAGCTGGGGGTATGGGCTGTGGATAGGCTGATTTACAAATCAAAGACATGCTCTAAGACAAGATGTTTGCTATATCTAGTAATTCATTACCCCTGGGAGGGGAGGTTGTTCCCTGGTTCTGCAAGGCCTCTAAGATGTCAAAACATTACAAAATAGAGAAAATTAGAAACATGATTAATAGACTATAAAGGAGAGTAATATAAGGAAAGTCAACTAATAAGGGAGGCAGGGTAAAGAGTTATTAATAGCTGAAACTTAAATAAATCATTTTATAACTTGGTATTTGTATAATTTTCAGGATTATGCTATAGCATATATTTCTTAACATATATTAAATAATACTACAGATTAGCGAGCAACATTAAATAACTCAAACTGGTAATTTAAAAATAATTGTTTACAGTCACCCTGGAAAACAGTATGGAGGTTCCTCAAAAAATAGAACTACTCTATGATCCAGCAATTGCACTATTAGATATTTACCCAAAGGATACAAAACTACTAATTCAAAGGGATACATGTACCCCGATGTTTATAGCAGCATTATGTGCAATAGCCAAATTATGGAAATAGCTTAAGTGCTCACGACTGATGAATGGATAAAGAAGTGGTATATATATAACCAATGGAATATTACTTAGCCATCAAAAAGAATGGCATCTTGCCATTTGCAATGACATGGATAGAGCTGGAGTGTATTATGCTAAGTGAAATAAGTCAGAGAAAGACAAATACCATATCATTTCACTCATACGTGGAACTTCAGAAACAAATGAGCAAGGGGGAAAAAAAAGAAAGAGAAAGGCAAACCAAGAAACAGACTCTTAACTATACAGAACAAACTGATGGTTACCAGCATGGAGGTGGGGGGGGATGGGTTAAACAGATGATGGGGATTAAGGAGGGCATTTGTGATGAGCACTGGGTAATGTATGAAAGTGTTCAATCACTAACTTGTACATTTGAAACTAATTTAAATTTTAAATTAAAAAAATTTTTAAATAGCTGTTTATAGGGAAATCACAACTGATAAGGGCTGCACTAAAGATGCCTGGGGAATTACAACCATAAAAAAAGTATCATTACTGCCAGAAACGTAGACATGGGCCTGGGAAGAAACCTTCGGACAGACCAATGAAGCTGACCAAACACATATAGACCAATGAAGTAAAAGCACATGTCACTTGTTACATGTGCTCCATCAGGGGGTGATGAGGTCACTTCCACTGTGTCCACCTGACAAGTATTCCCTGGTGACATGTTCTGAAACAGGTAATGCACATATACATTATGAGAAAAACATTGTTCTCTAACTCTTTGAAAAAATGACTCCCCAAACGTTCTACCTTCATGACATAATGATTTGGAAATTAACAAATTTGGGACAGAATAGGATTAAATGACCTTTTGTATACACAGCCTATGCACGGTCATGGAAGGACATACATAACAAGCATAGATACACAAAACCTCCCTTGGTTCTCTGCTGCACACCCTTTCTCCTCCACAAAAGGGCTGAAATGTTTCCAAGGATATCAGTAGACAAGAGAACAAACAGCCTGCCAAGGTCAGAGTTATAGAATAACCCACCATTGGTTTTTCTCAACTCTTCCATGAGGTAGTAGGCTTCCTCTTGAACTCGGCTCTCAAGGTCACTCTTCCCCATCCCCAAATTCCGCAGGGTCATGAGGCAGAAGCGCCGCATCTCCTTCCATCTCTTTCCATTGGTGAAAAGGATTCCTACCAGAGGGAAGACAGAAACTGGGACAGAGGTCCTAGGCAAGGAGGAGGAAGCCTTGTAGATGGGCCAAGTTCTGCTGAGTTACCCTTCAAATTCCTGTTTTCCATCCTTCCTACTCCCATAACCAGTGCTGAACCTGCATACCAGCACACCTACCATGTCCTTTATTAATTCTTTCAGCTAATGGGAAACTTCCTCTTGCAGAAAACTCTTCTCCTAGATCAATCAGGGCTTCCTTCACTGCCTTATATCCATGCAGCACAACAGCAGGCTTCATGCCAAAATACAGAGTGAAAACCGGGCCATAGGTTTTTGAGAGCTGAGAAACACAAAGAAAATGTATATATTATTACCCAAAGAAGTCACAGTTTGGCTATATTTTGTGCATTTGTGTGTGTGTGCATGATTAAACCTGATATCATCATCATATTGTTGATGTTTTTATTCTGCCAAACGTAGCTTCACCTATTTCTGGATGTTATGTATAAATAAGATTGTTACAGCTGACACAGAGAGGGCCACTGATGTGACAGGCAATGGCCCAGACTATTATTACTCAGATTATTACAACTAACCATCACATCAACACCTTGAGCGAGGTTTATTTACCCTGTTGTATAGAGAGACTGAAGTTCAAAGAATTTCCTATATATTTCCAGTGTCTAATAACAGAACACCCCAGTTTCAACCCTGCTTGGCAGACCTCTGATGCCTGAGCAATTTACCAGTCCCCAGTGCCTACCTGGGGACCAATACCCAGCTGATGGTTTCAGGATCATCTGTAAAGCTCATCCCCTGGAGATTCTATCTCTGTAGCCTTACGATGGACATTAGAATTCTGTATTTTTTTTTAAAAATCACCACAGACGATGCTAAGGCCCATTCCACTTTGAGATCTGCTGGTATTACTAACATAAAAAGAGAGCAAGCATCACAGAGGCCAGCATCTCATAGAAGGAGAATTGCTTCTTTCTTGCAGCATTCTTGGGGTACAGACAGCAGTTCTGTACAGAATCCAAAGGGATTCTGTTACCATCCAGCTGGCCCCAAGGATTTTTTTCTTTCATTCACTCATGCAAATGAACTACTATTCAAAACTACTTCCTTGACATCAGGCACAATTTGCTTCTTCAGAGTTCAATTTTCATGACTATTCTGAATAAAACACACAGTTTACGTAGTAGATGACTTCTCGAATGAAATCTCCAATCACAAACTACCTCCCTTACCGTTTACCTCCAGCCAGAAGTCATACCAAATGTCTCTGAAACAAAGAAGGGCAGCAACATTCCTCGCTTTTGCCATTTGATTATTTTGATGATACCAAAGAACGACCTAAATATTTCTCTATTCATAGAAAACATTATTACACTATTTTTTAAAAGTGATCTCTACACCCATTGTGGGGCTCAAACTCATGACCCTGAGATCAAGAGTCGCACGCTCTACTGACTGACCCAGCCAGGCACCCCTTATTCCACTATTCTTGACAATACTCCGCAAGGAGTATTTGCTTTATAGATATATCTTGATGTTTTTATTTTAATACACTATAATTTAATATATTTTCGTAAAGATATTTTATTTAAAAGCAGAGGTTAATGTACATACCCTTTGCAAACTGCTGGAGGAGCATAAAGCATACTTACATTGCATAAGGATTTGCCGATGTTCTTCACATCTACCAGTAGGATATTTCCAATAAAAGGGAGAGGATGAGGGCCAGACGGGAGCTTCCCCTTCCCAATGTTCTGTTTCCAGAGAGAAAGGAGAAGCCAACAGGAGAGACAGAGCACCAGAATCACAAGTGGATCCATGGAAGTGTTCTCTTCTTAGACAACTGTGAGCTTGAAGTCTAAAGCTTCTGTACACTCACTGCTAATTCCACCTGTGATGTTTATAAGGTAACCAATCAGCTAGATTTACTTTCATCTCTCTCTTAAAGGGACTTTGGCCCACTGATAAAGATAAAAGTATGGGGTACTTTACTCTTCTTTTGCTTCTAATGCCATGCCCTGCAGATTCTGTTCTAAAAGGTCTGGGTTGGAGCCCAGGGAATGTTTTTCTTTTTCTTTTTTTTTTTTTTTTTAAACACTCTAGATGGTTCTGATTGAGAGCCAGTGAAGTAAATTATTTGATCACAAAAACTGAAAAATATTCTGGATTTTGAGTAATGACCAGTTTGTGAATTTATGATTTGGGGGGGAAATCCTTGCATATAAAAAAGTTTATCCTTTAATGCTTTATCAAACACTATAGTATATTTTGTCCTAGAAAATGAAAGCCTTTTGAAATATTTTAGTGTACTGTACTAACATTACAACTATTTAAACATAAACTAGGTAATGTAACTCTTAAATGTCCAAACATGTAACAAGTAATTAAGTAAGTTTATACAGTAAAACCTTGGTTTGGGAGCATTATTCGTTCTGGAAGTAATCCAAAGCACTTGTATATCAAACTAAATTTCCCCATAAGAAATAATGGAAACTCAGATAATTTGTTCCACAATCCAAAAATATTCACACAAAAATGATTACAGTAGTGTAATATAATACAAAATAATAAAGAAAATACAAAATATAAAGAAAATAAACAAATTAACCTGCACTTACCTTTGAAAACCTTTGTGGCTGGTAGGAGGGAGACGAGAGAGGAGGGTTATTGTGTAGGACAACTTTCACCATCACTAACAGAATCAGTGATATCTATGGGCTCAATGGAATCTTTCTTTTCATGCAACTTTAACAAGAAACCTATCCAATGACACTTGCTTTTGCCTCCTTTTGAGGATTTCACAGAAATGTGACATTGCATTGGTGATCATCCACAACCCCACAGTGAGAGAAAGAGAGAGAGAGAACCATTGTCTCAGTTGTGATCATGTGACATTCGGTGTCACTTACTACTTGTATTGCAAGACATCATTCATCAAGTTAAAATTTATTAAAAATGTTTGCGCATCTTGCAGAACACTCACAGAACAAGTTACTTGCAATCCAAAGGGTTTTTTTTTTTTTTACATTTACCATATTACCATAAATACCATATTTACCATCAAACTCTTGCTCCCCCAAATACTGGAAAAAGGAATTTTAATTTTAATTTTACAAATGGAGAAAGGGAAATTTGAAGACAACAGGAGACCCATTCAGTGTTGCACAGCTCATAAGTGACAAAAAGGGGATTTGAACTGAGATCTTTTGATGCCCACTGTGCCTATATGTGATACATACGATCCACCGGTTGCCTCAACAATGATAGGAAAACAAAATCAAGCCCCAAAGCACTAGTTCCTCTGTATGTAAACCTCATTGACTGTTCACAAAATAATAGACTTCACTAAATAGAAGCCTTTATTTATTTGATTCCAAGGATAAAAGGGCTGTAAGTTCTCAAGAGAAAAAAATAAAAGATAGGGATTCTCCCTTCTTCATAACCGCAGAGGTAAAACTTGCTCAGGTAACTGAAAAAAGAGCCAATCTCAGAACTTAGGGAGCAAGACTTGAGAAGCTATGGTTTCCCCCACCTCGCAGTCACCTCCAGACATAGCTGCTTCTGTTGCTTTTTGTGGCCTGGCATTGTCAGAAATAACGGAATGAAGTATGCATGGCAAGAAATGGAAGACTTTAAAACAAAAGGCATGGATTCAGTGAATGGGAATGGGAACCAGGGGATTCACTACACAGATGCACAGAATTGGGGCACCTGGCTTGCTCAATTGGTAAAGCATGTGACTCTGATCTTAGGGTTGGAAGTTTCAGCCCCACATTGGGTGTAGAGATTACTTAAAAATCAAATCTTAAAAACAAACAAAACAAACAAACAAACAAAACCCCACAGAACCAACACAACATGCAGACCTGAACAGATGACATTCAGTGGTCATGAGGATCTAGATATCACTGGAATAAGAGATGTACGTTATCAGATCACTAATAGTAATGCTTGTACAAAGGGATGTTCTGCAAATATCATATCTGTTCTAAACTGACTAGTGCAGATATTTCCAAGCTCTTTTACTAAAGTTTTACCAAGACCCCACTCACACGATGTTTTATCCCTCATATTTACAGGAATATTGAAAATTTATGGAATTTTCACATCTGTCATCTTTTTAATTTTTTTAATGTTTGAGAGAGAGAGACAGAGAGAGACAGAGTGCAACGGGCAGAGGGGCAGAGAGAGGAGACACAGAATCTGGAGCAGGCTCCAGGCTCTAAGCAGTCAGCACAGAACCCAATGCAGGGCTCGAACCCACAAACTGTGAGATCATGACCTGGGCCTGAAGTCAGACGCTTAACCGACTGAGCCACCCAGAAGCCCCTATCATCTCTCTTTTGATACATTCAGTTACCTTTGCCTAAGATAAAATTATTTCCATTTTAGGGCTGAGGGAGCTGGGCCTCAGGGTTTTAGCTCCTTTGCCAAGGACACACAGACTGCAGGTGGCAGAGCTCAGGCCCCACACGCCCTGAGAGGTGCGTGCTTCCATATAAGAAAAACACTCAGTTCAAGCAAGTTTCCCATGTTTATTGAATGTATATATACTGAGTATGATTCACTATGCCAGCACTTACCCCACCCAGTGACTTTTAAATAAACATTTGAGTCAATTATGGCAGCACAGGTTGGTTAAAACAGGAGTCAGAAAAGATTTGTAACCTTTAGCATTTGAGTCCAGGTCTTAGTGAACCTTCATAATTTATCAAGGGCAGAGGCAAATTTGCTGACTCACATACCTCTAGATTTAAAAGAGCCACACTACCTAATGAACTCCATAGTTTTTTTTTCTTCTTTTCTTTCTTCCTTTTTTTAAATAGGCTCCAACACCCTAGGTGGGACTTGAACCCATGACCCTGAGATCAAGAGTCACACACTCTACCAAATGAGCCAGCCAGGCACCACCTCCCCCTGGCTCTCTTTAAAGCAATCATTTTATTACTTGGGAGATGGGTGTCCCTTCTTTGCTCCTCCTCCCTCTTGCTGAGGCTCCTGCCTCGCCCTTTCTCTTTTTACAAAATGAGTGACAGATGATTCAAGATAGAAGGGATCAGAAATCCCTAGTGTAATACCTACGTTAGTTTTTGGAGTAAGGGATTGGTGACTTGGTGAGGTGAAGTATCACCAGCCCATCAAGTACAAGACCTTTACTTAGAATCCAGCTTAGGGTGCATGGGTCGCTCAGTTGGTTAAGCATCCCACTCTTGATTTCAGCTCAGGTCAGGATCTCATGGTCATGAGTTCAAGCCCCATGTCGGGCTCTACACTGACAATGCAGAACCTCCTTGGGATTCTCTTTCCCTCTCTCTCTGCCTCTCCCCTGCTCACTCTCTCTCAAAATAAACCTAAAAAAAAAAAAAAAAAAGAAAAAAAAAAAAGTCCCAGTTCAGGGACACCACACACTGAAGTGATTTCCCATCACTGCCCAAATAGATGGTCAGGGAGGCATCAGCATAAAGCCCTCCACAGTCAGAGTACTATAGACCTCAGGATAGAAGTGTTAATTAAAATAGTTTCTTCTTGGGATTCCTGGGTGGCTCAGTTGGTTGAACGTCCAACTTTAGTTCAGGTCATGGTCTCACAATTGGTGGGTTCAAGCCCCATGTTGTGCACTGTGCTGACAGCGCAGAGCCTGGAGCCTGCTTCAAGTTCTGTGTCTCTCTCTCTCTCTGCCCCTCACCTGCTCACACTCTGTCTCTGTCTCTCAAAAATAAAACAAAACATTAAAAACAAAACTTTAAAAAAAAGTTTTTCTTTTTAAGGGTGCCTGGGTGGCTCAGTCAGTTAAGCCTCTGACTTTGGCTCAGGTCATAATCTCACAGTCCCTGAGTTCGAGCCCCACATCACAGTGCAGAACCGGTTTTGGATCCTCTGTTTTCCCTCTCTCTCTCTGCCCGTCCCCTACTCACGCTCATGCACTCTCTCTAAAATAAACATTAAATTAAAAAAAGGAAAAAATTACTTCTTTTTAAACAAACCTTTCATTGAAGCAGAATATAAAGTTCTAAAAGTTCAGCTCAGTGAATTATCATCTGAACATACACAGTGAAACCAACACAGGCCAAGAAAATTAATTTTGCCAGGACCCCAGAAGCCCCTTTATGCCTCCTCCTATTCAGTACCTTCCCCTTCTCTAAATGTGTCCAGTATCACATCAAAGGTTAGTTTTTGCCTTTATATAAGGCAAAATGTTAGTTTGTGAGCTTCATATGAATGAAATCATACATTATTTTTTAGTATCGAGTTTCTTCACTTGATGTTGTAGATAGCACTTGGTAGGCTTTATTACAGTGTCTTATTTTATAACTATTCCAGTTTTTTTTTCCATTGCATTGCTATGGACACATGGGTTGATTCTAGTCTGAGGCTATTATGAATAGTGCTGTTACTAACATTCCTATAGGTGGCTTTTTTGTATCCCAATGTATTGGATTTCTGTTCAGTATAATCTACAAGTATAATTGCTGGCAATGCAGGTGTTCTTTTTTAGTAAATGCTGCCAAAGAATTATTCAAATGGTTGAAAAATGTTACGATAAGATTGCCAGTAGCTCTACTTTCTTGGCAATACTAAATATATTCAGCTTATTTTCATTTTAGCCATTCTGACAGGTATGTTAATAACTCATTGTAGTTTTAATTCACATTTCCATGAAGCTCCATGTTGCTGAGCACTTTCTCAGATGTCCATTGGCAATGCCAATTCTTCTTTTGTGAAGGGTTTGTTTAGCTTAGATATGAGCCCATTGCTGGTTTCATATGTATATTTTTATATACTTACTCTTAATAACCCTAAGGGTATAGAAAAGTTTGAACTATGTACAAAGAATTTTATTTATTTTGAACATTTGAGTAAAATTGTTGACCTAAAATTCCAAAACTGAAATATTTTGGTATGTGTTTCCTAAAAGCAATGCAATTCTCCCATAACCATAATACAAATTTCAAAATCAGGAAACTAAATGATGCATTAGAACCACTCAATCCCTATTTCTACTAATGTTTCATCAAAAAGTCCCCATAATGTTCTTTATGTTCCGTTCAGAAACCATAATTACATGTTGCAAATAGTTGTCAAGTCTCCTTAATCTATTTCAGTCTGGAATAGTTCCTCAGCCTTTTCTTGACTTCCATGACCCTGCCACTCTTGAAGAATATATTTGTAAAATGTCCCTCAGTGTGGGCTTGTCTGGGATTTCCTCATGATTAGATTCAGGTTATGCATCTTTTTTAAAAAATATTTTAAGTAATCTCTACACCCAACATGGGGCTCAAACTTACTACCTCAAGACCGAGAGTTGCACACCCCACCGACAGAGCCAGCCGGGTGTCTGCAGGTTATGCATCTTTGATATGAATACCACAGAATGTTTTTTCTTCTTATTGCATCCTATTAGGTGACAAACAATTTCCATCTGCCCATTATGGGTGTTCACTTTGATTACTTAGGAGTGTTTTGGCAGTCTCTTCCATTAAAATTATTTTAATAGCATTTGTAACTAAGAAATATTTTGAGGGTAGACCCTTTGAAACTATAGAACTAGTCATCAAGTTTTCAATGGTATTTATATATCATTATGGAATCATGCATCCGACTGAGCCACCCAGGCACCCCAAGGAGTGATGTAATTTTAGTGTTAATAGCAGATGACTGTGTAACACTAAAAATTCACCACTTTGGACAACAAAAGATCCTCAACCTTTAAAAGAATTAAATAGTGTAATATAGATTATTTCCTATAATCCCATTTCAGAATAACTAAAAAAAAGGATGAAGTAAACAGAGCAATTGCTTGCAAATTTTGCAATTCCCTTTTTTTTTTTTAATTTATTGGGGTGTCTGGGTTAAGCATCTAACTTCGGCTCAGATCATGGTCTCATGGTTCATGGGTTCGAGCCCCATGTCAGGCTCTGTGCTGACAGCTCAGAGCCTGGAGCCTGCTCCAGATTCATGTCTCCCTCTCTCTCTTGCTGCCAAGCCCCTGCTCATGCTCTGTCTCTCTCAAAAATAAACATTAAAAAAAAAAAAAAAGTTTATTTCACCAAAAACCATAAAATACCTAGGAATAAACCTAACCAAAGAGGTGAAAAATCTATACTGAAAAGTATAGAAAGCTTATGAAAGAAATTGAAGGAGACACAAAAAATGCAAAACATATTCCATGATCATGGATTGAAAGAATAATGTTAAAATGTCGATACTACCCAAAGCAATCTACATAGTCAATGCAACCCCTATCAAAATAAAACCAGCATTCTTCACAGAACTAGAACAAACAATTCTAAAATTTGTATAGAACCAGAAAAGACCCTGAAAAGCCAAAGCAATCCTGAAAAAGAAAACCAAAGCTGGAGACATCACAATCTGGACTTCAAGCTGTATCACAAAGCTGTAATCATTAAGACAGTATGGTACTGGCACAAAAACAGACACTCAAACCAATGAAATAGAATAGAGAACCCAGAAATGGACCCACAAACGTATGACCAACTAATCTTTGACAAAACAGGGAAGAATATCCAATGGAATAAAGACAGTCTCTTCAGCAAATGGTGCTGGGAAAACTGGACTGTGACATGCAGAAAAATGAACCTGGACCACTTTCTTCCCCATACACAAAAATAAACTCAAAATGGATGAAAGACCTAAACATAAGACAGGAAGCCATCAAAAACCTAGAGGAGAAAGCATGCAAAAACCTCTTTGACCTCAGCCGCAGCAACTTCTTACTCAACAAGTCTCTGGATGCAAGGGAAACAAAAGCAAAAATGAACTATTGGGATCTCATCAAGATAAAAAGACTTCTGCACTGCAAAGGAAGCAACCAGCAAAACTTAAAAGACAACATATGGAATAGGAGAAGATATTTCATTTGACATATGAAATAAAGGGTTAGTGTCCAGGGTAGCCTGGGTGGCTCAGTCAGTTAAGCATCCAACATCGGCCCCGGTCATGATTTCACCTTTCCCGAGTTTGAGCCCTGTGTCAGGCTCTGTGCTGACAGCTCAGAGTCTGGAGCCTGTTTCAGATTCTGTGTCTCCTTCTCTCACTGCTCCTACCCCCACTCGCACTCTGTCTCTCTCTCTCAAAGCTAAACATTAAAAAAACAGTGGGTTAGTATCCAAAATCTATAAAGAACTCATCAAACTCAACACCCAAAAAAACCCCAAATAATCCAGTGAAGAAATGGGCAAAAGACACGAATAGACATTTCTCCACAGAAGACATCCAGATGGCTAACAGACACATGAAAAAATGTTCAACATCACTCATCATCAGGGAAATACAAATTAAAACCACAATGATACCACCTCACACCAGTCAGAATGGCTAACATTAACAATTTAGGCAAAAACAATGTTGGCGAGGATGTGGAGAAAGGATTAGGAATGCAAACTGGTGCAGCCACTCTGGAAAACAGTATGGAGTTTCCTCAAAAAACTTAATATAGAACTACCCTACAACCCAGCAATAGCACTACTAGGTATTTATCCAAAGGATACAGGTGTGCTGTTTCCAAGGGGCACATGCACCCCAATGTTTACAGCAGCACTATCAACAATAGTCAAAGTATGGAAAGAGCCCAAATGTCCATTGACTGATGAATGAATAAAGATGTGGTGTGTGTGTGTGTGTGTGTGTGTGTGTGTGTGTGTGTGTGTATTACTCAGCAATCAAAAGGAATAAAATTTTGCCATTTGCGACTATGTAGATGGAACTTGAGGGTACTATGCTAAGCAAAATTAGTCAGAGAAAAACAAATATGCAAAAATAATATAAAAACAAGGAGGGGGACAAAACATAAGAGACTCTTAAATACAGAGAACAAACTGAGGGTTGCTGGAGGGGTTGTTGGGGTGATGGACTAAATGGGTAAGGAGCATTGAGGACACTTGTTGGGTTGTTATACATAGGGGATGAATCACTGGATTCTACTCCTGAAATCGTTATTTCACTATATGCTAATTTGGATGTAAATTAAAAAATAAAAAGATTATTTTGAGAGAGCAAGAGCAGGGGTGGGACAGAGAAAGAGGGAGAATCTCAAGTAGGCTCCACACCATCAACAACAGAGCCCAATGTGGAGCTCAAACCCACAAACTGCAATATGGTGACCTGATCCAAAATCAACAGTCTGAGGCTTAACTGATTGAGCTACCTAGGCGCCCAACAAATTTTGTAATTCCTAAATAAATATTTGGATCAAAAGCACCAAAAACAATATTGCACAATAATTTTAAAACACTAACAATGGATGTATTCACTGTGCTAGAACAGAGATAACATTCAATGAAGACACTTTGTGCCACTTAATACTTGAGAGCATTTATGACGTAAAAAGGAACAATAATGCAGCTTGAAACAAATTAAAAAGGCAAAAAAGTTAAAAGAAATTTTGACAAAATATTTAAGGCTCTAAAAATCAGAATTTTTCATACAAAAATGTATGCACTTTTCCTTTTCTGGATGCCCAGTGAATTATGTGGACTCTGCAGAAAGTTCCCCCAAGTAGAGTTTAAAATCCTGGTGGAGGTGTGCCTGGGCTCAGTCATTAAGCAGCTGACTTCATTTCAGCTTAGGTCATGATCTCAGTGGGTTCGACCCTCATATCAGGCTCTGTGCTGACAGTGCTTGGGATTCTCTCTTTCTCCTTCTGCTTGTGCACGCTCACTCTCTCTCAAAATAAGTTAACTTAAAACACCCTGGTGGAAAAGCACATACTCCTGGGAGGTTTGCCTGTGTAGCGGGAGCCAAACTCATGGTCTGGAACAGCTCTCCAGTCTTGGGAAACTGGGAGCTCTGTGTACAGATGTAGAAACAAGTGCAGAGGAGTGACCCCATGTCCCCTGAACCTCTGAACTTACCTTCCTGTGGTGCCCAGATGCGTCAGGCCTCCTGATAACAGTAGCCTGGGAGGAAGGTGCTGGCATTTCAACTCAGCTGGCAGAGATCACATGAATGTTTGCCTGTCCTTTCCTAAGTGGGTGTAACTTGTGACATTCTCCCCAGCAGAGTATGAGAGTTCTAGTTTTTTTAAAGGTTATTTATTTAGAGAAAAAAGCTCGAGTGGGGGAGGGGCAGGAGGGAGAGAAACCATGAAGCAGATCATAACTGGAGTTGAAGTCAGATGCTTAACTGATTGAGCCACCTAGATGCCCCCAGAGTCCTAATTTCTCTACATCTTCACGGATTGTTTTCAGTCTTTAATGTTTTTTTTGTGGTGACTAGTATCTCATCGTGCTTTTCATTAGTGTTTCTTTGGTATATGATTAAATTACTTTTTCACACACTCCATGTGCTTTACATTGTTAACTGTCCTTTCAAGCCTTATGTCCATTTTAATTTCTTTGCATTATTACGGAGATTTATTTTGTTTATTCATGAAATATGAAAGTTTTGAGTGAGATTATTAATGCAGAAGATATGGCTACCTTGCAATGGGACCAAGATTCGAAGAGAATAAAGAGGGCATCCTTATGGAGGGTTAGCCAAACATGGCAGATTAAGGAGAACATCCTTACCCCAGGGAGGGTTTGGTGGCCCCTCCCTGACTTGCACGGTCTCTCAAAATAAACTCAAATTACATCACTCCTCTCTTCTTTCAGTTTTAACTGCCTATTAGGATTGGCTGGCAAAGGATGGATTTAAAACTTTAGGTTGGAATTTCAACACATTGAAAATTTTATGGTCTTATTTTTGTTAAAACATGTGCCTGTCTACTGATCTTTGTTCCTCTGTGAATGACCTATCTAGTTTTAAATGATTCTCTTTGAGGTTATTTTATCTACAATGCATCCAGGTGTAGTTTTCCTTATCCTTTCTGTCTAGCGCCTGGTAAACTAAACTAATTCAATAGGAGGGCCTTCATATTTCTTTAATTCCAGGAAAGTCAATAATAGTTTTTAATCTGGTGTGTCCATCTGGTTCTTCTTTGTAACTTTATTCCTGCTTCATGTTTCCAACATGCTCTTTTATGCAGTGAACAAGACAAAGTACCCAACGATGAGAGGCTGACAGATGGGAAAGAGCAAGATTCTTTGGCAGGAGGAAGGGATAGATGAGGGACATTCATTCTAAAGTGAACTGTGAGCTGAGACTTGAATGCCAAGGAGCCAACCGTGCAAATATCTGAGTGAGGAACATGACCAAACATCAAATCCAAATAATAATGCATCGATGAATTATGAACTGAATTGTAAATTTCTGGTTATCTCTGCCATTGCTGGTGCCTCTGTTAAGAGTCCACTCAGATCTTAAACTTCCCATTCTCTTTCATGGAAGGATTAAATTTGTGTTGTGCCAAGTTATCTAATATTCTAGTATCACTTCTCTCTTGCACCCTACTACTACTGGTACAAAAAGGGTTCAACGGAAGATGGAGAAACAAATAGGAATAGGAACAACCTTGAAACTGAGAGAAACAGGGTGAAGGAAAGCCGCCTGCACCCAGTGCTCCCACGTGAGTCTGTGCCTGGTTCTGCAGCACAAAGTAGTCAGGTCAAAGAGCTCATTTTGATAAAACAGTAAGATAGGATTCATCTTGTATCTTTCAAGTAACCAGAGAAATAAACTTAAGTGGGGCACCTAGGTGGCTGAGGTGGTTAAGTATCCAACTCTTGATTTTGGCTCAGGCCATGATCTCATGGTTCAAGAGATTGACCCCACATCAGACTCTGTGCTGACAGCACATAGCCTGCTTGGGATTCTGTCCCTCTCTTGCTCTTAAAATAAATAAGTGTTTGGGGTGGCAAAACACACAATCCTTATTCAAAATCCAGTAATAAATGGTACACAGAAGAGGAAGACAGGCAATATAAATGTAACAGATCTGTTCTCACCAGAGGTTCTCTTATTTTTTTCATCTGTCCTGCAGGAAATGCTTTTTATTAACTTAATGTTCCAAAACTTCATTAATGCATGTACCTGGCATAGATAGAACTAGTCCATGATGACAAATATTACAAGAGTGGTTACCCTGGGGTAGGGTTTAATTAGGAGGAAGAGAGAGCCTTCTGAGATGCTAGGAACACTAGATGGTAATACGGATTAACAGTCACACAGTGGGAACCTGTGTATACAACTAAACACTTAAGATTTCCGTACTCTCCTAAAAAAGTAACACCTTCATAAGAAGTAAAAGATATTTGTCATATTTCTCTAATGATTATGCTATTTTCTTATTTCATTAAATAGCTTTTTAAAGCTCAGAGGAATGAAACCTTCATTTGACCACCTTAATTGGGTGGATGCTGTTAGAGTACTAAGCATGAAGGCAGGCATACTTTATTTTATAAATGTTATTTTTTTTAACATTAATTTTTATTTTTAAGAGACAGAGAAAGAGCATGAATGGGGGAGGGGCAGAAAGAGAGGGAGACAGAATCGGAAGCAGGCTCTAGGCTCTGAGCTGTCAGCACAGAGCCCGACATGGGGCTCAAACTCACGGACAGCAAAATCATGATGCAAGCCAAAGGGAGATGCTTAACCGACTGAACCACTCATGTGCCCCTGTGTATTCATTTCAATCAAATCTAAAAATCTACACAAGCTCATTCTAGGTCACATGAATGACCAAACAACTTTACCATCAAGTATAGCCGCCTATATCCTGGAGTTAAATGCTCAAGTTAACACCTTGAGACACCATTTATTGTCTGGTTGCCATTTGCTTGGCATTGTTGTCAAACTCCTGTCCTATTCATGCACAATTGGACTACATTATGTGGTAGTTTAAGCTTAGTTTGCCAAAAGTATAGAAGATTTTGAAAAAATATAAAAATATTTTTATAAATTATTTTAATTTCTAATCAAAACCTATTTAGAACTAGCATTATTAGCTACATTAGGGATGTAAATGTGTATAATGGAAACACAAGCTTCACTAGATTTTGACAAGAAATGACATCTTCTCCGAATGTAACAGTAATGGTAGTTAAATCAAGTCAGGACCATAAATGACTCCAAAGAACTGAACAACAAAAGAGATTTTTAAAAATTTTTACTCCTGGAGTGTCTGGGTGGCTCAGTTGGTTAAGCATCTGACTTTAGCTCAGGTCATGATCTCATGGTTTGTGGGTTTGAGCCCTGCATCAGGCTCTGTGCTGACAGCTCAGAGCTTGGAGCCTACTTTAGATTCTGTGTCTCCCCACCCCTCTCCATCCCTCCCCGCTCGCACCTTGTCTCTCTCTCTCTCAAAAATAAACAAACATTAAAAAAGTCTTTTTAAATTTTTCTCCTAAGTATGATTCCTTGGGCTTAATTTAGTAACCATAATTGATAGTGAAGTAATAAAAAACATGTTATTTGCAGAGATGTACTGGCTAATACAGCAAACAGGATCATAAAAACTTAACTAGCATTAATTTAAAAAGAAGCTCAAAACCAAAATAATTTGAGTACAGACCTTAAAACTAATAGAAGTACCTAATGTTTTGGTTATAAACGTTATTACTTTTCATAAATGTTATTACTTTTCAGTCTTCCCATAAAGTATTACTTCAAACTGCTAAGATTTAAAAAAAATAACATAATTACTAAGATATTAGTGAAAGACACTATCAAACATGTTTGCTTAGATTAGAAATGTTCAAGTATCACTTTCACTACACCTCTGAACACATAAGGAACTGCCTAAGGATATGGAAGACTCAACAACAAAAAAGCTAATATTTTTCATGACAATGATCAACCAAAGGAAGACAAGCCCTGTTTGAGAATATTCTTTGAGACAAAGAGTATGTGAGACAAAGCAGAGAGTATGTTTCAGCATCACAGAGTGAGAACATCTGTTCCCTTCTGCCCCTTCCTTACTAAAAGCTAGAACTAAGATAACATAATAAGATGAAAGAGGTATTAAACTCCCAGAAGAGATGGAAACACAAGATTATGGAAGCTGGAAAATAAATGCATGGTTTCTAACAGTCTCAACAGGTGGAGTACAAGCTCAGAAGCTCAGATTTGGGATAGTTTGAGTTATCAGGCAACCAATTAAACATGTCAAGTAGTCAGTTGGATATGAGTTCAGGGGAAAGAATTCTGGCTAGAGATATAAAAGAAATCTGAGCTATCTACTTAAAGCAGTAAGATAAGACCATCAAGGGAGCCCTAAGCTCTGCTTGGGACGTTCTAATGTCTAGGGGTCAAAGACATAAAAAAGAAATAGCAAAGGGGACAAGGAAGAACTAGAGAAGTAGGAAGGAAAACCAGGCCAATGTGTTCGCTAGAAATTAGCAAACTAAGGACATTGTTTAGGAGGTTGCACTGTAGCTTAAAGACCAAGCACACTGAGGTGACAGACCTCAGTAAGAACTGTTCCAATGGACAGAAGGGGATGAAAATCTGACTGGAACAGATCTAGGAAAAAAAATGCAAGAGGAGAAACAAAAATAGTTGTCTGTGTTGTATGAATTTTGTTTAGATTTGATTAAAATGAATACGCACATAAAAGCTAAAATTCCTGAGCTATGTCCACACATTTCATTATGAGAAACACAGCCCTATATCATCAATTGTAAATACAGACTTTTCAAGGAGCTTTTTATAAAAGAGAAATGAGGCATTTCTGTTGGCCCCAGACAGGAGGATACGTCCATAGTAACAGGAAAGGAGGACTCGTGAGCACAGATGCTGGTAGATTCACAGGTGCAGCGGCAGCAACTTTTGCAAGTTCTTTTCTGATTATTTCTATTTTCTAAGGGCCAACAGGGAAAAGATAAGAGGGAGGGGTTACATCTTACAGATGTAAGAACAGAAGCAAACCCATGAAACAGTCACTGGAAAATGTAAGCCTGTAACCTGTGCCTATATCCAAGTTAAATGCTCAAGTAACACCTTGAGACACCATTTATTGTCTGGTTGCCATTTGCGCGGCACTGTTGTCAAATTCCTGTCCTATTCCTGCACAATTTAGAACAGACTAGGGAAACTTAGTAGGACTACTAAACAACCAAGTTACAGGTATGATTAGCCAGCATGACTGATTCGTAAACATTCCCACTTAAAAAACACACCTGCTCTGTAGTCTGTTCATTTGAATATTCTCTCAGAACAATTTTTCTTCTAAGTCCTAGTTTGATTACCCTAAGGCAGAGATAATCTAATCTATATTGAATACAATAACATTTTCGCGAGAGACAACCTACACAGAAATGTATGGTTCAGGGAGCATTCAGGACCTCTCTTCCTTACAATCTGACATACAAGCCCTAAATTGTTCCCATTTTGGCCTTGATATTCCTCTACTATATACTATGAATTTCATAGGAATTTCATTCCTACATCTTGTTTTCTTCTCTCCGGTACGATTTACTCCTCCTACTATATATACATTTTCAAGGTCTTTGCTCTCGTTATATTCTTGTTTTGCACAATATATTACCACTTCCAACTTCTGGCTTTTTTGGTCAAGACCCTACAGTTTCTCTGAGAGCCATCTCTGCATTAACCAATGTCCAGTTGTAATCTTCATATGACGTATGTGCATAGTACTACTAATGAATAAAAATCAAGCCAACATAATAATACTGAGTCACAATGCCAGTCCAGACTTCTGCTATTACTTCACCTGAACCATTATTTTCCTGGGGGGGGGGGGGGGGATCTGAGATCATCATATAACAAACATTTATTTGGTAATTTATTTTATAGAAATAGACTCTAAAACCAAACAATTTCTTATTTAAACACCAGAAAGCATAATCCCAATCATTCCCCCATCAAAAGCCTACTCCATAAATGAAGTACCCCAAACCCATGAACTGTACTCCTAAAAGGGGGGAAAGACTTTAAACTTCCACAGGAAGACTGTATAAATCTGGCAGTGGTTAAGTACACATCAGCCTGTACCCAAGAATATTACTGAGCCCAAATAATTAACGGAAAAATCTAAACTTACTATGAGTACTTCTTTGTTCTTAATAAGGCTCAGAAAATTACCATCTATTAATTATGCAATGGTACAAGTTTCATTATGTAAACTGATACAACCAAAAAAGTAAAGCGGATAATCTGGATTTTAAAACCAATACAGGTAAATCACTAGATGTAAACAAGAACTTTAAGGGCAGTCTTTAGTTCCAATTTAAAACAAACATTCAGGACTGGAATCCTCAGAATTTTCTAGTATCTTGAAAATCCCCATCTTCTCTTTAATTGGTCCTGAGGCATTCATTTGATCTAAGAGAAAAATACATAAATGTTTTTTATTTTTTTAAACAAGTATTTATTTTTTAAAAGTATGAGAACCTAAAAAAGAATATTAGAAGAAATGTCCAATATGTTATGAAAAGAGTCATCTGTCCAAAACTTAAAAAACCACAAAAATGTGAGCCACTTTATTCCTCAATCATTAATAGTCAATGTAACAAAAGCAAGAAAGTAAAATGTACTCTTAATATAATGAGAACTGGCCTCCAAGGAACAAATATCAGTTTGCTAATCAAAATCACTTCTGTTGAATTTAAGATATATTAAGTATAGGGAAACAGTGTGAATTACATTTTCAGAGATGTCTTAAAAAATACCAAAAGCCCAGGGGCGCCTGGGTGGCTCAGTCGGTTAAGCGTCCGACTTCGCTCAGGTCATGATCTCACGGTCTGTGAGTTCGAGCCCCGCGTCGGGCTCTGTGCTGACAGCTCAGAGCCTGGAGCCTGCTTCAGATTCTGTGTCTCCCTCTCTGTCTGACCCTCCCCCGTTCATGCTCTCTCTCTGTCTCAAAAATAAATAAACATTAAAAAAAATTAAAAAAAAAACCCAAAAAACCAAAAGCCTAATATTTGTTAGTTTAAAGGCTGGAAAGCATGATACCATGAAAATTTATCTTAATACACACCCCAGCTGATAACATGTGGTCTTTTACATTTTTGTCAATGATAGCTATGGAATGAAATCTCTACTGGTGTTGAGTGGCATTACTCTGATTTCTTAGGAAGCTAAAGCATCTTTAATATGTTCCCTGGCCACTTTCCTGCCTACTCACGTTGTCCTTTTCTCTTGTTGACTTTTAGTTATCTATATGTGATAAACACTTCCTTATCTGTTAGGTGTTGCAAATATATTTCTGTGGTTTGTCTCTAATCTGTTTATAGTATCATCTGCTTTAAAAAATTTTCTTACTGTTTATTTTTCAGAGAGACAGAAAGAGAGAGATGGAGACCCAGAATCCAAAGTAGGATCCAGGCTCGGGGTTGTCAGAACAGAGCCCAATGCGGGGCCCAAATCCACTAGCCATGAGATTGTGACCTAAGCTGAAGTCGGAAGCTTAATTGATTGAACCACCCAGGCACCCCAGTATCATCTGTTTTTATACAAGTCTTTAATGTAATTAAATCTATCAATCTATAAATAAACAAACATAAAAAAAATATTTTCCTGTCCTAAAGTCATACATGTATTTTCCCGTATTTTTAAAGTTTTGCTTTTAATATTTAGGTTCTGACCTGTTAATTTATTTACAATTTGTTCTTGAGTGTGGTATGGTGTCCTAGCTGTTGATTAGAAATGTCCCGGGGCATGCTTAACAGACTGAGCCACCCAGATGCCCCAAAACTATAAAACTCTCAAAAGAAAACACCATGACCTTGGCTAGGCAAAGATTACTTACACATGACACCAAAACAGTAAGTGGTAACAAAAAAAGATAAACTGGACTTTATGAAAATTAAAAAGTTTTGCCCTTCAAAACACACTAATTAACAAAGCGCAAGATAAGGGATGCCTGGCCAGCTCAGTTGGTAGAACACGCAACTAACTCTTGATTTCAGGTCATGAGTCCGAGCCCTATTTTGGGTGTAGAGTTTAGTTGGGGGGGGGGGGGGGAAAGAGCATCCAAGATAAGCCATAAACCGGGAGAAAAATATTTGCAAAACAAATATCTGATAAAGGACTTGTATCTAGAATATATAAAGAATTCTTCCAACTCAATAAGACAACACAATTTTAAGAAGAGCTATTTGAAATGAAGCTGAAGATATCACGAGACTATATGCAGTGATGTGCTTGTAAATGTTCAACAATTGGCTTCCCGGATACCCTGCCCCATCAAAAGGCCCTGGATTTGTAGTTTTTCCTTATTTCCACGGTATTAACATATTCCTGCCTTCACCAATACTACACTACCAACATAACAGTGCTGAAGGTAGGGGTGGGAAAAGATGTGCAGTAGTATAGCTTTATACAGTATTTCCCCTACACAGTTACAATACACATAATTGGGCATAGATTACCAGTAGGTTATGAAATAATTAGGGAATGATGAGTTTTAAATATATTTGTTTACAAAATAATTTATGGTCACCAATGTAGACATCAACTCATTATTCTAAAAACTGAAAAACAGAAGAAGCAATTTATCCTGCTTCACCTGTATAAACTATATCTCAGAATAACCAGAGTTGGTAGGGAAAAGTTCTTAATAGACTCATTCTGGCTAATAAAGGAAAAACAAGAAAATCACCATTTTGCAGTCCTTAAGGTAATAATTGTTGAAAACAATCATCAGTGGATACTAAAATCATCAGGCTTAATAAAAGACAGAAAACTTGATAAGATCAGCCTGAATGACCTGACCAATCTTAGCTCACTAAAAATAAGAAACCCAGAAAAGCACTTCCTGGTAGGATTTAAAATATGACAATAGCTATTTGGTCTCAGCTGGTGACATACCATCTAGACTAAGGAAGACCTGGAAACTTCAGGACCATGTGAACTGCGTCAGCAAACACCAGAAGCACCCAGGAGGCCAGGGTGATGCTGGTGGCATGACCACAGGATCCACTTCAACAAGTATCACTGAAGTTA
The DNA here is from genome assembly GCF_023721935.1 of Panthera uncia. NCBI lineage: Eukaryota > Metazoa > Chordata > Mammalia > Carnivora > Felidae > Panthera > Panthera uncia. The sequence goes on along the minus strand of NC_064818.1, from coordinate 52,685,734 downwards.
CTTTGGGAAAGTTGGAATGAGGCATTACCACTTACAGAGGAACCAGAGCCTCTGCCCACCTATCAACCCTGATAAATGCTCCCCAAAACAAGACTGGAGCTGATTCTACCATTGATGAAATGAAATTGGGCTGCAAACATCCGGGAAAGAGAAAGTTCCCAAAACAATCTGTCATCATGAAGGCTAAACTCTTCAGCGGAAGAGTGGAGAAGGTTAAGGGTGTCTATGTGGGGGAGCCTGGTAGCTTAAAACCAGGTGGAGGGAGCTCATTAAATGCTAACAGGTGCTTTTCTCAAAGAGAGAAAGAACAAAGTATTACAAAGTATTCATAAGAAACAGAACCTAGATCTAATTAAGCCTATAGAGCTATTTACATAGCTATTTATCACTTTTCTGAAAATAAGTAGATTGAGGAACAAATCAACGAACACAAAAGGGGTTAAAAAAATCAGCCAATTTCAAAATATAGGTCATTTTATAGGACAACCCACTTTTCCTCTATGACATGCAACAATGAAAGTGAGAAGGATGTTACAGAAGAGTCATAACAATGAAATTTAGATCCTGATTCAAACTGTAAAAAAGGATTTGAGACAACTGGGGAAATCTGAATATGGCCTGGGTAGTAGAGGATATCAAGGTTTTAGTGCCAATTCTCTTAAATGTAATGACATAGTGGCTACATTTAAAGACCTGCTCTTCCCAGTAAAAGATGCCTGAGTAAAATGCCTGGGTAAAATGTCATGATTTTAAGATTCTGACAAAAGAGAATCAAAATGAAAAAAGACTAGTTAAATGTTGTGGACTATTGTGGCTGAATCAATTACATATAGGGGTACGTTAAGTATTACTATTCTCTCTTCTTACATGTCTGTTTCAGTTTCCAGTAAAAGAAAAATAAAAGGTTACTTGCCAATGAGATCACTTCGATCTAGCAACAACTCCAAATCTTTATCGCTAATGACCTTCTCTCTTGATCCTTTTACTTCTCTATAAGAAAACAAAATATTCAAGTCCATATGATAAATCAAAACTATGAATTACATTTTTTTAAATTAAAATATCTTACCTTTCATAATCTCTAGATTTTAATAATTCCATTAATTCCTTAGGGTCTAAGAAGTTCTTAGATTGATTTAATCCAGACTGACCACCTTTGAAATGATCTAGAAAAAAATTTTTCAAGAAAATCAAAACATTGAAAATTGCCTTTAAAACCAAAATATACTACATTATAAACCAATCAGAATGGTGTATGTTAAAAAGTATAGGCAAAGTCAAGTGGTGATAAGGAGAAAAGTAATCACAGCTCTCATACTTTGCTAGTAGAAATGTAAAATGGTATGTCTGCTTGGAGAAAAAATTCAGCAGGTTCCTGTAAGTAAACATGCACCCATCCAAAGACCAAGAACAAACAAATGCATGTGTCCACAAACACTTGTACAAGAACAGCTTATTCAGAAAAACCAAGATCTGAAAAACAACTTAAATGTCAACCAACAAAAGAATGGACAAACTATTAACTTCTAATATAACATAAGTGAATCTCAAAATGTTCTGCTGAACAAAAGTAGTAGCTACATACATACAAATGAATCCACATAAAGGAAAAACTAATCTGTGTCACAAAAATCAGAACAATGGCTGCTTTCTGGTGAGGAACAAGAGAGCATGGAAAATGACTGGTGTAGGGGAAAATGGTTTTGGATGATGGAACTGTTTACCTTGACCTAGAGGATAGTTACACTGTGTGTATTCATTTATCAAAATTCATCAACCTGTACATTTAAGATCTGGTTATTTTACTGTATCCATATTATACCTCAATAAAACACTGACAGTATTTTAAAAATTCTTTTCAAATTGTTCTTTGAAATTAATTTCTCAAAATACTGAAAACAGACTTGGGAAAATAAAACTAGACAAATTTTACTGAATTTAAACTATATTCAATAAAGAAAATATATTTCATCATTCAAATTCCTAAAGCAGCACAGGTGAAAAAATTTTAATTTGCACAAAATCTTCTTAGAAAAGTTCTTTTTTCCTCCAATTTAATTCCAACTACAATCTGAATGTTCCATGAAGTCAAATTAAAGATTTCTAAAACCTAACCTCAATGTCAGATACACTGGAGGAAGTATTTGCAAGTAGAGAGCAAGAAGAAAAGTAGCATAAAATAAACTAATAGTGATTTTTGACATTATGTTCCCATTACTCTAGGCTTCACAACTTAACAGATGTTTTCAACTTTTGTGATGTAGCCATGAAGACAATTTTTCCAAACAGATTTTCATACTGACTGAATAAAAGCAGAAACTTCTCCAAGGAATCTTAGGGAACAGAATATAAAATGCCAATGCCTCACCTACTTCACTTCCCCTACTTCTCACAATCTAAAACACTGTATTTTAAAGATTATATTTGAAACAATGAAAAGGACATTCTAGAGCCACATATTTTTTGAAATAGCAAGTTCAATCAAGTAAATAGTTTTTATAGCACTACTTCAATGTATCCTTAATATTCTAAAAAAAATTTTCTTTAATGTTTATTTATTTTTGAGAGAGAGAGAGAGAATCAGAGACAGAGACAGAGCATGAGCAGGGGAGGGGCACAGAATCTGAAGCAGGCTCCAGGCTCTGAGCTGTCAGCACAGAGTTGAACACAGGGCTCAAACTCATGAACCATGAGATCATGACCTGAGCTGAAGTCAGATGCTCAACTAACTGAGCCACCCAGGCACCCCGATATTCTAATACTTAATATACTGAACTTCCAAGAGGCTTAAAACTTCCTTAAAGCCTTTCGACAGGCAAATCTCTTATCAAGAATAAGCATTAACATCATGTCAGAGATTAGGATATGGCGTTTTAAAAGTGTCCTGGATAGGGGTTTCCTTGCCCCTCTGCTCCTCATCTAGACACTAATGTTTTTCCTTTGTGTTTATGGTTACACCAATCCAGTTTAGGTCTTTACAGCTACAAATTCCCCACTGCTTACTAAAATCCTAATCAAGCTGTACTTATTTATACATTTTTTTATTTTACAGAAAGAGCATGCGCACAGGTGGGTGGGGGAGAGGGGCAGTAGGAGAGACAGCCTAAACAGGTTCCACTCTCAGCACAGAGCCTGACATGGGGCTTACTCCCATGGCCCTGGGATTATGACCTGAGCCGAAATCAAGAGTTGGAGGCTCCAATGACTGAGCCACGTAATCGCCCCCGTACTAATTTCTTTTATAAAGAAATCAGTGGGGCACCTGGCTGGCTCAGTCAGTGGAGCATGCAACTCTTGATCTTGGGGTTGTGAGTTAAAGTCCCACACTGGGTGTGAGATTACTTAAAAATAAAATCTTTCAGGGGCGCCTGAGACGCTCAGTCAGTTAAGCGTCCAACTCCTGGTTTTGGCTCATGTTATGATCTCACAGTTTATGGGACTGAGCCTCACACTGGGCTTTACGCTGACAGTGCTACTTGGGATTCTCTCTCTCTCTGCCCTTCACCTGCTCATGCTCTTTCTCGCCCTCAAAATAAATAAATACACTTAAAAAAAATCTTCAAAAATATAATAAGGAAAATATCAGTAACAAAATTCCACAACACACAACAGGCAACTGAAACAAAAAAGTACTACAAAGTATTATTTACTTTTGTGGATGATCAACTTTTCCAGTTTTCTTTTAGCAGCTGCTCTTTCCACAATTTTCTGATCAATAGTATTTGCTGTGACAAGACGATATACAACAACGGGCTTTGTCTGACCAATTCTATGACATCTATCCTGGGCCTGAAGATCAGATTGGGGATTCTTAGAGTAAAAAGAAAAATAACATTTAACAGTTGAATATTAAAGTTACTTAAACTCATACTATGTGGGTAAAGTCACATGCATGCATGATCCAATCAGAATCTTTTAAATAGTGTCTTAAACTCATTGTAGATCTCTAGAATGACTTCAATGATAAAACATGTTCAAGTCTTTACACATAGGGTACTTGATAATGATTTTTGTTTTAAAATGGGATACCTTTTCAAAATAAAATTGCAAAGCATACAATGAAAGATAAAAAAAAATTCAGAATGGAAATATAATCAGCATATTGCTATACTTTTGACTTACCCAATCACTATCATAAATGATAACTGTATCTGCTGCAGTCAAATTAATGCCCAGGCCACCAGCTCGTGTACTGACTAAGAAGATAAACACCTCTGGATCTGTGTTGAAGCTGTGCATCTAAAAGCAAAAAAGGGTACAGACCCAAGGAATTAAGAAATTATTACTGCCTGGAACATGGATATGGTGTTGCATGTGGAACAACCATCTTATAACCATGTGTTTATAGCAAAGGCAGGGGGGGAAGGCAATGCCAAGGGATATAATAAGCCAGCATTCTCTAAACTAGGTATGAATTCTTCATTACCTACAGGATTTTTAATGTGGAGTAAAAAAATAACGAAAACCCCAGAAGTCATTACAGTTGAAAAAGACAGGGCACCTGGGTGGCTCAGTTCGTTAAGTGTCTGACTTTGGCTTGGGTCATGATCTCACAGCTTGTGGGTTCGAGCCCCATGTCAGGCTGTGCGCTGACAGCTCAGAGCCTGGATGGAGTCTGCTACGGATTCTGTGTCTCCCTCTCTCTCTGCCCCTCCCCTGCTCATGCTCCGTCTCTCTTGCAAAAATAAACATTAAAAAAAATTTTTTTTAAAAAGCTGAAAAAGACTAATTTGCTCGAAAGAGGTAAAATTATCAAAGACTTCCTTCCCACAAAATAAATAATTGTAAGCATATCCACTGCCCAAATTAAGATAATAAACCAGGGACTTTAAGAAGCACTCTTATCAATTTGATCTTCAGAGGGGCTTGACACTGAGTTCAGTCAGGCCAGTCACACAGGTAGGTCATACCTATGTAACTAACCTTCAGTGGAAACCATGGACACCAAGGCTCAGATGAGCTTCCCTGGCTTACTTCACATGTGAGGTTACAAATTGTTCCTGAGAGAGCACCTGGGTGTCTCCAGTCGGTTAAGAGTCTGACTTCGGTTCAGGTCATAATCTTGCGGTTCGTGAGTTTGAGCCCTGCGTCAGGCTCTGTGCTGACAATTCTGAGCCTGGAGGCTGCTTCAGATTCTGTCTCCCTTTCTCTCTGCCCCACCCTCACTCATGTTCTCTCTCAAAAATAAACATTAAAAAAATTAAAAAACAAAACACCCAGGTGCCCCTGTTATCTCAATATTCTTACAGTGGTGGTGAAGTAGGATATTATGAAGTAAAGGTGGACCAAAAGACACATATAATTTAAGAATCATTAAGACTTAGCGGTGCCTGATTGGCTAAGTCAGTTAAGCATCCGACTTCGGCTCAGGTTGTAATCTCAGGGTTCGTGGGTCAAGCCTGACATCGGACTCTGTGTTGGCAGCCCAGAGCCTGGAGTCTGCTTCAGATTCTGTGTCTCCCTCTCTCTGTGTCCCTCCCACGCTTGTGCTCTGTCTCTCTCAAAAGCAAACATTAAAAAAAAAAAAATCATTAAGACTTATTATAACTAAAAAATGCTTAGGTTTTTGATCCTGTTACAAGGTTTTCAGTCTATCAACTTGTGGGTCTACTCTGAACATTACTTTAGAAATCAAGATATGAATTACAAAAAGGAATTTGATACGTATGACATAGTCTTACATTTTTTTCTCTCTCTGAATAAGACATGGATCCATCAAGCCTGCTGAAGTTGAAATTTCTAAAGTGGCAGTAATCCATCAAAATATCTAACATTCTTGTCATTTGTGAAAATAGCAGCACCTGAAATTTAAATATATCTTAGTATCTATTCTGATTAATAGGAAGTAATTAAATAACCAAAAATCCAATCAAAAGCACAACCTTGTGACCTCTGGATTTTAGTTCTGGCAGCATTCGATCCAAAATTAAGAATTTCCCAGAATTTGTTACCAACTCTTCATCAATCTTAAAAGCAGACAAAGAGGGACAACAGAAAAAATAGAATAATTATCAATAACTTTTGTCAAATAAAATCCAGATGAACAGTTCATTTTAATGACAAATAAGTCCCTATAAAACTAAAATTTTTAAAAATTGACCTTATTTATTTGATCTTTTTAAATAAGAAGATAGTTCTTTCTCAGGGAAAGACACACTCCAGAATTTAAAACCAATGATTTCACAAAAACAAAAATCAGTCTAAGTCCAACCTTGATCTATCCTTCCCACCCCTCTCCCAAAGGCTTTGTAATAAGAGAACTGTTAAGTTTAAACCTACTACACATGTTGAAGTTTTTCCTTTATAAATGTACTTTCAATAAAATATGAATATTACTGCTAGAATTCTCAATATAAATTAAACATAAGAGCTTATAAGCAACCTAAATATTGAAGAAAATTTTCACCTGGTGACTATTAATTTCCTCATCAGAGATTATCTTCTTCCTTACTTGAATGAAAAACTGTAAAGAAGTGGTTTGCAAATGGGGACAATTTTGCCCTCCATCCCAGGGTATATTTGGCAATATCTAGAGACATTTTAGGTTATCACAACTGGGGAAAACATATTTGGTATCCAGTGACCAGAGACTAGGGATAATGTTAAATGGCATATAGTTCACAGGCCAGCACCTTGTAAAAAAGATCTGGCCCCAAATGTCAATATTGTCAGGGATAAGAAACTCTACTGTGTAAGCTAGTGTGCAATAGGGTTATTGAGGATTACTAAAAACAGATTTATTTTAATACTATGCCATTTTTCCATCAAGTGCCCAAGAAAGTAATTTCATTCACCTAATCTGAATGCCCGTAACTTAGTAAACTTTTTGGTTCTGTGACTATCTGTTGAGATGTAGGTAATGAGCAGCCAGAATGATTTTGACAAGCTAAATACTAACTAAAAGGAATACTGAAAAGGTGACAACTATCTCTAATAGATAGCAAGTAAAACACAAAGTGGAAATAAATGGTATTAATAGCAAAACAAAACAAAACAAAACAAAACAAAACTACATCAATAAAACAAAAACTATTTTCACTATCACTCTAAATTTAGGGTGATTCTTAGTGTTCAGATAAAATATGTAAATAGAAATATTTCGCTTACATGTAGAAAGTGACTATCATTCTAACACTCAAAAAGTTCTTTCAATTTTGGGGGAGATGATCTTCACTTAACTGGAAGGATTACAATCTTTATATTTTAAGGATTACAATACTTAAGTAATAATCAAAAAAACCAAATGACACTTTCCTTCAATACAAAAAAGTTACAGAAATCAAAACAGTAAATTAAATGGTACTGACCTTAAACTCTTGTGTGACCGGGTCTATTGGGTATTCAATCAAATACGGATGATTACAGCATTTACGAAGGAGCATCATTATATTCTGCAGCTTCAGATTAACTTCAGACTCTAGAGGGATATTCGTTTCCACAACAGCTCTACCAAAAACACATAATCCACGAATGTGAGAAATACAAAAAGTATCACAGTTTAAAGGATACTTAAATTTATTTTAAACTCACACCTTTCTCGGTCTACTTCTGGCTGTATTTGACTGATCAATTTTTCCAATTCATTAGGGAAATCATCTATTTTGCTGTAATTTATTGACTTTCTGGAACGCCGTCTTGGTCGTCCAGTGGGACTTAGCTCAACTGTTTCTTTCTAAAAGTGAACAATTAAAAAGGAATATGTTTAAAAAGCTATACCCTTGAATTCTAAATATATACAAAGTGTGATAGAATACTTTCATGTACAAATGTTTTAAGACATATAGAAATAATAATTTTGTCTTTCATCATCAACTTTAGTGATTTCCAAAGGCATAAAATCAAGGATCCATAAACTTTCGCCAAGTGCAAATGTGGTCATATGAAGCCTAATTATTTTAACGTTTATGACAATATCTGAGAATTAGAGTAAATGCCTTCATATCTCCATGGAAAAAATTAAGGATGGGTAGAGCTGTTTTGAACTTATATGAAGGAATTTAATAACTTAGGGGCTCCACATATCTGCAATAGAGAGTATTTCTTTGGATTAGTATTAACAACACTGCAATGAAATTCCTCACAATAAGGAACAATATTAAATTCTGAATAGCTAAAAAGCCAGATCTTCCCTTTAATTATATAATAAAAATTGGGGAACAGTCTAATGGTTGTACAAAACAGAAATGTACAGACCCATAAATATTTTGAAAAGAAATGCATAGGTCCATAGCATATAGTAAAAAAATCTGGACATTTAAACAAAATCTAAGGATCTTTAACCTCCTATAAAGGGACTATGTGCTGTGTCTAGTTGGGAAATTCTTTTGGGAAATTCTTTTAGTATATTGTGTGCTTGATCAAATGTATTTCCAAGTCCATCACTCCACAGCATGACTAGGGTTAATCTGGGACAGGAATAAAAAATTTTAACAAACATTCCAGATAACGATAAAGCAACTGATACGTGAATCATCACCTGAACTTCAGTAGGATCACAGAATTACTAGGAGGTAACTTTTGCTACTGACCTTATGCCTTATACTCCAGTTAGAAATTCACCCTCTACAAGTCCTAAAAACAGGTGATAAGCTCCAAGGCTGAAATTAACCATAAAAATTTCAATGCCAACTGTCATTTACAGTTTAGTTCAAATCCACACTCTACCTCACTGCATCCAAACATGTTTGCAATTGTACGGTTCACAATGGCTGTGTAAAAGATCTCTTGTTTCTTTGAAAGCGGTGCATAAACAACTACTTCTCGCTTAGGAGGAACTTCAAGAGCAACATCAGATTTTAGTCTTCTCAGTAAAAAAGGTGTTAGAATCTAAAATTTAAACATGAATAAACACGTGAATATTAAGCATTTCCAAGTTTTCAAGGAATACTCTCTCCACAAACCTCTTTACCCTTCTTTCTCTTTTCTTCCTATATATATACTATCAAATCTTGAAAGGGGAGATAAAATATCTCCTTGAAATTTCCCCAAACCAGAACACATCCCAAACTCATGGTATTTATCCACAACATTCCAAAATTTAACTTTTTCAAAAACTCTTAATATTATCTTGAATATTTTAATAAGTAGAAAGAAGATGACATTTGTGCCTTTCAGAATTAAAGTGATAACCCACAACATTTACAGTGAGATTTTGGACTAGCATAAAACCAACACACCAACCAACCCAGAGATGTAGACGTAAGAGTTTCCTTCTGTAAGTTCTAAAATTTCAGGCTTGAAATTATTCTCATTCATCTTCCTACTGTGTGATGTCATGTGATTTTCACATTTATAAAACAACACAGAAGTAACAGGTAATTATACCATTATTAAATTGTTGAGAAGTCTTCAGAAGAATACATAAACTTGTTTAAATAATTTTGTATCCTTTATAGCCTTATCTTGAAATACACATTGATAACTCATTTACATAAAGTTCATTTTAGGGCTCTGTAGTTGAATATTCCATAGGTACAGAGTCAAATACAAGAAAGGCTTTAAAAGAGAGAATATTACTACCAGTTTAAGAAAAAAGTATCTGTAAATAAGCTGCTCAGAAACACATATACCAATTGCCAAGAAAAAAAAAAATACAAATGATTTGGTAGGGAAAGTATGATTTGGGATTTTATTGTTACTTTCAATTTTTGTACTGTTTCACATTTTTATCATGAATATGTATAAACTTTAAAATAAAAAAATTACCATGGATTTTGAATAAAATTGTCAATGCACAATTGAGAAGCTTTTTTGGGCTCTCATATGGAAATGACCAGGAGGCCTTTGACAGATTAATGTGTCTAAAGGAAACACAGGTAGGATTGGTGGAAACCACAGAAAACAGCAAAAATGGATCATGCAAAGTAAGTGAATTATGCAAATATTATTGGCGAACATTCATAAAAATCACCCACTTTCATTTTTTGGCTGACAAATATATCAGCAACCATAGGGGTAAAAGGAATATACATGAGTAGGGCAAACTTTTCACTTGAGTTCTGCTGTAAAGCCATGTGACATCTGGGGGTGAGGTAAGAGAAAAGGAGTTAAGTTAAATTTGAGGGGTCTTCATTTTTCCAAATCTCCTACAAAGGGTTGAACAAGTAATCTGTGGGGTTCCTTTTTTATTCCTAGTAGTCCATAGTAAGCATAATAAGACTAAGTCACACCTGGTGCAGCATATGCAATACATTCTGTTCTCGTTCTTTAGCAATAATATCTTCAGCAGTTTCTGAAAGACTAGTGATATCAAACCAAGATTCAAAGCTGTAAGAGAAAAAAGTGATTACAAGTTAACCTATTACATAAATCAATTGTATTAACATAATTATCACAAAGAACTTGCCAAAAAGCTATCATTTTATTCCAACTACTTAGAAGAAAGGAATTAATTTTAACTAAGAGCACATATTTGAGAAGACTAGAAAAATAAAGAAAGTAGTTAAATAACTGGCTTACCTACCTTTTCAAGTCATCGAATACATCTGGCAACAAAAAGTTCAGTAATGACCAAAGTTCTGATAAATTGTTTTGCAAGGGAGTACCAGTCAAAAGAAGTTTGTTATCTGCATTAAATCGTTTTAACTCCCTGATCAGACGGCATTTCATGTTTTTAATCCTGTGTCCTTCATCTACTATTAAGTATTTCCAATAGCAGTGCTAGAAAAGGAATTTAGGGAAAAACTTTATAATTATGATCTCACAATTTTTCCTACAAACAATTCTAAAAATAAAACCTCCTTATTAGGGATGGATGTTCAATCTTAACCAATGGCATTTCTGTATCTACTGAGGTGACCATGTTTTCCTTCGAGCTACTGAAAGGGTAAGTAAATTTCCTAAAACGGGTATATACTTGTGTTCCTACAATAGACCTCACTTGGCTATGAACTAATAATTAAAGTCCACCTGCTATTATATATTTAAAATTTCTCTATTCACATTCTTTAGGCAAAGCAATCTGTGGTTTCCCTGTGTAATACTTTGTCAGGTTTTGATTAGTATTAAACTAGATTCCTAAAAAAGAACTAAAAGCTTTTATTAGTTCCATATGCTCTGAAACATTAAATATCATTATAATTTTCATTCTTGAGGCATACATCTGAAACTGACACTTAATGTTATGGTGTTCTCGATTTTTTACATAATTATTGGTTTATTTAGGTTTCTCTTTCTTCTGGAGTCAGTTTTAGTAATTTGTATCTTCACAGAAAGCAATCCATCTACTTTCTTTTTTTTTTTTACATTTATTTATTTTTGAGAGAGAGAGACAGAGCACAAGCAGGGGAGGGGCAGAGAGAGAGGGAGACACAGAATCCACAGCAGGCTCCAGGCTCCGAGCTGTCAACACAGAGCCCGACGCGGGGCTCAAACCCACAGACCGCGAGATCATGACCTGAGCCAAAGTCAGACGCTTAACCGACTGAGCCACCCAGGCGCCCCTCATCTACTTTCATTAAGTTGTCATAAAAATTGTTTTAATTTCTCATTTTAAAAAACCTTGTAGGGGCATCTGGGTGGCTCAGTCAGGTTAAGCATTGGACTCTTTGATTTCAGCTCAGGTCATGATCTCAGGGTAGTGAGATTGGGCCCCTCATCAAGACTCTGCACTGGGCATGGAGCCTGCTTCTTAATATTCTCTCTCTCTCTCTCTCTCCCCCTCCCCTCCCCCCCCCCCCCCCCCCGCCCCTCTCCTTGGCTCCCTCTGTCAAATAACAAAAATTGACCATGAAAAAGAAAAAAAAAAAAAAGCCAAAACAACCCCCCAATTTTTTATTTCAAGCATTATAATCTCAAAGGAGAAAAAAAAAAACCCTTGTAAAAAAAAGCAAAACCAACAAAAACAAAAAATCTTACTCTCATTTTTATTATCTTTCTCTTTTATGTTGATTGGCAAACTTAAAGCTCATCTATTTTATTGCTTAAAAATACAGAAACATGAAATATTTCTGGGAAATATAAATACCAACTTGTCAAGTTTAAGTACCCTTGGATAACAGGATTGGCAGATTGGGGGAAGAGGATGAAATGGGGCATTTTTGCATTTCACTTCAATACATTTAAAGCAGAATAAAAATTTTTTTCAAATAATATTACAACTTTAAGAAAAACAAATTGGGACTTCTTTTGCTGGTAACATGACAAACCAGATAACCCGAATAATCTCTGTCAGACATCTGTCTTAAAAAACCCAAACATAAATAAATGAATATGCACAACAATCAGAAAACCCAATGCAACAAAAATGAGGGTTCTGAAAAATGAATTGCGTGAACAGATACTTCTGTTACCACTCAGCAATAGGAGCCCTGCACCCCCAAAGCGAAGATCCTTAAAATAATTTTAAGTTCAGCGAAAGAAAATTACAAAATTCTAGCCACTAGTGAATGGACTTGACAAGAAAGCTTATCTGTTTCAATATGGGTGGGATAGGGAGATCAAAATAATTAGAAAGGTCTTCACGTTATATTATTTAGTAGGAAACTGAACTTTCAAGAAACAATGTATAGTACAACCCTATATATAAATTATACTTATATGCTAAGAAAAATATTTATATAGCAGTAGCATTCTCAGAATTAAAATTGTTTTTGGGGTGCCCACATGGCTCAATTGGCTAAGCATCCAATTCTTGATTTTGGTTCAGGTAATGATCTCACAATTCGTGGGTTCAAGCCCTACGTCAGGCTCTGTGCAGACAGTGCAAAGTCTGCTTAGGATTCTCTCTCTCTCTGTTCCTCCCTGCTTGTGCTCTCAAAATAAATAAATAAGCTTAAAAAAAATAATAATTAAAATTGCTTTTAAGTCTGCATGCTTTTTTCTACAAGCAGTATTATTTTACTGTGAAGAAGTAACATAACTGCAATTCATATTCCAAATTTCCACTAGCACACAAGTCAATTTTTTTTTTAATGTTTATTTTTGAGAGAGAGGGAGACACAGAATCCGAAGCAGGCTCCAGATTCTAAGCTGTCAGCCCAGAGCCCAATGCGGGGCTTGAACCCACAAATCATGAGATCATGACCTAAGCCGAAGTCAAAAGCTCAACCGGCTGAGCCACCCAGGCGTCCCACTTAAAATCTGATCTATCAAACAGAGAAAGGAAAAACATAGTAAAGAACTATGTGAAATAGGTGAAAGAGTGATAAAGTATTTCATACCAAACATTGAACTGATGATAGAGGCAATGAGCAAAAGTTAATATTCCAACTGTATTAAAACTTGGGCACTAATTGGTAATGTTATGCCATATATCCAGAAGACAGTCTAAAATTAACTTGTCTTCATATATTGTATTCTTATTTAATTAAAATTAAATGGATAAGTAAGTACTATATACTTAAACCACATGTCAGACATGTCTGTAATACATTCACAGATTAGGTATGTCTACTTGATTCTAACGCACTAAGATGATATTATGGCTAAAGGCAAGGTACTATAGGCCTTAGTTTTCTTGTTAGAAGACTACAACCTTCAGCTCAATCTTTCTGTTAATATAAACCTCTAGTTTCTAAAACTAGAAACTGTAAAACACAATCTGACTTCCATTAGGGAAAAAAAAATTAAATGCTACTGGATGATAAGAAAGTGCGATCAACTAAGAAAAATATGGTTTATAAGTTACAAAGAATTCAATGTAAACAAATCATACCTGTAATGCATTTCGGTCTCTCATGGCTATTTCAAATGAAGTAATTACCACAGGATGAATCTGCAGGGTCCCTTTCCGCTTGTGAATATTCTTTACTAATTTTCGACGTTCCTGCTGGGTTCCATGATATAACATAGTAGGAATCTAGAAGATTTTACATTGGAACAAAATATAAGTATCAACAATTTGGAAAACAAAACATTAAAAATTTAGGAGAGAAAAAAAAGACAATTTAATTTAATCTTAGCTCTATTTCTCTATACCAAATGAGTCAATCACTTCTAATAAATTATTTTATTACTATAAGGGAATAAGGAAAAGCCATAAAAACAAATCAAGTTTAAAGCAAGGATATAGCTAAGATGACACATATATGGAAGGTAATCACAGTAAGAGAAATAAATTCTACCTAGGTCAGACTTAGGTGAATCAAATTTCCCAGTACACTCAAAATCATCCAAGCCACCCCCTGTTGGGTTCCACGTTGGTAGCACAGAGCCTGCTTGGGATTCTCTCCCTCCTTCTCTCTCTGCCCTTCCCCTGCTCGCGCTCTCTTGCTTGTTCTCTCTCTAAATAAACATTTAGAATTATTTTTGGCAAATATCCAAAATTATTAATACCTACTCTTTTCCATATACACTAAAAGTAGATTTTGCAGACATTTGAAAAATAACTTAAATAAGGGTGTGTGGCTGGCTCAGCCCGAGGAGTGTGCGACTCTTGATCTCAGGGTCATGAGTTGAAGCCCCAAGTTGGGTGTATAGATTAAATAAACTTAAAAACAAAACAAACAAACAAAAAAACCCACACAAAACCTCAAATAAGATGTAGTGTTTCTGTAGTGCAGAAATCAACATAAATAATTATAGTAACAGTTCTACAATTTAATTCAGGCAACAAAACAATAAAAATATTTGCAATGAAATGTATTCAACAAAAGGAAACATATCTTACGTCTGGTGTAAATCTTTGGAATTCAGCCATCCAGTTAGGAAGTGTAGATAAAGGTCCACAGACAAGAAAAGGTCCAGGTACTCCTCTCTGAATCATCAGTGCAATTGTAGCAATACACTGAACTGTCTTTCCCAATCCCATTTCATCTGCTAAAATGCCATTTATTCCATTTTCCCAAAGCATCTGGACAAAATAACACACACTGTATTTAAGTTGATATAAACACCTATTGAATTAGCAATAGTTTATTCTTTTTTACCCAAAAATAATTCTGATGAGACTGACACGTTCACGGTTAATAACACTTGTGAGAAGTCAGTTATCAAAGCCATAAAAGTGTTGGCAGTCTTGAATAAGACACCAAAAATTTAGTCTTGATGGATGGATAAATAAATTAGAAAATAAGTATTTACACACAAATGTTCATTGCATATTTAATAATGAAACTTGGAAGGAACAACTCAAGTTGTGTTACAGCACATTAACAGGTTATTATATAGAAATGAACCAGTATCTTGTATTAAAACTGAGAATTCATTACCCTAAGCCATTCCATGCCTTCCACTTGGTACCACCGCATCACTCCTCCCGTGAAGTGTTTTGGTTGTTGAAAGGGTACGGGCTGTCCGTTACATTTCCGAACTGGGTCAAAAAAGAATTTAGTATTCTGCCTAACCGTTTCAGACAATCTATTTTTAATCATACTATTTGAATCTTTGTTTTTCTGAAGGTCTTCTACACAGAGATTAGAAGAGGAGCTTTCATTCTGTAAAGAAAAAACTTTAATTAGGAGTTTGGTATATAATGCTACTACCCTCTATCAGAAAACCGAATAAACTTGGAGGGCCTAGGTGGCTCGGTCAGTTGAGTATCTGCCTCTTGATTTTGGCTCAGGTCATGATCTTGTGGTTTGTATTGAGTTTGAGACCCCTGTTGGGTTCCATGTTGGTACCACAGAGCCTGCTCGGGATTCTCTCCCTCCCTCTCTCTCTGCCCTTCCCCCGCTCCCGCTCTCTCGCTTGTTCTCTCTCTCTAAATAAACATTAAAAAAACTAATCAAAATTTACCCAGTCCCATAATCATTAAGTATGGAGAATTAAAACCGTTTGTTAATAAAACCCTAGAGATGCTACTTCCATTCTCCCATAAATGCAAAGCCACTGGAGAAAAAACAACTTCTGAAAATAACTCTTACAGATTATAGGCACACACTACTGAAATGACCTTCACAAATTATACCTCCCAAACCTCTAAAATGAGCTACTCAAAAATTTATTAAACTATTTTCTTCATAATTTCTTTCACTTTCTAAAGCAAAGATAATGGATAATGTCTGTAAAAAATAGGAAAGAAAAAAAAATTTCTTATCAAGGAAACATTTACTTCCATCCAAATACTTACTTTCACTGCAGAAAAAGGGGCAAAGTAAAGTTTAAGAACTCACTACATCACACTTAAGAGTATCAATTCATATGTAATGACACTCATTACCAACTTATGACTAATGACAGACTTTACTGGTTACCAATGTCCACCACAACTCTATTTTAAGAATAGGAAAACAAGGGGCACCTCAGTGGCTCAGCTGGTTAAGTGGCTGGCTCTTGATTTCAGCTCAGGTCATGATCACAGTGTTTACGTGGGATTGAGCCCCACATAGGGCTCTGTGCTGACAATGCAGAGCCTGCTTGGGATTCTCTCTCTCCTCTGATCCTCCCCCTTCTCTCTCTCTCTCAATAAAAATATTTAATAAAAAAGAATGTGAAAAGGATGACTGAGTCAATTCAAATGAAAAAAGTCTTATAAATGAGAACTCATAAATAATGCCACAACTGGATATTCAGCTAGAAAATTACAAACTGAGTTTCACTATTCCATATGTAAAACTGGTTTGCGATAAACATCACAATCAAATATCAAAACATCAAAACCAGAACCATCAAGCTTTTAGAAGAAAACAGAATTATCTTGTGACAGGCAAAAATTTCTTATATAAGACAAATAAATCACTAACCACCAAAAGGGAAAAAGTGATAAACTGAGCTACTCCAAAACTTAAAAGTTCTGTTTACTAAAAGATATCATTAAGAAAATGAGTAAACAAGCCATAGACTGAAAGACACAGTGTATAAATCTGACAAAGAATTTATACCTTATTATATAAACAACTCATGTATCAAGAAAAAAAGCAAATAACCCAACAAATGGGCAAAAGCTATGGGCAGAAACTTTGTAAAACATACAGCCATTAAGAACATGGAAATCCCATCAAGTAATTAAGAAAATGCAAAATAAAACCAGAATATTCATTTCACATTCAAGAAAATAGCTAAAATTAAAAGACTAATATGAATTGCTGGCAATAGCATGAACAGATACTTTTATACATTGCTGGTGAGAGTAAAATGCTGCTCATTCCAGGAAAGGATCTGTATTTCCTTATAAAGTTTAACACACATTTACGATATGACCCAGCAATTCCATTCCAGGTATTTACCCTAGAATATGAAAACATGTCCAAACAAAGACTTGTACATAAATTATCATGGCAGCCTTACTCATAAGTCACAAACTGGAAATAGTTCAAATGCCCACCAAGAGAACGGATAAAGAAATTTTAATATTCATTCAATGGAATGCTACTCAGCAATAAAAAAAAACTTCAACTAGTAATAAACTCAACAATACAAGTGAATATCAACTAGCTGAGTAAAAGCAGGAAATATAAGGCTATGTATTTAGATTTTATTTGTATGGAAACTAACCCATGATAAAGGTTAAAAAAAAAAAATCAGGCAGATTTAAAAAAAATGTTCATTTATTTATTTTGAGAAAGAGAGAACACCAGCGAGGGAGGGACAGAGAGGAGAGACAGAATCCCAAGCAGGCTCTGAGCTATTAGCATGGAGCCCGATGTGGGGCTCAATCCCACGACATGGAGATCATGACCTGAGCTGAAATGTAGAGTTGGAAGCTTACCAACTGAGCCACACAGGCACTCCAAAATTCAGGCAGATTTTTGACAGAAGTCAAAAAGCAGTTGCCTCTAAGTCTGGGGGTGGGGAAATGACTGGCAAGGGATACAAGGATCCTTCTTTCACGTGGAAAGATTCTAGAGCTTGATTTGGATGGTGGTTACCCAGATGTAAGTATTTGTCAAAATTCATCAGATTGAACATGACAGTAATATCCTTATTTATCATATATTATAAAATGAGGCCAAAACTCCATAGTACATCATACAAGATTTGATTGAACCCTTATCTTTAAAAATGCAACTAAGGGGTGTGTGGTTGGCTCAGTTAAGTGTCCGACTTTGGCTGAGTTGATCTCATGGTTCGAAGTTCGGGTCCTGCATAGGGCTGTCTGCTCTCAGCACAGAGCCTGCTTGGCATTCTCAGCAACCCTCGCTCCCCGCCCTGCCACACCCCTCCTCCACTCACATTTTCTTTTTCCCAAAAAAATAATACATTCCTGAAACCATTATTACATTAGGTTAACTAACTTGGATTTAAGTAAAATTAAAACATAAAAAAGTACAACTAGTATAAAAAATATGCTAAATCTTATTTACATTTAACATTAAGTTGTAATTGTATCATTAACTAATCCTTATGCTGAACAAAGCTTAAAAAAATGCACTTAAAAGATGTAAATTTGGGGCGCCTGGGTGGCGCAGTCGGTTAAGCGTCTGACTTCAGCCAGGTCACGATCTCGCGGTCCGTGAGTTCGAGCCCCGCGTCAGGCTCTGGGCTGATGGCTCGGAGCCTGGAGCCTGTTTCCGATTCTGTGTCTCCCTCTCTCTCTGCCCCTCCCCCGTTCATGCTCTGTCTCTCTCTGTCCCAAAAAAAAAAAAATTTAAAAAAAAAAAAAGATGTAAATTTGGTCAAAATTATGGTGGCCAAACAGAATAGCTCTCACTTATAATCATGTCATCAATTTTCCCAAGAACCTATTAATCTTTGATAGGTAAGTTAATTTTTATATCCCTCGGTGAACATTTTTTCATGTTAGAATTGTTTTTGCTTCCCTAAGAAATCTTGTAATGGAAGGTACCTGGATAGTGAATACTCAGGTAACAAGGAACCTCTCTACATAAAACAGGGGGTGGGGTAAGAATCAAACCTTCCCCAAAAGAACCAAAGACAATCTTTAAGGTCAGAAACAAGATTAAGACATCTCTCACAGCTTCTACAAGCGTGAAATATATACACATGGAATGCACATATCCATATGGTTATAGGCACTTGCATCATTATTGAACTCCCAAGGACCCATAAACTATTACTTACATGGCTCCTAAATTTAGTATATCTCATAAATCTCTTACCTCATTCTCCTTTTTATTTTTTTTAGCCACAGACAAAATTTCCTAGAACATTAGAAAACAAAAATAAAGTAACAATGCATGTGGTTCATTCATTTATTTATTCAACATTTATTCTGTTCTGACTTCATGCCAGGAAATGGGGATAAGGCTCTCAAGCTAATTAAAGTACAGAGGACTCAAACTGGTGGACCTCAGGCAAAATTAAGCCTATAGTGTCTCATAAAACTCTTTGCCTTAGTTAGCAACTCTTAAAAATTGGGGTATTTCCTCTTAAATTTTCAAGGTTTTTTGGTTTGTGTTTTAAATACAAGTTTATCTGAAGAGACTTTGGTCCAAATGCATACATGTCAATAATCCTCTAGTATAGGGGTTGGCAAACTCCAGCCTGTGGACAAACTCCAGCTGGCAACCTGATTTTGTAAATAAAGTTTAATTAGAACAAAGTCAAGCTCATTTGTTTAATTTGTGTAGGACTGCCCTCCAGGCTATAATGGCAAAGTTCGGCATTGAGTATTTACCCACTAAACTATTCAAAGCCAAAAACATTATCTATACCCTTACAGAAAAGGTTTTCTAAACTCTGCTCTAGAATCTGTATTGTGGTATTCTTGGTATTTAAAGATTCACTTCCAAATGTTTTATAGTTCCACCTCTTGCCCACTTTAGGCCTCTGTGGATAGACACCTGAGTCTGCAATCCTGAGCAAGAGGTAAGGCAAATAAGTTAAAATTACAGAATAGGGGCACCTGAATGGTTCTATTGGTCAAACATCTAACTCTTCATTTTGGCTGAGGTCACCATCTCATGGTTGTGGGATCAAGCCCTGAGTTGGGCTCTGTGCGGCATGGAGCCTGCTTGAGTTATTTTCACTCTTTTCCCTCTCCCTTTCCCCCTTGCTGCCCCTCCCCACTCTCCTTTTAAAAAAATTTCTAAAATAAAATAAAATATAAAAAAACAATTAAAGTGTTCTGATTTTTAAGTATTTACTAGATGCTAAGGGTATGAAGACAAGCAATACCTGAGTGCCACTTGGTGACTTAGGTGAGTATTACATCAAATTATCTGAAAAAGTTGTCATCAGGGCATAATCACTGAAGATAAAAGTTAGGGTTTCATTTCAAGAAGAGAATACCATGTGCAGAGGACAAAGGGGATGAAATAGCAGATACATTCAAGAAACTCTGAACGTATCTTAAATTTAAGATGCATAGGAGAATGATAGGACATATCAGTTAAGTGGCTGACACATACATACATATATACATGTCGATTTATGTGTGTCATGTGTATATGTAAAGTATTATGCAAGTATAGGAATTCATACCCTAAGGCTGAAGGGATATAGTGAACAGGCAGGAGAGTGGTCTTTTAAAATGACCAGCTAAGCTGAATCTTTTTGAACAATCTGTGAATGAATCAAAACATAAATATAATACCAGCTATGAACTATTGTTAAAAACTAAACCCCATAACTAACCTCCTGACTCTGCTTACCTCTAGCTTCATCTTTTACCACCTTTTCCTTTACAAACAAACTGGAAACAAATATGTATTTTCAAGTTCTTAAAATTTGCCAGGATCTCTCCTGCCTCTGGATGTTGGTCAAAGGTTATTCTCTCTTCCTAGAACACTTCTCTACTATCTTCCCTGTATTTTACTTTTCCCTATTAACTACCCTCAACCTCTGGATGATTTAACTTTTATCCTTCAAGTCTCAACTCAGATGTCACCTTCTAGAAGATTCTAAGAAGCTAACGCCTGAGTTTAGAGTCCTTCTATAGGCTCAACAGCACTCAATTATAATTGATTACTTTCTATATATTTCTCACTGGACATAGGCTAAGGCAAAGACAGTCTACTTTCCTTTACTAAGTGATCTTATCCATGTAGGACAACATCTGCCAACAGCCAATATGCCACCAACATTTGCTACATTAAAGTAACAGTTGTGACTGGCTAAACTATGATACATCTAAATAATAGTGTTTTTCAAACTGCAGGCCATGTTCCATAATCAATAAAATGGGTCCTGACCATTATTTTTAAAATGAAAGAAAAAAAAAAAAAAAGGAAAATACCAGAGTGCATCCCTAAAGTAAAGACAAATACTATGTGAAATTTTATATTTTAGGAAGATCCCAAGAGTTTGAATTTTAGGTTAAAGAAAAATGTAGTAGATAATACTGTTACAATTGTTTTTAATGTTAAGAATGTAACACATTAAAATATGCCTAAGGAATATTAAGGTTTGTCATAAATGAACATGTTTTTTAATTTCTATTTTATGAGGTCACAAGTAGGAAGGTAAAAAAGGATCTAGTTTTAAAAATGAGTATATGATGGGGAAGCTGGCTGGCTCAGTCAATGGAACATGCGACTCTTGATTTCAGGGTTGTGAACTCAAGCCCTACACTGGGTGTAGAGAGAATTTAAAAATAAAATCTTAAAAAAAAAAAAAAAAAAAAAAGTCAGTATATTTTAGTTCCCCTAAATTCCTTAACAAGGAACAAGAACAAAGTTCTGAAGATAAGGTCTTGAAGTTATAAGAAATTATAGTAACTTCTGATTAGGCCAAGCTCATGCTCCTTTAACAAACAGCAAGATGGTACCATCTTCTTGCCTGAAACAGTCCCTCAACAGTCTGAAAAACTTCCCGTAAGAGTCTGAAAAGCCAAATAAGTAACAGCAATCCATATAGCTTTAATGTGGTTCAAAATCCACAATGGGTTTTACTGAACACTGAATCTTATGTGCCCTCCCCACTTTTTTACCTCTTTTGACATGACCTCTGAAATATTGTATGATTCATCTTCTCTTCCTCTCTTCTTTCTCATAACTATTAAAAAAAATCATTTTATTTTTGATAGCAATGAAAGCAAAAATAAAAACACATGCTTCAAAAGCAGAAAAAGGAAGTTCACCTGGATTCTCTTCACTTGCATCAGTGGAATTTTTACCCTATAAAACAAGAATTTAAAATATTATTTTTCTAGGGACTTCTATGGTATTAAATATTAAAAGGCACTGATTAAGTAAATGTTTCTTGCAGTTGAACCACATCCACAACTCTTTACTATTACACTTACCACCATGTAACCTTTTTCTACATTTCCCTATTAAAAGTTGTTTGTAACCATATTCTTTTTCCTGCCAACTCTACTTTCCTTAATTTTTTTTCCATTTGAGAAATTTCTAAATTAAACATAGAAGACATTTTTATTTTGATATTACTACACACATCTTCTGTAACTGTAGGTCTATGCTAAAGATATTCAGTGGGTATGGTATGGAAGAACTACTCATTTTCAGTAAGATTTTTAAGCTAAATACAACTGAAAGCAGAAATAGAAGAGAATACTAGTTGAAAAAATATTAATGAGGGGAAACAGAGGAAAGGAAGAGATACTCAAAAATAAAGTTTCAAAATGAAAGTTGGAAAAGACAACCAAATGTAGGGAGAAAATATGTGTAAGAAATCAAAATTAACAAGGTAAATTTTATTTACTTATTTAATGTTAACTTCACACCACACATGGGGCTCAAACTCACAGCCCAAGATCAAGCTCTATCAACTAAGCCAATCAGGCACCCCAAGAAGGTAAATTTTAAAATAAAGTAAAAAGAAGATTAAAAAAAGAAAGTACCAAAAGGGATCTGTGAGATGGAAGAGGCAGAACTTAATGGTTGACACCTTTAGAAAACCCTGGTATAAAAAGTTAGCTAGGCAAAAGTGAACAATGGATTAAAACAACAGGTTGAAGAGTAGGGAGTAAATGATTAAGCAAATAAAATTATCTTAGGGGCGCCTGGGTGGCTCAACAGGTTAAGCATCTGACTCTTATCAGCTCAGGTCATAATCTCACAGTTTGGGGTTCAAACCCCACAATGGGCTCTGCGCTGACAGTCTGGAGCCTGCTTGGGATTCTGTCTCCCTCTCTCTCCGCCCTTCCGTGCTCACTATCTCTCTAAAAAAAAAATAACAAAATTAAGTAAATAAATAAATAAATACATAAATATTAAAAATTATCTTGTATCAATTTTCAAAAATTGCTTTTGTTGCAAAATTATCTATGATATACTTTAACATCACCAATGGTGATGAATAAAATGGACTTAAAGGTACCCTTATTGGCATTTTGATATTACCTGACCAAGCCAGATTAGTAAAGAAGTGTGGGGTATGAAACAAACTCCAACATTACTATTTATTGAATATGTAACTATCAGCAGGTTAGTGAATTCTCATTCTGTTCTATACAATAACTACAAATACTAGATTAGTGAACAACGAATCACTACTTCTGGAAGAAATACAAGCTCAGGCTCCTGCAAGCCTCTGGTCACAATTTCATCAACTGATCAACACATAACCCTGTTTTATGTGTGTTGCTATTTAAGGACATCTTATTTAACATAGATGTTGATTAACAGTGAACTCAGAGCCAACAGCACTATAATTCATGCCTGAAGGAAGTTTGTCGAATACACTTATTTTCTCCATAAGGCACATCATAGTCTTCTTGCATTAGAAACACTAGACGGCACTTCAGCACAATATGGCTGAGGGCCATTTTAACAGCAAAATCAACAAAACCCATCAAAATGAAAAAATCATGACATTAAATAAACCATGAAAAGGGCATTTGTTTATAGTAAGCTTAAGTAAGGCAGAGCACCACTGTGTTTAACTTCAGTTAGAAATTTGCGTGTTGGGAGACAAATTTTTTGCTATTCTGCACAGGAACAGGTCTACAAATGACCATGACCATGAAATCCCAAGTACTGATTTTGGAGTTAACAAATTTGAGCAAGTAGGCTAACTGGCAAATATGGAATCTGTGCATAATGAGGATGGACTGTACTTTATGCATTCAGCTTCTTTGTATGTAAAATGGGGAGAAGTACAGTACCTCTATCTAACAGAGCCTTTTGAGAATTAAAATAAACTTAGGGGCACCTGGATGGCTCAGTCAACGGAGCATGCAACTCCACAATGAGCATAGAGCTTACTTAAAAAAATAAATGCAAAGTTTAGAAATACATGACACATAGTAAGAACTCAATAAATGTTGCCTTCATTATTTCTCTTTTCACGAGTACAGCTGTTCTTCATACAATTCCCATCAGTACAGCATTAAACAGCCTCATATTAAAACATATTCCCCTCAAAAGACCACATCTAAAATTCAGGCCATCCCTGGGCCACCTGGGTGGCCCTGTCGGTTAGCATCTGACTTTGGCTCAGATCAAGATCTCGCGGTTTGTGAGTTCAGGCCCCACATTGGGTTCTGTGCTGACAGCGTGGAGCCTGGAGCCTGCTTCACATTCTGTGTCTCCTTCTCTCTCTGCCCCTCCCCCACTCACGCTCTGTCTCTCCCTCTCTTTCAAAAATAAACAAACATTAAAAAAAAATAAAAAAGTAAGATAAAATAAAATTCAGGCTATCCCTAAACAAATGCTCTCTTATCTGAAATGTTTATCTCTCCAATTTTGGCTCCATTGCTGTAGTCACACACAAGATACAAATTTAGATTATCATTATGGATGCAAGTTGACATGAGGAGGCTGGAGACATTAAGGAGAAAAGATTAGTAATCATTATAAGCACCAAAAGAGCTGGCCACTTATAAAAGTGAAATTTTGGCGTTATAAAAAACAGAATGAGAAACAAAAGGGTTATATTTAGCTGTCTTTCCATATCTAAATATACTGAGAAACATATTTTACATGTTTCTATGCAGCTCGTAACAAAGATAGGTTTTCAGAAGGTTAAAATAAAGTAGATGATCAATAAAGTCAGACTATAAAAGAGGGGTGCCTGGGTGGTTCAGAAGGTTGAGTGTCTAACTTTTGATTTTGGCTCAGGTCATGATCTCATGGTTCATGGGTTCGAGTCCCCATGCTTCGGATTCTCTCTCTCTGCCCCTACCTGACTTGTGTGCTCTCCCTTACTCAAAATAAATAAGTAAACTGAAAAGAAAAAAAAAAAAAAAAAAAGATTACAAAAGTATTTCTTCAATATTTAAGAATGCATACAGGAGTTTCCATCTTACTATATATTACCTTAGTAACTTTTAAAGATTCCTTTTTTCTTTCCAATTTCTCTTTCTTCTTCTGTTCCTGCAAGATAATGTTTTTAGTGTCACAAGCAGAAAGTGCAAAATCTAGAACACACACCTCAAAAAACATGTTCACAATGAAGAAACTATATAAAGATTTAAAAACAAGGGAGAATTTGCACTTCAAACCTTTACACAGCAATAGGGAACAGATTTCCTCTCCTGCCTGAAGGAACAGAAAGGCCAGGAAAGAGCCACCAGAAAGAAGCTGGTAGAACAATCTCTGTGCTCACAAGGAAACAGGAACAGTTCACACCCCTGTCAGGCAAAGTAAAAGGGCCTGCCAACATAGAAGGCATCAAGCAGAGTGCTCAGAAGAGGGGCCAAGTTATTTCTAGACTAAAAGCTATTCCATATACACCCTAACAAAGCTTTAAAACACAGACAAAAAAGGATTCAAACCATTCCCAAGAAGTGGATAGAAGATATTTTTCCTATAACTCATTAAGCATGAAACAACTCATTAAGTATGATTGTTTTATTCTCCTATACCTGTGTTTCATTTTACCATACAAAGGTTTAAAAAGCAATTCAACAAAGGAAAAAGAAGATTTAGCAAATACAGCAAAATCTTGACTGATAATTATGAGATGGGAATGATGGGAACAGGAAATTACTGTAGTCTTGATATTTGCAAATTTATAAATCTTCATACATTCTAGTGGGCAAAAATAATATATCTTACTAAGTGCAATGGGAAGACAAGAACAAGGTCAAGGGTACCAGGAGTGTGCTGATGGAAAAGGTGTCAGATAGCAATTTCATTTAAGATTGTTAGGGTAGGCTTCATTGGGAAAACATTTAAGCCAAGGCTTGAAGGTGATGATGAACTTAGCTATGCAGGTATCTATGAGAAGATGGTTCCAAGCACAAAACAGCCAGTGCAAAGCCCCCAAGGCAGGAAACACACCTGAAATGAGGTCTGAAAGGTAATGGGGTTGAGTGAGGCAACCAGACTTATGGTCTTGTGGGCCATTATTAAAACTTTGGTTTAAAGAAAAAAATTTTTTGGTTTTGTCATGATCAATGTAAACTAGAAAGCAGTGAAACATCATGAGGGTAGGGACACCAGGACAGGAGTAAGAAAGCACTAAACAAAAATAGTTTGCTCAATAAAATATCTTCAGGCGCAGGGTGGCTCAGTCGATTAAGCATCCAACTTCTGCTCAGGTCATGATCTCACAGTTTGTGGGTTTGAGCCCTACATTGGGCCCTGTGCTGGTAATTCAGACCTTGAAACCTGCTTCAGATTCTGTGTCTCCCTCTCTCTGCCCCTCCCCTGCTCACACTCTGTCTCTCTCAAAAATAAAGATTACAAAAAAAATAATCTTTCAAAAACAAAGACAAATGAAGAAATTTTCAGAAATATAAAAGCTAAAATAATAAATTACCAACAGAAAGTGCAAATGAATTTACAATGATGGGAAGTGGATCAGTGGTTATTTGGTGATGAAGACAGGAAGTGAAGGATGGGAAAAAATTCGAAAAGGGGCAGGAATTCAGCCATAAAAAAATAGAATTTTGCTATTTACAACAACATGGATGAACCTTGTGGGCACTATGCTAAGTGAAAGGATTCAGAGAACGACTAATACCACATAATCTAACATGTGGAATCTTTTTTTTTTTTTAATTTTTTTTTTTTCAACGTTTTTTATTTATTTTTGGGACAGAGAGAGACAGAGTATGAACGGGGGAGGGTCAGAGAGAGAGGGAGACACAGAATCTGAAACAGGCTCCAGGCTCTGAGCTGTCAGCCCAGAGCCTGACGCGGGGCTCGAACTCATGGACCGCGAGATCGTGACCTGGCTGAAGTCGGACGCTTAACCGACTGCGCCACCCAGGCGCCCCTAACGTGTGGAATCTTAAAAACAAAAACAAAAACAAAAACAAAAACCCTCCAAACTCATAGATACAAAGAACAGACTGATAGGTGGTGGTGGGAGGACCTTTTGACAGGTCAAAAGGTACAAGCATACAGTTATAAAATAAGTCAGCGGTATGTACTATATACAGCATGGTGACTATAGTTAGTAATATTCTACTGCATATTTAAAAGTTGCTAAGAGGGGCACTTGGGTGGCTCAGTTGGTTAAGCGTCCAACTTTGGCTCAGGTCATGATCTCATGGTTCAAGAGTTCAAGCCCTGTGTCAGTCTCTGTGCTGACAGCTCAGAGCCTGGAACCTGCTTCAGATTCTGTGTCTCCCTCTCTCTCAAAAATGAATAAACACTAAATATATATATATATATATATATATATATATATATATATTTATTTATTTATTTATTTAATTTTTTTTCCTCATAAGAAAAAAATTTTTTTAACTGTGTATGGTGACAGATGTTAACTAGATGTACTGTGGTGATCATTTCACAACATATACAAATATTGAATCATAACCTGAAACTAATGTTATATGTCAATTATACCTCAATAGAAAAAGGGGAGGGGTTTCTGAGTTGATGGTTATGTCATCACCTTATGGTCACTTTATGGGTGTATTCATGTTAAAACTTATAAAATTATACACTATAAAGGTGCAGTTTTGTGCGTATCAGTTATATCTCAATAAAGCAATTTTTCAAAAAAATGGACTGGGAAACAAAGTTCACAATTTCCATCATCCAAAAAATATGACTAGACAGGATAAAAATCAGTCAATAGGTAACAGAAAAAATAAATGGTGGTATATTCATATAATGGAATGCTCAGGAATAAAGAAACGGCCTGTATGAATAAACAAAATCTCAATATGCTGAGCTAAAGAAGACACAAAAAAAGTGCTTACCACATGGTTCTATTTATATAATATTCTAGAAAAAGCAATACTAACCTATAGTGACAGAAAACAGAAATCACATGGCCAGGCATGGGGATCGCTGAGACAAGAGAACTTCTTGGGGTGATGGAAATGTTCTTTATCTTGACTGTATTGGTGGTTACACAGGTGTATACAGTGGTCAAAACTCATCAAACAGTAAACTTAAAATGTGTGCAGTTTACTATACGTAATTTCTTTCTCAATAAAGCAGGTTTTTTTTTTTAATTTAAGGTACCAGTTATAATCAATCACGTACACATACCTCTAGTTGTTGCTGTTCCATTTTAGTCAATAAAAATTTGGAGTAGATATTGCTTTTTTCAAGCAAATGTTGAAGTCTACGGTACCGAATGTCCACGGACTCTCTATCCCAAGACATGCGAGCCTATCCAAAAAGAAAATTTCCATAATTATTAAGTTTTCTGACATATGTGATGTTTTTCATAAGATGAAAAAAAAAAAAAAAAAAAAAGTATAAATAAATGCTCTTCGGGTTTAATAGTTTTTCTGTTATTAATGGGGGGAAAAGATTTTTATAATTTTTACTTTAGTAAAAATGGTTTATTTTCCAAACCAAAAACTAGAACAAAGCTGAAAAAATTTGATTCCTGGGTTCAACATGCCATTTGGTATGATGCAGCTTGGATACCAAAATATTGAAATTTTAGACACTGGACATGTTTACTGGCATCTGCTGAATTGAGGGCCCATTTTTTAAACATATAAAATTAACACTAGAAAGTAAATATTTAATTCATAACACTAGAAAGTAAATATTTAATTCAAGTAGATTTAAGTTTTTAAACAATCAAATGACTTAAGGAAAGAACATTTTTAGATACCAGGTTTATTTGAAAGAACATTAGAATTAAAAACTCATTTCATTGTCTAGGAACTAGAACATCTATTCTTAGAATTTTAAAATTGTATGGCCGGGGTGGCTCAGTCAGTTAAGCATTGGACTCTTGATTTCAGCTCAGGTCATGATCTCATAGTGGTGAGCTGAGCCCTGCACTTGCAGAACATGCTAAGGATTCTCTCTCTCTCTCTCTCTCTCTCTCTCTCAAAACAAATAAATAAACTTTATATTTAAATAAACTTTAAAAACAAAAAAACAAACAAACAAATATATTACTGGGGTGGGTAGGTGTCTGGCTCAGTCAGTATATAGCATGTGACTCCTGATCTCAGGGTCGTGAGTTTGAGCCCCACACTGGGCCTAGAGATTACCTTAAAAAAAAAAAAAAGAACAACAACAAAAAGAAAAGAAAATCCTAAAATAAAAATTTTTTAAAAACTGCATTGTCAAAATATTTCAACATGCTAAATCTACTTATGATTTATCACAAGTTTCTCCTCCTTCCTCTTCAGTGTTTTGTTCCCCAGAGCTTTGCCATTCTTTTAGACTTTACTCTCCCCTACGCTTAGCTTTATCTTTTACTTCTGTATATCTTCAACTCACAAACCTGCTTTTCATACTACTTTTACACACCATTTATTTATTAAGTGATTTCTAAGTCTACAATAGTCTAGTGGCTGAGAAGGAATCCTCTCACACTGATCACTGATCATCCTTTATCACACTGATAAAGTTAAATATTTGAAAAAGAATACGAGAGGACACAAGATGGAAAACATAAAAGCAACAAATAAATACTACAGTTCGGTGGTCCACAAATTTTTTTCTGTAAACAGCCAAAGGGTAAATATTTAAATATTTAAGCATATGGCTTATAAATACTCAATTCTGCCTTTTGCACAAGAACAGACAATATGTAAACAAATGGGAAGGGTGATGTTCCAATAAAACTTTATTTACCTAAACAGGCACAATCCAGTTCATAATTTGTCAACCCAGTATGATCTCAATTAAAAAAAAAAAAAAAAAAAAAAAAGCACTAAGTGGGCTGAAGTGAGCCAAGAGTTGAAATCATCTACCAAAGCCAAATACATCCAAACCTTACAAACCAGCAGTTCTACTCCTGGCACAAAATGTGTGAGTAGAGTGAGTGAGTGAGAGAGAGCAGATACAGAAGCTGAGTTAGCATAACCTAACTAACTTTAATTTAATGGTTAAGGCCTGACCTTGTAATTTAGACATCATTGTGTATCGGCTTGTTTTTCCTAGATGTTCTATTATCTCTCTAGCTTTTCTTTTTTTTTTTTTCAACGTTTTTTACTTATTTTTGGGACAGAGAGAGACAGACAGAGCATGAACGGGGGAGGGGCAGAGAGAGGGAGACACAGAATCGGAAACAGGCTCCAGGCTCTGAGCCATCAGCCCAGAGCCCGACGCGGGGCTCGAACTCACGGACCGCGAGATCGTGACCTGGCTGAAGTCGGATGCTTAACCGACTGCGCCACCCAGGCGCCCCTCTAGCTTTTCTTTCAAAATACATTTTTCTATTACAAAAGCAATGACAATAAGATACCTAAAAAGAAATCCAATGAAAATAATAAATACACATTATAGAAAAATATTAAAAACAGACCCATAAAACAAACACCTGTTATTCTATCCATGAAGATAATCTGTTGACATCTTACAAAACTCTATTTTCAGTTCTTTCAGGACAGCCTTTCTTTTACTATTACCAATATATTACTGTGATTACAACAGGAAGTCAATGAATGAAACATATAAATTGGGAGATGAAATTACTTAGATTTTGAAAAAAATCTTAATTTTAAAAATTTGTTTTAAATTTTAATTAAACATTCTGGACTTAATTTAGATATATCTGCTACCTCAATCCTGTCCAGAATAAACTAGCACACATTTTTTTTAAGTAATTAAAGATTTAAGATAATATCATGTTATACTAATTTGTATATAATTAAGGAAACGAAATCAATGACTAACCTTTAAAACCTTTAAAATAACTCCATATTTCAAAATAATTTTGTAGTAAACCTTATCTACCATTACTGTTCTTTAGTAATTTTATTATATTAAAGTAAACTGTAGTTCCAGCTGTGGAAAGCAATGAGTGCCTGGCACGGAGAATCTCTCGATGACTAGAGTGAAAGAGTATGCCAATGGACACCAAGGGCATAAATTCCCCAGGGCCTACACTTCATTATCTCTCCCAACACCAACACCAGATTTGGGGGCATGGGGGTTGAGTTACATTTCATTCTCACCATAGAACTGTTTTCCTTTTGCCTAAGACTTACCCCAACTCTTACCTTTCCCCTCCCCCACTACATATACTTTAAGGCTACTCTTAAGTCTTAGACTAACAATGACTTCTTTCAAAAGGAAATGCAGGTGAAAAGCCAATGAAAATAACTGCAGCAAATCAATGTCAAAGCCATTCTCCACTCTTCACAAATCTTAAAATCTCCTAAAGCAAGGTAAATGCTTCTCATTAAGGAATTTAAGCAAGCTCTTCCTCTCTGAGGTACTTCTAAATATATGCCCATAAATATTGTGGGCATATATTCTTCTAAAAGAAAAAGAATCTTTATTTTTGTATAGTGAATTTTTTGTCCTCCAAAGACATGTAGACAGAAACTAATTCTTAGAATTTTCCCCATGGTCAAGTAGGGAATAACTTAGAAATGAAAACTATAAAAATTAATCAAATTCTATATTTATACATAAAGAGAAAATATAATAATAATAATAGATCATAATACTGCTAGCTTTTTGGCTATATTAGTATATTATATTAGCATAAGAACTGAAAAGAGCTATATACTTTATTCATGGAAGGACTAAAAGTGGATTAAAAACTGCTGTTTTAAGTTCTATGATGAAATACTGAAGAAATGCTACATTTACTGTACCTATCCCTCAACAATAACAACTCCAAAAATTTTGATTATAAAATGCTTGCTCAGAAAGTTAAAAATTTTACTGAAAGTATATGTCATTTGATTCTAGTTTAATCAGCAAATACTTATGGTACTATACATTTTGAGAGATCTTTCTATAAAATGTGAAAATGGGGCACCTGCCTGGCTCAGTAGGTGGAGCAGGGGACTCTTGATCTTGGGTTTTAAGTTCAAGTCCCATGTTAGGTGCAGAGATACTTAAATAAAAATCTTTCAAAAGAAAAATGTGAGTTTTCATCTCCTGAATTAATGCATGCTAGAAATGTATTCATTCTTACTGCATCTCATGATCTTTCTTCAAATAGTACTTCTTTACCCAAAAACCTTCATGAGTCACAAAACTGAAGATATACTACTCAAAATGAAGGCTTCATCGGGTGCCTGGGTGGCTCAGTCAGTTAGGCATCTGCCTCTTGGTTTCAGCTCAGGTCGTGATCTCAGGGTTCATGGATTCAAGCCCCGTGTAGGGCTCTGCACTGGCAGTGCGGAGCCTGCTTGGGGTTCTCTCTCTCTCTATCCCTCTGCCCATCCGCCCCTCATGCTCTATTTGAAAAAAAGAATGAAGGCTTTATCATTCTCATAATCTCTGAAGTTGATTCAATTCTGGACACTTGCCCCAGGATTCACCCTTTATAATTATCATCCTATTACATGGCTAGTAAGTACATATGTTTTATTTTATTTATATAATCTTATATATGCTGTGTAATAGAAAATATTCTTTACCACAGTTTGAAATTCAAGAACATTCACTGATTGCCTATTTGCTAGGTGCACAGCCTATGAAAACAAAACAGTAAGTGACATGCTTTCAATAAACAAAATGAGAATCAAGTGAGTAATGATAATACTGTGAAACAAAGTACTATGGAAATTCATACCATGAGGAAAGGTGGTTCACAGTCAACTTCCCAATTCTATTAAAGTTTCTTAACATTACCGTAACTGATTATGGTCAACTATGGGTGAGTAATAACAAAACTAGTATTACTGGAGTGAAAGTATAGCATGGTGGTTAAAAAGTGTGAATTCTGGAATCACATGGCCTACAAACAATCTTGGCTCTACCACTTACAAACTGTGGGACTTCCCCCTTTCCCCCACCCCCTCCACGCCTCAGTTTTCTCATCTGTAAAATGAGATGAAAACAGATCTACTTCATAGAATGCTTTAATAAAAATAGTTTATACTAGTAATTAAGCCATTAGGTTTAATAATATAATAACGTATTTAATAACCGTATCTAGTTTACAGTCACGTTGAAGATTCAATGGGGAAATACGTGTACAACATTCACAAGTGTTCACAGTGTCAGCAAAAGAAATCATTACTGTTGATATAAAATGGCAGAGAACCAATTGATTCATTAGTTGTCTTTGGGGTGCATTTCCCAATTTAAGTACTTTTGCAATTACATAGAGTTAATTAAACATTAGCGTATATTTCCTTAGGTATAGGGTCAAAAACAACAACTCTGAAGACAGCCAGAGTTCAAATTTGAGTTCACTGTTGTGTGACCCCCAACTGCCCCAGTTTCCTCATATGTAAATGGAGAGATACCAAAAGTACCTACAGCATCACAATATTCGGAGTGCGAAATAAATTATTACAAGAAAATCACTTCACTTGGTAGGCAGTACCTACCAGCTAGTGGCTATCAGTCCTTTTCTTGCACAGACAAGAATTAATAAGCAAGATGGCACTTTCTTACTGAAATATACTCGAGGATTGAATTTTCAGGAGGTTGAAAACTGCTTTCAGTAATCTACAAAACACACACCCCGTACAAGGAAACCACTGGCATAATAATCACTGAAAAAGTACACCCCATTTTTACCTAAAGAATCTTCCTTCGCATAGGTCCAAGAAAGCAAAAGGAAAACGGAAAGCAAGTTTATCCCTCGCGTGGAAAACGGCACTGAAATACCCCACTCAGAAACTCACTACCGGTTTTGGAAGAACGGCTACGGCTAAAGGAGCACCTTGAAACGCTCCACGGCCAAGACTACGTCTCACAGAAGCCTCTTTCAGAGCGCGAGCAAAGGTGTCTCACAGATAGCGTGCGTAAACATAGAGATAAACAACAAAGCCCGTTTGAAAGGGTCTGGAAGAAGCCGACCGAAGAACCAGACAAACCTCCGAGGAAGCGGACTACCGGCTTTAACGACGATGAACTTGAGTCCTAAAGTACCTTTTCTATCATCTTCCGCTCCCTCTCGAGTCCAGCAGCCTCGAGCTGTTCTTCCTCCTCCAGCATGGCTTGGGTAATCACGGCGGTCTCGGGCTCTTCAACCGGATCTGGAGCCAGGGACTCTATGAGGGGAGAAAGCTTTTCAACTGCAGTCTTTAAACATTGCCAGTTCACTGGGTCATTACCAGTTCACTCCCACGTTGAACAACCTTCCTGGATGCATTCGAGGCAAAAGCTGAAGACCCACGGGGACGCCAGCATCAGCTCTCTCAAGACATCCCAGGGTCTCCACAATGTCAACAAGTGGCCAGGACCCAGTTTACCAATCGGGATGCTCGGGGAAATGCAGCTCCCCTGTGTAAAATCTCCTATATCGTGCACATATGTGCAATTCCGGGCGCCCTCCACAGGCTCTGCACCTCCTTTCCTTTCCAGTCTCTGCCCGGAGTCCGCTCTACTCCCCAATCTCGGCTGCCGCCTCCATGCTGTCTCCCTCCCCGCGACCCGGACGCCGCCACCCGCGCCGGGAGAAAGGGTCTGCTTACCATCGCTGCTCGCGGGCCGCTGCGCCGGCATGGCTGACACACACTCCAAAACCGGGTCCTCTCCTCTCAGCGTCCGCAACGGAGCGCGCTAAAGTCTCTCGGCTGCCGCCTGCCCAGCCTCCTCGCCAAATCCCCGGCCAGGGAAAAACGCGCGCTTCTCCTTCGCGGGAAAACGCCATCATCTCGCGATACTTCGTGCTCCTCGCCCCGCCCCAGAACCGCGGCGGCACGAGATTTGGCGCAATTTAGTTTTCACCAGAACCCACCTGGGCGACGGTGAGTGTTTACGTAGAAGTCTTATCTCGGGAAAATAAGTTAGCTTTCTTTGTGACACTGGACGCGTCTGCCCACAGCGGAGGGCCCAGTTTCCTCACGTATTGGATGATGGCTTTGAATTACACAATACTTTAGTAGCGCTCTTATTTGCAAGGCACCTTCACATACTGGCTGATGTGATTAAATCGCGCCAACTCATGATCCTTTTGGTAGGAAATCTGTAGGAGTATTCAGGTAAGGATGTCAGAAACAAATATTGCCAATCTCGCCCTCCATCCTTCGTGCACAATGTACATTGTGGGTGAAAACTGCCCAGAGTGACCCAGAAGAGCGCTCCTTTGTGGGTGAGATGGGAGAGACAGGAAAGTAAGATTATGGCAGAGTTCAAGAAGGGTGTTTCTGAATAAGGAAGAACTGAATGTAGTGATAAGGTGAGTGGAGTGGCCAGTAGAAAAGACAGAAGATTCAAGAATTCAATAAGCCAGTCATTAGAATGGGTGCTTGAAAGGAGATACTGGACTTTTGTTGCTGGTTTTTTCTTCAGCCTATAATTCCACACTTTCTTGTCTGCAGTTCCTTTCAATAAATTGCTTGGCTCCCCTTCCCTTCTGGGAATTTGTGGTATACCTGCGTTACCACCTGTTTCCTTCATTTCTTACTCCAGACAACTTTAATGATTGTATTACTACAAAATTAAGTGCTTGCAACACACGTCCATCAAACCATCTTCAGCAACCTTCCTAACACTCTGAGATGAGATTATTTTTATTCCTACATTGTAGGTGAGAAATCTGATGCTCAGAAAAGACTGACTTGCCCAGAGGCCTATGGATAAAACGGGCCAAACCCAGGCCTTTTGACTCCTACTTCAGTATTAAGATAAAATATAGTTTTATCTTGATTAATCTCTTAATCTCTCGATTAATACTTATTCTTAAATCCTACCTCTAACCTAAGAAAATGGCTATCAGTCTCACTTAAGATTTTTGACTTCCCCGACCTATCCCCTAAAATTTCTTTCTCCCTTACTGTTGAAACTCAGCTTTTCACGGGGTTTTCCTCTAATGTATTAAAAATCTCTTCTTGTTCCTTCTTTTGAATTCAATTGTGGCCCAGCTCCCAAAATCTTTCCTCCATCTGTTGCTTTTCTGTATATATTCTGTACGGGTAGCATCTGCTGTTCAGGCTTCAATGATCAGCTCAAGGCTGACGACTTCCCTTCTGATTCCTAAGAGAGTAGGGAAGGTTTGTCCAAATGCACATGAGATGCAGTTCAAGGCAATTTCATCCGATTCTCAAAGTAAAGACATCTCATCTAACATCTGGCCCCACACTTGTTAATACAAGTGCACGGGTA
>NC_064818.1:52323009-52349635 GCF_023721935.1 Panthera uncia | reverse complement strand
AAGAAAGAAAGAAAGAAAGAAAGAAAGAAAGAAAGAAAGAAAGAAAGGCACCTGGGTGGCACAGTCGGTTAAGCGTCTGACTTCAGCTCAGGTCATGATCTCTCAGTTCATGAGTTCAAGCCCCGCATCAGGCTCTATGCTGACAGCTCCAAGCCTGGAGCCTGCTTCATATTCTGTGTCTCCCTCTTTCTTTGCCCCTCTCCTGCTCACGTTCTCTCTCCCTCAAAAATAAACAAACATTAAAAAAATTAAAAAAAAGAAAGTTGCCTGGGTTCACACAGACAGTAAGCGGTGGAACGGGGATTCTAATTCCAGTCTCAAGGCCAATGCTCTCATCCAAGCTGCCATTTTGTGCACGAAGTGAATGATGTCCTCTGGAACTGTGCAGTGTCTCTGTAACCTCCCACAGAGTGCAACAGTAGGTCGTCCAGGCTGACAAATGTGAAAGGGGCATGTAGGAATGGATCAATGGGGGAGAAAACTGGACAGGTAGGTTGTAGGGCCCCTTGTATGTGGCTAAGATGTCTGCACTCTATATGCTTGGCAACAAGGAGCTCCTAAAGAATGAAGAGCAGACAGCTACCTCTTGGTATTGTCACAGGGACAAGGAACGAATGTGAAAACCAAATGGATGAATGCCACCTTTGTTCACAGGTGTCACATAATTCCTCTGGGAAAAGATGCAACCCTACTATCCAAAGTAAGATTTTGGTTCTGCGTGGGTTTTTATTCGCAGAATATCCCTCATTGGCATAGATAACAGTTACTGACATTAGACTACACAATAGGTGTCTCGCCTTGTTTGGAATAAGAACGGTAACTAAGTCCCTGTGTCTGGTTTGAAATTCTGCTGGAATAACATTATGCTTCAAAACAGTGTGAGGTAAACATTTTTTATAACTGTTATGAGATGTTAATAAGGAAATCACAGTGTAATAAGCAATAAAAAATGTGCTTTGAAAAAAAGATAGTTTCATACCACACTTTCCATGGATTAGTCTGCTTATCTCATCCATTGGTGGGGGACCAAGCTTTTGAAACCCTAGTAGGGAAGCCCGCTTTGTGTTTATTCTGCAGTAGAGAGAATTAGTTTCAACTCACTTGCAGAAGTGGATTTCACAGGAAGGGATTTGACAAAGTTGTTAAACTCAGTGGAGGCAAAAGAGGAAAGCTAGGCTGATTAGGTATCTGAGCACTGTCATTTTGAAATTCATTCTGGCCCCCAGAGTATAAATACACTTCAGTATTTTTGTTAGGATTGCCAGAAAATCAGCAAGTGTTCACTTTCTTTGGCCAACAAAAGCATGACTCTCTGTGCAAAAATTTTCTGCGCATTTATAAACAAGAACATTTAGAAAATCCCCTCTTGCTGAGAGATATGACAACAGATATATTTAACTGTGCCATAAAATAAAGCAGATACTAAGAATACCAGTAGGTTCATCAAGCACAGGAAGAGTTTTTACGTCTCTATTCTGACACAAACTTATACATGTCTTCCTATCCCCCCAGAAACACCTTCCCTGTTCTGTGCTGACCTGATGAGCCATCAGCCAAGGTGTACCTTTGTTTTCTGTCAGACTTCTTGAAGCAAGTATTCCCAATGTATTATCTACATTTTCTCACCACTGTCCCCTGGTTTTCCACCCCTGCAGGCTATTGCTATGATGGTCTCCAAGTGACCCATGACCTCCCAGCCAAATCTAAGGCAAAACTTTCTCCCTCACAGAATCTCCCAGTTGAAAAGAGGCCACTGAATGATCTCAAATCTTTTGGCAAACTTGTTCTGTAAAGGACCTGATGATAAATATTTTAGGCTCTGTGAGCCATTCAATCTTGCTGCAACTACTCAATCCTTGCCATTACAGTGCCAAAGCAGCCACAGACAATATGTAAACTAATGAGTATGGCTGGGTTCCAGTAACATTTTATTTAGGGACAATGAAATTTGAATTGCATACCATTTTCATCTAATGTTACTTCACAAAATATTATTCTTCTTTTGATTTTTAAAAATTATTTTAAAAATGTAAAAAAAAAATTCTTAGCTCATAAACTCTATAAAAACAGGCGGTGGAATGGATTTGGCCCCTAGGCCATTGTTTGATCTAGGTCAACCTTCCAACCCAAACCAAGACTTTCTTCCCAGCTTTGCAGCCAATCAGCCAGGCTCTGTGTGAAACTTCTCCAGTTATAAGAGCCTCACTACCTCAGAGGCAGTCTGCTCTACAGCTGAGATGAGGTGATGACTCAGTTCTGCCTGCTAAAGTCACAAAAAATAAGTCAACCATGTTCGTGGTAACTCTTCAAATACTGAAAAGTACCTAGAAGTCTTCCATCTTGGCAAAACACACAGCCTTCCACTGTTGCTTGTACAACAACAGTTTTATTTCCTCTCTGCTCTGGTCTGTAGAAATACTTCTGCAAATCTGGCCTCAGACTACACTTCAGGTGTGCCCAGTTTAGGGGACAGGCTAATAATGCCACGCCATTCTGTGATCTGCTCACCATCGTGGACTCTCTACAGAGCACTCCTGAGCATCCCTGACTCAGGATAATGTGATACTCATCTTTGAAATTCTTCCCCCTTGGTCTTCATCGCCCATGCTGCCAGATTCTCATGTGATGTCCACATTCTTCTTCTCCCTGGATCCTTTTATCTGCCACAATAGTGGGTGTTACCAAAGCTTGATCCTTGGAGTCTGATCTCTCTCACACTTGACATCTTAGAAAACAGATGAAGTCTCATGGCTCAGCCATTCCTTCTACAGGGATTATTCTCAAATTGTATCTGTAGTTTCAGTCTCTTAGTACATGAGCTCCAGGTTCCCACCTCCCACAGCCTGGAGGGCATCCACTTAACGACCTTACTTTTTACCCTTATCCTAAAGCCTGCATGCCTCAAATCAAGTGTCTCCTCACAAGATAATGATAACAATGGTGATAAGAATAGAAATAACATTTGTTGAGCACCTACAACTGTGCTAAGCACTATCCTGAGCTAAGGATTCATTATCTTAAACTTTACAACAACCCATGAGGAAACTACTCTTAGCTCCCTTTTGTAAGTAGGGAAATAGGCACTATCCTGAGCTAAGGATTCATTATCTTAAACTTTACAACAACCCATGAGGAAACTACTCTTAGCTCCCTTTTGTAAGTAGGGAAATAGGCTCAGAGAAGCAAAGTAATTCAGCCAAATCCACTGTGCACAGAATCTGAACCCTTGTACATCTGAATCAAAGCATGTGCCCTTGACCACCACGGAGGGTCTTTGTTACTGCCCATATGATGTCACAGGTACCCCCATGTCTTCTAAACACCTGCCCAGAAAGCTTGAAGTCAGTCTTGACCCTTCCTTGCCTTCAGGCTTCCTACCAACCTAGTCGCTGTACTACCGAGTTTCTTTTGCTCAACAATCAGGAGATATTTTCCCCTTTTGCACTCACCAGCATCCTACACCAGGCTCCTCATCATCATCTCGTGATGGGTCTTCTTTCCTGGTATCATGCATGTTCTTGCCCAGAATATGTTTGATCAAGCTGGTTCTGTCACTTGAAAGCCCCTCCCTGCCATTCACCACTTTGCCATTCATTCATTTCACCCACCTTGGAACTGTCCAGACCTAACTGACACAGAACCCTCATCCTAGGGGGGAGGAGAGGAGGAAGGCTAGAATGTACGTTAACTGTCATGTAATTTAAATATTTCACATGTGTACTTCCTTCTCTGGCTCTTGAGGGATCTGTGGCTAAGCTGCTTTGGAAAGGCTGAGGCATTAGGGCCCAGACACACCTTCTCCCTTGTATGACAGACCCACCTACCTCTCCTACATGAGAGTTTCCCAAAGCATGTTCCATAATAGGTACCAGACACTCAGTATTCAAGTATGTTTGTGAAATACTGCATTCTGAGAGAGTCTCAATATATATTAGCATATTAAATGACCCAAGAAGTCCTGCAATGGAAAAAGACCCCCACCTTCGCTATCATTGTTTGCTCAACATACGGCATATGTGTTAAACCATTTTTCTACAGTTACATGCTGACATCCCCACAACTCACTTTGGGTGGTGCAGCACTGGTCTTTCTTGGTTACCCCCCAAATCCCTCAAACGACTAGCATTTTATTGCCCCATTTCTTTATTCATGGTATCTCTCATGATAAATGTTTATTGTGCAACTAGATGCATTGTTCTCTTTGTAAAGCAATATGACAAAGAGTTTGGGCTTTGGGGTCATAAAAGCCTGAGTTTCATCATGACTTAGCCACTTTCTAGTTACATGATATTGGGAAATTTATGTAGCCTTTCTGAATCTCAGTTTCCTTATTTTTTTTTTTTTTTAAGGCAATGATTCCCATCTATCAGGACTGTATGAAAGCTAAATGTGATTAGGTATGTAAAGTGTTTGGCACAGTGCCCAGGGCAACAATTAGCAATGGCTACATTAGTTATTAATTTCTCTATTGTCAGCACCATCTCCATCATCATCACCATCATAATCATCATCATCACCATCACCACCATCATCATCGTCATCATGACCATCATCTAAATAAATGGAAAAAAATTAGCCATCCTCAATTAGCTGTCAAATTAACCACATTTTTCTTTTCTTTTGAGAGGATAATTTGACTTGTATATCAAGGATGTGTCTTGGTTTTAGGAAGTTATTTCACAGAGTATCTCAAGTTTATACTGAGAGACAAAATAATAAACCTCTGGTAGATGATGGCAGAGTTAAGAAAATTCACATCTAAGTTAAGAACACTCTGCAAAGAGGGGATTAATGTGTAAGGCCAACCTAATGAGCAGTCTAATGATGTGTCATAGGGCTTCCTATTAATTCTTATTTGGTCTGACATTTGTACTAATAATTTGAATAAATACATATGAGATACGTATCAAGACTGAGTATGAAAAAAATTAATTAATAACCAAAAATTTTTTGACAGGCTTGAATGCCCAAAAAGATAAAACTTAGTAGAATTAAATATAAAAGATTACATGCATGCAAGAAAACAACACCCAAAACAACCTATGCACAGAGAAAAGATGAACTTGGCCATGTGCATGCTAAAAGTCTAGGGGTTTTAGTTGACCTTCAGGTGGGCTAATAATTAGACACAGCTTATAGAAAAAAAGTAATCAAATTAGTAGACATTCAGAGCAGGAGAATGACCTAATTAAGAGAGAGTCTTAGTGTTCAGAACAGACTAGGGGGCCTCATTTTTAAGAGGGATATTGAAAAATGCTATGTTTTGACAATATGGGGAATGTCCAGCCTCAAGAGAACCAAACAAAGGAAGATAATTTCTATTATTCTTCTGGGAACGACAGGTGGAATTTATAAGGAGGCATATTTCAGTTTGATTTAAGGAAGAATTTTAAAACAAAGTGAGCTCCATCAACATAACACGCTCATTAAAATGGACTGAACTCTGTCTTTGAAAGTTTTTAGCAAAATCTGGGTAAGAATCTGCAAGGGAGAGATTACTACATTTGGTGGATGACAGAGGTATGTAACATAACCTCTGAAACCTCATCAATAATAATGTTCAGAGTTGTGTCTGGCAAAAGCCTTCTCAACCTCCAAGGCTCTGAAGCCTTTGATCATCATCAAGGGCACTGCATCTGGTGCCCTCTCTCTTCCACTCTCATGGCACATACCGTCCTTGTCTGTCATGTGGCACGGAATCACACTAGTTTATTGAGTATTCTGTGCTAGGTGATTTTATATACATTATCTTGCTTAAATGTCCCAATAACCATGTGAAGATAAAATTATCCCATTTTACAGGTAAGAAATATGAAGCTAAAATCAGTTTTTGTCACTTACTTGCCCAGAGTCCTACAGTGAGTAAGTGACAGACCTGGACTCAAATCCAGACTTAGCAATAGAATCATACTCTTTCCACTAACCCATGGCACTTCTCTAAGCATGATCTTTCACATGGTAGCTAACGTTTTACACTACCCTTTTTTGGTGTATATTTATTCAATATTTTAGGTTTTATATGCCTTGAACTAGATTGTAAATTCCTCAAACGAAAGGCCATGTCTTGCTTTTTTTGGTGTATTTCTAATAAATAGCACGTATTACAGTAAACAACTGTCAACATCAACTAGCATAATGCATTCATAAATATTTATTGAGCATCTACTATATAGCTGGCACTTGGCAAAAAAACCCCAGACATACGGCAATAAACATGTTTGAAAAGTTTCTAAGGATAAAAGCAAACAAGCCAATGGCTTTCCTGACTTTTGAGCTGAGACAGGAGCAAGAGAAGACAGCAGCTGTGGTATGACCAGGGTAAGAGGGTCTTAGGCAGAAAGAATAGCAAATATGAAGGCCGTGTGGAGAAAACTAGCTCTGTGTGTCCAGGAACAGAATAAAGGTCAATGTGGCTAGACCAGAGTCAGAGAAAGGGGTGGCTGAGGTAAAGTTAAGGTGGAGAAGATGGGAAAAAGCATGCATGGTCTTGGCATTTTGGATTTTATTTCAAATGCAAAGGGAAAGCCATTGGGGGATTTTTAGCAGGGAGTGACCCGATCTGCTTTATGTTTATAAACGCTCACTCTGGCTGCTGGGTGGAGAACAGATTATACAGTATTCAAGCATGAAAGTAGTACTAAAGGTGAGTGCAATGGTGGCCAGTGGTGGCGGGTGACATGTTAAGGAGTGGTCCAATCCAGGATGTATTTTTAAGCAAAGCAAATGGGACTTGCTGATAGTTTGGATGTTAAGGGTTTGGGAAAAGAACAAATCTGGAATGACTCCTAAGTTATTAGCTTGAGCACCTGGGTAGATGCTAACATGGGGAAGATAGCGTGGGCAAGACAATGGGTAGTATATGAATGGAGGAGTGAGAAGTCAATACTGTAGTTCTATTTTGGCCACATTTGAGATGCCTTTTAGACACTGTTAGAATGTAAGTTTGTGAGGGCAGGGGCTTGGTGTGTCTTGGTCTGTGCTGTCTCCCCAGTGCATGAAACAGCACCTAGTATCTAAGTGTAAGTATATATAAGTATATCAATAAAATCTTGTTGAATGAAAAAAGCCAAGGGGAGGCATTGAGAAAGCGACTGGATTTATGAATGTTTAAATCTCTTGCGCAAATGTAGATTCTTGGCAAAGCATAAATACATTCCTCCTTGGCTCCTACATGTGCAGTAAAGATCTCTAGGAGAATGGTTTTTGAAAGAGCTGAATTAAATATCCTAATAGGGTCAGTTAATGCAGACCTGGAGAGAAGCTCAAAATCCTAGTCTCGAACTAAAACATGTCTGGCCTTCCTACGGTTTCAATGTCACTGAAGTGATATGTCTGATGGCAAAGAACGCTGGGCCTTGAGGTGACAGAGGGCTGCTTCTCTGAGTCATTTTTACTATTTGTGAGAATAATAATAATTAACAACAACAAGAACAATATGTCTCAAATATGTCAAAATTCTTATTTGCCTATTTGTCAATTTCCATTGCATTCATTATTATTTCTATCAGTCCCAGGACTGAAGCACTGACTTGATGCCTGCTTTAAACAGAATAAAACAGGCCCCCACCAGTCAATTGGCAGTTCTCATTTTGGGCTGGTTAAATCCTAGACACATGATGGGAGCTTTAAGGAGAGTAACTTAAGAGAATACAAATATCCAGTCATAGTAACAAAATAGTTTGAATATTTAATATTTCAAAACCAAGTTCTGCACTGCAGCATGAGTACTGAAGAATGAAAAAAAAATGCAGAAAGAAGAAAGGAAGGAAGGAGGGAAAGAGAAAACAAGCAAGTAAGCCACCACATTTACTTAAAATTTACTTTGGACAACTCTCCACTCTCTGCACTAATGGATGATCCCAAAGACAGGAATCACTGTCCCCCTGTTTGTTTTGGGATACAGCTTTGTTCTTCTCTTTGAATTCCAGTGGGACTCATGGTGTAGAGCAGTGATTCTCAACCATTGGTGACAGCTTTTGAAAAACACAGATCACCGAGCTCACCATGTATCCATGGAGTCAGAAACTCCTGGGAGCAGGCTACAAACATGTATATATTTTAAAAATATTCTGATGCCCTTGCCTTCATTTGGCTAATCAGTGAAAAACACTGTTCATGGGAATCACATGAGACGTTTGAAGAATGAGCGCAGGCATGGAAGTCCTGATTCCAAGGTACACGGCAGCCTTCCTCCACCACTTCTCCTGTTGTCCTAAGATTGAGCATAGCTTCCCTTCTTCCTGGTCCTTTGGAAGTACACATGGACTTCAGGACTTAAAATTTTGAATTTCAAAAGCCATCTCTATTGGGGCATAGGTTTCATGCAAAATAGAAGTAGACAGTGAGAGAAAAATACAACAGAGAGGTGTGGTCAAGAGAGGGAGATAAAGAAATAAAGTAATAATTTTGTTTTGTTTTGTTTTGTTTTGGTATCCTACATTCTCAGGCACGAGAGGAAAGGAAGTTTAAAAGCCAAAGACCTGAAATCCCCCTTCTGCCTGATCCTGTAGAGATGACAACTGATCCTAATGTTCTTCTGGGACAATATTCTCAAACACCTCGAGATGCAATTATCTTCCCCCTCTCTAGGACCGCAGCCTCTCAATTCAGAGATGCCACATTTTCAATATCAGGAAGTGAGCCCATGCGTTAAAGTCAACAAAGACGTCAAATTCATTATACATGCTGAAATCATAAAGAATATTTTGAGTCCTCCTATAAAGAAAATGGCTTTTATCAGAGTAAGAGAACCAAGTTGAGGAAAAAATGCTCCTTCAGCTTTTGATTTAATAGCACAAGATAGACGATCCAAGAACAC
The DNA here is from genome assembly GCF_023721935.1 of Panthera uncia. NCBI lineage: Eukaryota > Metazoa > Chordata > Mammalia > Carnivora > Felidae > Panthera > Panthera uncia. Next base: position 52,340,817 of record NC_064818.1, on the reverse strand, counting down.
TGGCTCTGGAAGCCAGATCATCTGGATTCAAATCCTAGCTCTAAAAACTGAAGGTCATTTAATCAGCCTCTCTGTGCCTCAGTTTTCTCATCTGTTAACTGGAGAGATCATTATAAAAGAAATGGGATCTACTATTATTGTCAGTTATCTTAGTTTTAGAGTTTTGTTTTTGTTTTTTTTTTTAAATATATATTTTTAAATGTTTATTTTCGAGACAGAGAGAGACGAAGCATGAACGGGGGAGGGTCAGGGAGAGGGAGACACAGAATCTGAAACAGGTTCCAGGCTCTGAGCTGTCAGCACAGAGCCTGACGCAGGGCTCGAACTCACGGACTGCGAGATCATGACCTGAGCCGAAGTCGGCCGCTTAACCGACTGAGCCACCCAGGCGCCCGTTTTTGTTTTTTTTTGTAACCAACACTGAACCATTTGTGTCTTAGGTCCTCAATGCTTTACACATATCATCTCTCTGTATACTCACATAACCCATTTGAGGTAGGTACTATTATTATCTTCATCTAAAGATAGGGTAGGGATTAGGTAGTTAGCTTGAGGTTATGTATCTGGAAATGGTGGATTAGAACCCAGCAGGCTGACCCTACAGTTGCACCCTGACTGATGATGTGCTGTGATGCCCCTCCTCATTCTGAGCCCTGTTATTCACTGAGAGTCACTGAGTAGAATCCTGGAGTGCTGATTTCAAGAACTGCCCAGCACAATTTGCTGCCAGTCTCCAGGAAGATTAGCCTCCTACTAATAACCTTGTTCTTAGAATACTGCCTTACACAGCTGAGTCTTTGTGGTTTAATTGTCTACTGTATTTTTTGGTTCAGAAATTTCTGGACTACTATTTCTGTTAACTCAGGAAGGTATGGTGAAATGTTCTGGAGAATGAATATAGTGTCTAATTTTGGAGATGCCTCTGGGGAGATGTGCTTTCCCAAAGGGAAATCTGGTTTTCCACAGTGACCTGAAATTTCCCTTACCCTTAAGGGACTTTATTAGCAATCCACCCCAAGAATATTCGGATATGAGGAATAAATTTGTATAGCAGCCATAAACAGATGATTTACTTGGTTGTCTGCATAAAAGGGGGAGAGGAATCTTTGAGAGGAACTTTTTCTAACATGATTGAATATACAAATTAAAAAATAGTATTTTTTCCAAAATATTTCAAGTGAAGGATACCCTTGGGCATGAAGACACTCCCCCATCAATCCCCACCATTATCATATGTCATGCATTTTCCTTACTGTGCAGAAACGGTCTTTCCTTGGCTATGACCAAACATACTTTTAGATGTTGGGACATGCCAAAGTGATCATCACTTATGAAGGATTCTGGCTGAAAGGACCCAGGCCGAAACAACTGTACTCTGGCCAGATGGTTATTCTCGCAGTTCTTTCCCAGAAAGTTAAGCTGCACCTTGGCATTCTTTATAGAGGGATGGGCCTTTAAACTGTTGAACTGACATCTAGTGAAACCTACAAGACAGAGGGATCAAGTAACAACTGAGTGTCACTTTGGACTGCTGGAGTTTGTGTGGCTGGAGAAATAGGTTGATGATGACCAAACAGAAGGAGGTCAGGGAATGTCACCTGGGGCAAAGAGCTAAGTAGAATCCCTCCAGAGTCTTCTGGGGTCTCAGAATAACTGTGGGCTAAATCTTGGGCTCATGACCTTCCCCTGGACCACCTGGTCCAAAAGCGGAGCTCAGATAAATGTTCTTGCCAAGAACTACTTGACAAGCAAAAACTGCCCTCTCAGGCCATAGGGAAAAGTGAAACTTTTGAGCTGAAAACCAGTACCCAGTCAGAGAAATCAATTATCTATTACATAAAAGAGTATCTGGTGTGGGCAGTGGTGGTTATAGAGCCAAAAATTCACTCTGTTGACAGATTCTGAGGCCTAGCTGTAGATGCAGACCACGATGAGTTCTAACTACCAATGTCATCAATGGGTGAACAATAAGACAGGAAGCAGTGGGCCATGTTGAAGAGGCATAAGGTTTGAGAACTAGTGACTCAGAAATTTGATCCCAGAATACCACCAACCCCTATGTTCCACCATAGCCCTCAGGAGTGAGGGGGGAAGAAAGGTGTGAAACCAAAGGGAGTAAAGATGGTCTTCAACCTTTAGTAGTTTCTCATCTCTTCTCAGCTCATGTGCTAGAGTATGTGATCACTTTGGTGAAGTTATCTACCAAAAAATGCCTCTCTGTCTCCTCTAGAAAAGACAAATGGCTCTGGAATTTATTCTAAAAGAAATGAAAAAAAAAAAAAACCAGTAAAATCAAAAGGAATGTGGGCTAGAGTAGAGGCTGGATAGGGGAAGAAAATGGGGGGAAAACCCCCAGTATGATTTGAAATTGTCAAAGCAAGAGACTATGGGTGGCTAGGAAGTGAGGTTGCTCAACTTGAAAAGAGAAAGATAGAACACAGGTTTCTTGGAGATTTAGACCAAGAGTATGGCTACAGATTGTGTCCAGATCAAAAGGGTTCATGAAAACCTACCTCCCAAATCAAGCAAAGCAGGACTAAGCCTACTCCCCTCTCCCAGAGATCCAACTTCCACTGGCTTGAGGGCTGACCCCTTGCATCTTCTGTTTGCTTGTGAGGATAAAGAGAAGACTGTCTTTAAAAAGTTACTCTGGTGTGCACCAGTCTCGATGTTGGCAGGAGAAAGAGGAATAGGGTGAAACACTGCTTCCAAGTCACAGTCTAAGTTTATTTTATTTTATTTTATTTTATTTTATTATTTTAATTTAATTTAATTTAATTTAATTTATTTTATTTATTTTGAGAGAGACAGAGATAGCATGAGTGGGGGATGGCCAGAGAAAAAGGAAGAGAGAGAATCCCAAGCAGGCTCCACACTGTCAGTGCAGAACCCAACACAGGGCTTGAACTCATGAAACAGCAAGATCATGACCTGAGCCGAAACCAAGAGTATGACGCTTAACTGACTGAGCCACCCAGGCGCCCCTGTAAGTTGATTTTAAATGATTTATCTCCTGGCCTTCCTTCATGTAAGCCATTTTTCCAGTTATTTTATGATTGTACTTTGAATTGCATTTTAACCATATTTTCCTAAGAACAAATGTTATGCAACATTGCCCGAAAGGCATCAGGGATTTTCTCCCCTTTCCCCACATTACAGTTAAGTCATTGTGTAAAGTATTGTTAGGATTTGGGGAACTTCTAGCTCAGGATCATGTTCAAATGACAATCAGGAGCAAGCTGTCTCCCTAGACAATGAGTTTGCTCATAACAACAACTGGCTGTCTTCTCATCTAGAATATCCTCCCTTCCCTGTGATGTTCCCCCTCTATCCCAGCCATCCCTCAAGGCCCAGCCCCAACCTCCATAGCTGAGCAGAGAAAGCTCCGATCACCCATCTAGACACCCCAGCTCCCACATCTGTGCCACTCACACTGCACGTACTTTCTGCCTTTTTTGGTAGTGATTTGTGCTCGTGCCTGACTACAATTTAAGACTGGTAGCTTCTGGCAGCCGCAGACTGTTACTCATTTTCCTCAGTGCTTATCCACCATGGTGTCCTGCTTCTGAGAAGTGCTGAAAATATGTTAACTGAATAATTGAACGCATAAATAAACGCATTCACTGCTCCCCTAAGTGACTAGCACTCTTGCCATGGAGCTAATATTCTCTCCTGTCTTTGAGATTCTCCAGTGTTTCAAGCAATATATATCTTCCTTCCAAGGAGGACAGTGCATTTATTTTGTGTATCCAATTTTGACAGAACCAAAGTATAATGTTGTCGATTTTTATCACATACTGGTAATTTATCTTTTTTTACTTTATGTTTTTAAATATAATTTATTGTCAAATTGGCTTACATACAACACCCAGTGATCCTCCCAAGTGCCCTCCTCAATGCCCATCACCCACTTTCCTATTTAAAGGAATATGTTTGCCACACTGATGAAAAAAAGAGAAGGCTATAGCACAAGAGGTGCTCAATAAGTAAGTCATAAGTGAATGAATGAATGAATGAATGAATGAGTGATAATAGGAAATCAGATAAAAATAGAAACAGAAAGAAGAGTAGAAAAAGAATAGATGCACAGGAGATTTAGAAAGGAAGTAGAAAGAGAGGATAAAGGGAAAGGAGACTCAAGAGTAATTAAATTCCCAATTAGCAATTCTGGTTTTACTATAAACTTGAACTTGGTTAATTAATTAATTAATTATTTTAAAAGATTTTTAAAAATGTTTATTTGTTTTTGAGAGAGAGAGAGAGAGACCATGAGCAGGGAGGGTGGAAAGAGAGGGAGACAGAATCCAAAGGTGGCTCCAGGCTCTGAGCTGTCAGCACAGAGCCTGATGAGTGGCTCGAACTCACCAACTGCAAGATCATTCCCTGAGCCGAAGTTGGATGCTTAACCGACTGAGACACCCAGGAGCCCCTTGAACTTGATAATTTAACAAGTAGAGAGGAGAGCCACTGTAGCAAGAGTTACATGTCAATATATTTTATTACTGGTCATGTTGATCTGGAGCACTTACTTAAGGTTACGTGTATACTGGGTGTCTCCACTGTTCTATTTCCCTTTTGAAATTAATAAATATTTTATGGAGAGATACTTTTAATTTTTAGTTATTTAGTTATTTCTTTAAGTAATCTCTACACCTAACATGGGGATTGAACTCACGACCCAAGATTAAGAGTTAAGTGCTCTTCCTATTGAGCTAGCTGGGCACCCATTGTGAAGAGATACTTTTAGGCTAAGCCAGTATCTTGTTTCTCATCATAATTTTGCCCAGTAATATTATCATTCATCAGTGGTTCTTGCTTGTAGCAATTTATTGCTGGGGGATCCTAATGGTGATTTCCTATTTTTCTCATCCTGCCACATTTATTAATTGATTATTTTATAATTAAGAGCTACCCCTCCCCTATTATTTTAGCTATTCATTTATTTATATCAGTATGGACTCATAAATACTTATTCTATGAATCATAACCCAATACTATCATTATTTATTTTGCTATTTAAGCTTTACTTTCTTTGTGAGTCAGGGATAATGACATCCACCTTACACAACCATGATGAGGATTAAATGGGATTTAAAATGTGAAAATGTCCAGTCCAGAGCACCTAGTAAATAAATGCTAGCTCCTTTCCTCCCTTTTCTTTACAGAAGGTAAAGCCACACTACCTTGGAGGCAAGACCCTTCTAACCATGTGAAAATCTGAATTTAAGAATTCTCTTTTAATTCTCTTTCTACACTAAGGTATATAAAGCAACTAGAAGTTAGCTAGCCAGTGTTGCCTACTGGAGGTTTTTTCTCATCTGCCTGTAGTGACCATACATAGGACTGATTTTTAATCAGTATACCCATAATTTGTATGAAAATAGATGCTTGAGAATACTTGAAAACAGACTGTTCTCTTAAGTAGTTTAAGTGTTTTCCCAGAAATCTTGTTTATGTTCTGAAGTTGCTTAGCTAAACTATTTTCAGAGATAGTCCAAAGCACGCCTCAACCCAGCTGTGCTTCGTATCATCACTAAATCTGAATTAGCGAAATCACTGATTCATCTTTGATTCCCGAGGTTATGGGAGTGAATGGAAGAAACTGAAGCTTTCTTTCTCCAAAATTAATTTAAAATTAGACTTTAAAAGTTCAGGCAAAGCAAACTTCAGGTAGAATTAGAACGACAACGAAAACAACAATGGACAAGGATAAGGTCCTAAGGCCGTGAGAGTAGATCTGGGAGTTTAAAGCAATACACAAAATACAGTAAAATCTACTAATAAAACACTCAATTTACTGGAATTTCCATTTTCCACCCTGTTTTTATCAGTAGGGAAAATCAAGAACATCAGGAGATTTATTTTAAAAAGCGATTTAGGGGCAGTGTGGTTCACAGGCTCTCAAGTAGACTCCCAGAGTCTACTTACTTGCTTTGGGGTGGGATCAAGTGCCACCCCTCCACGTGAGCCTGGAACAGGTAGTGTAGTGGTTCACAGCCCAGGCTCTGGAGCCTGATGATGTAGTTCTGGATATCACTATTGTCATCGACCACCTATGTAACTTTGGGCAAATGACTTCATGTCCTGGTGCCCCAGTGTCCCCATTGGTAATATGGGGCTAATGAGAGTATCTGTCTCCCAGGGTTGTTGGGAGGAGCAAATATATGGTACGTGTAAAATGATGAGCATGACAATGCCAGATGGTATCAGCAATTCCTGAGGATAACAGATCTCCTTTTGAGGAATGCTGTTTGGGGCATGTCTGGACACAGAATTGCCTGGACTCAGCCTCTAACACTTTCTGCATCCACTGGGCCTTATCACGGTCACTGACATTTACCACCATCATTGGAGTCATGATTGGCAGGCTGTGGAGGCTGCGAGGTGAGCTGCCACAGTTGGAAAGGCTTTAAGTAACAAAGTCTGACTGGTCTTCTGTCCATCAGAGATATATGGGACACAGATCAGGGGCAACCTCAGCATTTTAGTAGTTTACTGGATTACTAAATTAAGAAACTACTCTATTTGTGGAGTTAAGCCAATCAACAAACGCAGATGGAAATTTTGTGTTTTAACATTCAAAGAAAAGAAATTAAGCCTAAAAGAAATAAAATGTAGAACAGAAAACTCTGGGTGTGGGGTTATATGGGGAAAGAAAATGTTCTGTAAGCCTAAGAGCACAGCATCCCCTGGTCCCGGCACTAGATGGAGACCTGCCTTTCCTTCCTTGGTCCAGGACCACACCATGTCAACCATTGGCTCTTTTCCACCCAGCCAGCCCCTACACCTCTCACAGTGTCTTCTGCTCAAGTATTCCAGTATTTCCAGTTTCTGGTCAAAACTGTTCTCACCAGCTCTGGGTTCTGGCAAGGTCTCAGAGGCTTTGGAGGGACTTTCTGGGGCTGAGGATTTTGATGGCATGCAGGGAACAGGAGTGGGGTGATTGATTGCCTCTCAAATCCACATTTGTCCCCATGCTCCTGACCCAGGTGTGTTGGTTTTTAAATTTCTGCTTAGAAGCCCTGATAGTGGAAGAAGGGGTGGGCTAGACAGATCCATGGCCAGAGATCACACTGTCAAAGATATGTGGTTTTAAAAGCACTTGTAGGAACAATGAGGGGAATATTGGAAAATGGGCCCAGAGAGAGTATTTTGGACTGGTTGTCCAAAGGGAGAAGGCCCATGGACTTGGTGGAGATAGGATCAGTTAGGCCAAGGGCAGGTTGGAGGGAAGTGACAGAGAGGGTGACAATGTGTTGTTGATCTCATTGCTTGGAAAGAAAGCAGCCACCATGGAAGTCACAAGACCAACAGGTAGATGAGACACCAATAACAGACAAACCTAAAAGGAGAAATACGTTTAAAAATCACTTACTAGCAATTGAATCGCCACATCTCCAAGTGGTTTCTTACCTCATTAAATCTCATCACAAGATCTTCCAGGGCATTGTGTTCTCCGTTCTGGGAGTTAAGAATTGATGCTGAGATGGACGCTTTGAGGCAGGGCAGGGATGTCTGGCATTCTGGAGAGCCCAAGTCCCGGGTCAAGAAGCAAAGGTAGTCAACTGGCAAGACCCTTCGGTAAATGTTCTGCTCCTGCTCCATCAGGATGCTGGCGACTTCCTCTGGGAACTGAATGAGGGGCTGCAGATCAATCAGCTCCTTGCTGATCCCAGCTGAACTTGAAGGGAGGGCACTAGAATTGGCCATGGAGGTGCCTGGCTGACGTTCTGAAATAAAGCAATGAAAGTTGTGGTGACACCAAGGTTGATATCCTTACAACAGATGTTTACTTGAGAGCCACTAAAAATCTTACAGGTTTCTTAACCAAGTTTCTGCTTGGTGAATAGTTCTATACTATCTTGTTATGGAGACCCTTCTGATAACTGTCCTGCCTGCTTGCTCCTGCCCCCTGGGGGTGGGGAAATGCTCAGTTTCCCATTTTCAGAAGTGGAATTGGTCTCACACACCATTCTCTAATCAGTTCACTGTGACACTTTGCAGAGTAGTAGGGAAGGAAAATGTACCATTTGTTTCCTCATCCACCAGTGCTAACCACCAGAGTAAAAAGAAATGAGGGTGGGTGTGGGCACAGGAATTGAGATGGAAGAGGAAAGAAGGCTGGAGGGGAAGAGGCATGTACATGTATGTATGTGTACCCTGTGTGTAAACACCCAGGAGTCCCCGGGGACTCTCTGTACACAAGGTTCAAAGCTTCAGTCTACCTGCCAACCTTCCACCCTCAAAGACTGATTCCACCGAGAACCATTTGGAGCTTTGCAGGGACAGAATCACTTGTAAAAGTAAGGGAGGAATAGGTAATAAGGAGATGTGTCTACATAAATAGAACAAATAAATAATAGATTGCCTTTCAAACCCACATTTGTCCCCATGCTCCTGACACAGGTGTGCTGGTTTTTAAATTTCTGCTTAGAAGCCGTGATAACGGAAGTATCCACAAGTGGCAGTAAGAAACTGGTGAGGGAGGGAGAGCAGCCAGTGCATTAGACATAAGAACCAAATGCATTCATAGGCTCCAAATTATTCCCTTAGCACAAATTCACTTTATTTTGACCACTCTCCCTCTTTTTTTTTAAAATTTTTTTAACGTTTATTTATTTTTGAGACAGAGAGAGACAGAGCATGAATGGGGGAGGGGCAGAGAGAGGGAGACACAGAATCGGAAGCAGGCTCCAGGCTCTGAGCCATTAGACCAGAGCCCGACACGGGGCTCGAACTCACAGACCTCGAGATCGTGACCTGAGCCGAAGTCAGACGTTCAACCGACTGAGCCACCCAGGCGCCCCTCCCTATCTGTCTCTTAATTTCCTGCCTACAAGTCATTCATTCATTCATTCATTCATCTACTTAACCAACCATCCATCCATCCATCCACCCATTTAAAAAGCTATTCAAAAACCTATGATGAGCACTAGAACAGAATGTCCCAAGTATGATCAGTTTTGTGGCTAAGTTGGGGAAATATCATGTATTCATGTCACAAATCCTCTTCCTGGAAACACGAGGCACACAGGTATACTGTTAAAGGCTTTAAGGGGTCTTGCAGTAAAGAAATCCATTTACATTGCTTGATCCAGTGCTTCCCCAGAGTCACATTTTACATATCACACCTACTAAGCCACTCTGTGTAGACCAGAGCTGCTGGGAGCCCCTCAGGAAACGTTGATCTGCGTGCGGGCCAAACTGCTCCTACTCCTCATCCAGTCACACCTTTTCCTTCCCAGAGGTCCCTTCCTGGCCAGCTCCTCTTCATGCTTCTTATAGTGGTTCATGAGGGGACCACATTTTATTTCCCCAGAATCTTTCTTACATTCCTGATTTCTTAAAACAGGCTTATTGGCCCTTTGGCAGAATAAAGCCCTTCAGATGGCATGGCATTCCTCATTGCCGACGGTCATCTGGCTTGGACACTGGACAATGGTAAAGTTCATGAGGAGGACTTTGTCCAGGCGCCTGGGTGGCTCAGTCAGTTAAGTGACTCTGGATTTTGCCTCATGTCATGATCTCATGGTTTGTGAGTTCAAGCCCTGAGTTGGGCTCTGCACTGGCAATGCAGAGCCTGCTTGTGATTCTCTCTCTGCCTCTCTCTCTGCCCCTCCCCTACTCTCTCTCTCTCAAAATAAACAAAGTTGAAAAAAAAAGTGAAAAAGGAAGGCTTCGTCAACATTCAAACCTTAGCATCCTTGACTCTTTTTAAAATCTCTATTGTTGACAGCCTTGGAATCATCACTCCAAAGTGCTCCATCCCTGTAGTACTGAACCCTGAAGTCCTTGGCCTTGAATCTGACTGCTTTTCCCTTCTGCCCTTTCTACTAAACCTTCTTTGTCTTTGGCAGACTTCCAGTTCCTGGCCTTAGTCTGGGTGCATCCTTAGAGTTTTAACATGGCACCCACAACACCCAAGATGCCCTCCCGAGTCACCTTGACTTTCCACCACGTACTTACTTCCCAATCCTCAATGTTTGGCAAACTCAACCATGCATAATTGGCTTCTGGGTTGCTATATGATGACAATGACATTGATGTTACTTGGTGATGGGATGCTTGCTAATTTATGTTATCTAACTTCAGCTGGGCTCTCAGGGCAGTTTCAGACTTGACATGAATTTCTAAATTTTTTTCCTAAATAACTCACTGTCCTCTTTACCTCTGCAGTAGAGCTGTTCTATCTTCTGACACTCCCAAACCCACCTGTATTTTCCTTATATTTATTTATTTCTTAAAAAAATTTTTTTTGAGTGTAGTTGACACACAATGTTACATTAGTTTCAGGTGTAAAACACAATGATTTGACAAGTTTGAATACTATGCTGTGCTCACCACAAGCATAGCTATCATGTTTGATACCTACTACATGTTTATACACTATGATAACTGCCAAGTGTCAGGGACTACTTCTGTGAATTCAAATGGCCCTATTTCTTACGTTTCTCCTCCTTCTCTGAGAAAGGTGTGCACTTCCTCCTCCCCAAGTCCCACCTAGGTTTGTGACTAAGTTTATTCAACTTGCCTCTGTGGTTATGTCCACCATCAGTCCCTTTCTTTCCACGGATTCTTTTTTGCTTACACAAGTGTTCAGTTTCCTTTACCCTTAAAAACAAACTAATAAAACTTCCCTTCTCTCTTAAAGTCCACATCTTCTCTAGCCTTCCCTTCATTGTGTACCTTCTGGGAAGGGCAGTGTACTTTCCTCTGTAAGTATGGTGACCATATCTTCTGATCCAAAAGTAGGCCATACCGTCTGCCCAAATTAATAAATCTGTAATGATGTGGGAGAGAAAGACATAAACCAGTTCTGCCCTGGGAGCTCCTAGTTTGTAGACCACCTCGCTGACAGGGCATCTCTGTTGATGGTCTGGGCTCTGCCATTCTTCTCTTGACCCATCCTGTCCCATGCAGCTCAGCCACCACCTCTGAAGCATAGCTCAGGAAAAGTTCTTGGTGATACTTGCTATTTAATTAAGTTGCTCCCCTTTTGCAAGAGTGCTCTCAGTGACAATCTAACAAAAATTGTGAGGAGAAAACTTTAAAGTTTGAACTACACTGCTCTCCACTGATCTCCTGATCCTATTTTGAATATATTCCAGTCAGAACTTTCTGTCTTGTCTTCTGTATAAAAACTGTAGTATCCAAATTATTGTTTCTCTTTGATTCTAAAAGGCAAACGGGTGACTAAGGAATACAATGATTTATTGTAGCCATTTTTATCCATCTTTTGGACCAACCTACCAAAAATCAACTACAGTGGAAAGTAAGGGATACCAAATTATATTTGGTTCTCTCTAAGCTCTTATTTGAAATTAATTAAAATACAGCAAGTGTCTTGGGGCGCTTGGGTGGCTCAGTCGGTTAAGCGTCCGACTTCGGCTCAGGTCGTGATCTCGCGGTCCGTGAGTTCAAGCCCCGCGTCAGGCTCTGTGCTGACTGCTCAGAGCCTGGAGCCTGTTTCGGATTCTGTGTCTCCCTCTCTCTCTGACCCTCCCCCATTCATGCTCTGTCTCTCTCTGTCTCAAAAATAAATAAACGTTAAAAAAAAAAATTAAAAAAAAAATACAGCAAGTGTCCAAATCTACATGGCCCACATGGCTTTGCTCTCCAACTTTCTGAATGCTTTAGAAAGAACTGGATTTCCTGAAAATTGAGTCAGAATGTGGCCTGATGACAAGCAGACAGCAGCTTCTGGATATTGATAATTTATGTACAGTGGAATTAGCCATATATGGGAAGTTTTCCCAGAAGTAACCAACTCTGAAACATGATTTCAAAATATAACACTCTGTGAAAGAAAAGGAGTGCCTATATCTTGTGAAATCACTTATCTAATATGTAAGAGAAAATTTAATAAACTACACAAATGATGTAAGATAATATATTATAAATGCAATATATCTTGAGATAGGAATCACATGCTCTGATGAATAGAGTCTGCTGGCTGGTGAGAAAGAGCAATAAAGGAGACCTAAAAAAATTGAATGAAAGAAGAAAAAGACGCCTGGTCATTGTAACCCCAATAAATGCCATGGCCCCAGGTGTCTCAGTATAAACATAACATCACACTCAAAGGAAACACAAATCTGACATTAGAATCCTAGAAACATAATGTAGACCTTTCGTGTAGGTTTCCTTAAAGCAGAAGTACTCAGGGATTTTACATCATGCCCCATGAAGACACATCCCAGAAATCTTGGGACATAATTTTCTGTCCCACAATTTCCACACTTTTAGCAGCTGTTAGAAACTTTCCACTTTTTCTCATTCTTGCTGAGCTCTCCGTATAACCTCCTTGCCTTTCACATGCCACATGGCCCCAGCTCCCAGCTCTAAGTCATCCTCACACTACCCCCCTGCCAATCGTCTGCAAGATGGACAACTCTACAATGGATGAAAAACCCAGGGCTCCATGACCCTTGATGCTTCCTTATTAATTGTGGAGCAAAATTCATAAAGCCCCCTGGATGCTACAGTCCTTCTCTTGTGAAAAAAATTTTAGAAAGTTCATGGTGAATAAAATTACGTACCTAATTCACAGTCAACGTTTGCTCGTAGCTCTATGTTCTTCAGTTACTTGCTATTCTATAGAATAGGGCTGTATCTCTGGACACAGTCCCAACTTGGAAATATTTACCACGAGACCCAGTATCTTCAAATTCTGATTCCCTGCTCGATATTAGCTTCCTGAACTAAACATTTCATATCAATTAATTCAGGGAGTCGATAGTATTATTACGTGAGGCTCACATGAGAGGTCACGTAAGAAATAAGCCAGGAGCAGAGATTTGAATCAGGGTCTATGGGACTTTAGAGGTCATGTGCTGATCGCTCAGCATATGATCTCTTGGAACAACAGAATGCCATACTGACATTCTGGTTTTTAGACGCATCTAGAGTGATATTAATATAAATCAACTTCTAGTGCTTGTTCTTTGGAATGATCTGATCAAATAAACTGTTCAAACTACAAAGGTAAGGATTTGACCTTAGAGTGCAAGTAGTTCTCCCCTTGGTCAGTCTGGAACCATCACTTCAATCACTACAACTACATTAGAATATAGCACCCAGAAACTTACAAGTGCCCTTTCCTTTCCTTCTTATAAGTTCAAAAGAATGTTCCTATGCTTTAAGCATTTTCCAAAGACTATTACAGTGATTTTTATGCAGAGCATGGTTTCTTGGTTAATAATTTAGAGACATATTGGGTTAAACAAAGTTAAACAAGATTCCTTCCCCCACACCACCACTATTTTAACTGCAATACTTCTCAGAGCCTTTAATAATTCCCACAAGGGGACAATACTATCACAGGACACAGTAGCTTTCCTCAAGCTTGCTGTCTATATATCATTTACGTGGGAATTACAGTCCCTTCAGAACTTGCCACACTCAGTGATTCTCAATGGGAGAACAGGGCTTAAGGTGTTCGTGAGGTTAGGTAGTGTCCAGGGAAGTTTAGTCTGCTTTGTTGCTGGGACTCTATGAAGAAACCATGTGGGTAGTGGGAGGATCAAAACACATACATAAAAATATATCATCCTAGACTTTGGGGTCTCCAGTTGGATATAAGCAATCAGCCTGCCTCGAGAGAGGGAAATCTGGGCCATGTCTTCCCTTAAGGGATGCTGTTCTGAGAGGCATCCACCCTGCCATCCCCAGAGTCCTCTCGTTTCTTGCTTCCTTTCTGGTAATCAGAAAGTCCCTGATTTTGATTATAAGCTGCTATTCCCGGGGGCTGTCTACAAATTGTGCAGTCCAGAAAAACACAGAAAAGCCTCTAAACTTGATGAGCATTTTTTCTGGATAATTGTTCCCCCAGTGCTCTGGGGTATAGTGTCATTGGGGAACTCCCTCCCCCAGAAACCTACCCCCTGCCCCAGGGTTCGTACTTGCCCGGAAAGTACTTCTGTGGGCTTGGACTTGAGCTCAGCAAAACCTGCCATTTCCGATTTATTTTTCTTTTTGCTTTTTGGTCTAATTAAAACTAAAGGCATTTGGTCTTTCTTGGTCTACCAATGAATCTCATATAATCTCTAGCATAATGTAAGGATGTCACGACAGGCAGGCATTATGTGCCTTGCCCAAGAATCCAGTTTGTGAATGGTCAGCCCTGGAACAGGCAAAAGCTGAGCGGGCATCAGAAGATTCTGGCTCCTGGCCCAGTACTCTGCATTACTCCCAGCCAAGCCTGAGTTACCTTGGGGGCGATCTGTGTCCAAGGGCAGGCCTTAATACATCTGAATGGGTTTAAGAAAGGCTTAAGTAGAAATTTCATTCATTCATTATTCAGTGCCTACTATGTGCAAGATTGTTTCAGGCTACATTGATGTTGGGATTTAGTGAACAAGAAAAGATCTTTGTTTACACACAATACTGTAGGACAGGAGACAGATAAACAATAATATAGTGCTGGTGGGGGAGGAGGGCAATGGTGGGTGGGGTGAAGAAGGTATAGTATTACATAGCATATATTAACTAGAATGTTAGCAATTTCATCAAGTGTTTTCCTTTACTTTAAAGTTTATTTATTTATTTTGAGACAGAGAGAGGGAGAGAGAGAGGGAGAGAACTCAAGCAGGGGAGGGGCAGAGAGAGAGAGAGAGAGAGAGAGAGAGAGAGAGAATCCCAAGCAGGCTCCACACTGAGGGGCTCGAACTCACCAACGATGAGATCAAGAGTTGGACGCATAACTGACTGAATCCCCTAGGCACCCCTAATCAAGGATTTTTGCAAAAGTTTTTAAAACTTTATCCTCTAGGATGCCCTTTTCTTAGCAATACCTATCACCTACCTCTTCCTCTCTACCATTTATTAGCCCTTTGCATCAAGAAACTCATTTAATTCTTACAAAGAAGGTTGTAAGACAAGTGTGATTATCCCTATTCATAGGTGACAAAACAAAAGTCAGAGATGTCAAGCAATTTATCTGAAGACACTCTGCAACTGATATGGAGATGGAACTAAAATTCAGTTCTGACTTCAAAGGTCAGCCCTCTGTTACCCTCAGCATTCTGAGGGATCTTTTGCAGGGAAGATGGAGTCCCCTGATTTCCTGCTGGGTCTGTTAAAAAAAAAAAAAAAGCCATAGGCCCAAGGTGGAGTCACTTCCCCCAGGAGAGCAAACCAAGATTTAATTGCACTTTCAACCTCTCTAGGAATGGGATTTTAAGCCAATCAATCTGGAATTTTCTGGTCATCACCCCCCCCCCCCCCCCCCCCCTTAAATCATGGGTGGGGGGGCCCCCCCCCCCCCCCCCCCCCCAAACATGAAGTAATCCACCTAATAAGACCCCCGCCCTTTCCCCCAAGGGAAGGTGACCTTGCCTGAAACAATCCTTCTTTTCTTTTACTAATAACCCCCATGCCTCACCCAGCTTCCTATAAAAGCATTGGGTTTTGTACAACTCTTCCCAGGAGTTCTGCTGTACTTGATATGTGGGATGCTGCCCACTCACAAACCAGTAGCTTAATAAAACCACTGAGATCTTCCAATTTATTCAGTTGAATTTTTATTGTTTAATAGCAGGATTATGCCTTACAGGAATGTGACTTCAACGGAAAATAGAGCATAGAACTTGTGTTAGATTTTGATGGTCACTTAACATTTGTTTGTTTTTGAACCAAGGTAAACCTTCCAGAGTAGCTGCCAAGAGCTCTGCTTCTGGAACTCACCTTTCCTTCTCACTCTCTGAGTGTTGGTGAAGCGGGCACAGCTTTCTGGGAAGGCAAACCAAAACTTAAACAGCACATCCTTTGTCCTAACAATACCACTTCCAGGATTTTACCTGACAGGAATTCTTGCAAAAAAATAGAGTGAGGCAAATTTACACATACCGACATTGAAAATTTTTCACGATAAATTTCGGGGAAAAAATTGCCAAGTTGGGAACAACGAAATATGATCCTATTAGGAGGAAAAATAATTTTACAAATGTAGGCATATGTTTGCGTATCTGTCCAGTATATACCAAACTAGTAAGTGCTTACAGATTGCATTTTGTTTTTTTAAAACTATTTTCTACTGTACAAGTAAAGTGTTTTTAAAATATACCAAAATGATAACTGAAAAATTCATCCAGAAAACAAAATCTCAGTCTTCTTACGGACACAAGCTCAGTTCAGCATCTGAGCTGTTCAGATTTTTTTCCAATAAATACTAAAATATTGTTTTTGAAAAGTTACTTCAAATTAAAATTAGGGAAGAAAGTAGAAAAAATTTTTATGGTATCTACTTTATCCATTTTTCTTTGATTTGATTAATTTTGTAGACAGTCCCTTTATTTTTTTAAGTTAAGCATTTGATTTATCAACTGCACATTTAACAGACTTTGAGTGGTACAATACCAATTATAAAGTAAGACAGCAGAGGAAGGATGTTAATTTCTTTTTGCGAAAGATTTAGAGTTGGCTTAAAGACACTAATCTCAGGCAGAGTTGAAAATTGCTTTTCAACAGGGAAGTAATGGGTTTACAGAAAGGTTAGGTAATTGGTGATTCTTTCTCATTATCTGTTATTGGTTTTCAGAGTAAGAAATCAATCTTGCAACAAATGTGTCTGGCCTGTCCTCAATACTACAATGAAAAAGATGAGTTCACAAAATCAATGAAGCATGTTATTTCTAAGTCAGTACTTAAAAAAAAAAAAGATAAAATCATAAGCCTCAATTGTTATTTAAACCATATTCAGATAAAACAGTTTACTGGACTGAAAAGCTTCATAGCAGAAAAAAAACCCTCACAATTCTTATTAATAAAAAATAACTTCTGCACTTGGATTTTCAAAGAAATATGAGCTCACTGTGAAAGTACTGAAAATTTAGAGAAGCATAAAGAGGAAAATTAAAATAATCAATAATCCCATACCCAATCTCTCCTAATAGTTTTGTTGCAGCATTTGATTTTTTTTTTTTTCTATAAATACAGTATTTACCAAGTTAGGGCACATACTTTTTTCTCTCTTTTTCTTTTTTTAATATAATTTATTGTCAGATTGGTTTCCATACAACACGCAGTGCTCATCCCAACAAGTGCCCTCCTCAGTGTCCATCACCTACTTTCCCCTCTCCCCCACCCCCCATCAACCCTCAGTTTGTTCTCAGTATTTAAGAGTCTCTTACGGTTTACCCCCCTCCCTCTCTGTAACTTTTTTTTCCCCTTCCCCTCCCCCATGGTCTTCTGTTAAGTGTCTCAAGATCTACAAATGAGTGAAAACATATGGTATGTGTCTTTCTCTGACTGACTTATTTCACTTAGCATAAGTTCCATCCACATTGCTGCACATGGCCAGATTTCATTCTTCCTCATTGCCAAGTAGTATTCCATTGTATATATAAATCACGTCTTTATCCATTCGTCAGTTGATGGACATTTAGGCTCTTTCTGTAATTTGGCTATTGTTGAAAGCACCGCTGTAAACATTGGGGTACATGTGCCCCTATGCATCAGCACTCCTGTATCCCCTGGGTAAATTCCTAGCAGGGCCACATACTTTTTTCTAACCTTTTAAAAAAACTTACTCTCCAGTGCACATTTCCCCAGCTCTAAAACTAGCTTTCTAATATTTGATTTTAATGGCTCTCTAGTAGTTAATGTTGTTTATAATTTTTTACCACCATAAATAATACCATGATAAAGAGTATTATAAATACATCATCTGTGCTTATAGTATTATCTAGCAACACTGAAAGACAGAAGAATTTCCCACCCATGTTGGGAAACTACCAGGCAGCAGAAGTTTCTTTTCTTTCTACAGCACATTAACTAACTGTTTTATCAGTATCTCTCATTGACTGCCTA